>NW_006494614.1:28532938-28608807 GCF_000325575.1 Pteropus alecto | reverse complement strand
ACAAGATATAGGATCACATGCATTTTTCTGAGTCACATAAAATTGCCAGTCAACAATTAGTTAATTTTATCTGGTTCAAATTGATATACTCCTATGTATAAAACATCTAAGATAACACAAGAAATTCTTAAAAGTGGCTCTGGTTGGAAGAGAAAACGGGTGCAGGTTTGGGATAGGGAGGGTTTTACTTATTATTTGTTAAATTTTCTAGTTACATAGACTTTTAACTTTCATTTTAACAAATCAATATGGATTGTCTGGATGATGGTCTAATGAATAATTTTTGTTTCCTTCTATGACTTTGTGTATATATGTTTAAAGTATTAAATATTATTTTAAAAATAATTTTCATTACTAGAAAACTTCTCCAGCCATTGGAATTACAGACCATATATTCTGTAGAATACTCACTTTGCATACTGACTTTTCTAAAAACAGATTTGTTAGCAAGCTTTATTAATGCATTTAAATATCATTTTATTGTCATTAAATATATTTAAGAAGTGCACATGTAAACGGAGTTACCTTTAAAATAAAGCTTGTTTATTCTTAAGCTCTTTAGTTATCTGATTATCTCATTTACTGAGAAAAATAACTTTATTAAAAAGTATGTGTTGAAATACTTTAAAGATTAATTCGAATTGATATGCTAGTATAAAGGAATTTTCTTATGCATGATGCTTTTAAGGGAGATTAACACTAATCCTTAATATAGGGAGACTGCAATATTCATATTAGGGAAGTATCACTGCACATCATGAACTTCTCTGACTATTTGGTTAGCCAGAGACTCAATTATAAATACTTGAAAGTTAAACCATTATCCCTACTTAACACGAATCTATCATTGCTGTTTTGCTGCTTTTTTTTTTTATTGACCATTTGTATCAGAATCAATAAAAATCAATAATTTTGTATCCTTTAACTAAAGATAAATTAGCTATGGTAACCATCTGCCTAAAGAAACAATATTTTTATAAATGTATTTTCACTGGTAGTTGGCCATTCTTTTACTCAGAGTTTTACATAACAAGATATATTATGTAGAAGAGAGCTTACTAACCTTTGACATTTCCCATTCTTGTTAGAAAGAGGTTCTATATCAAATGGATCCCATCTGTTATGGAGTGAATTGTGTCCTCTGAAGTTCATAAGTAGAGACTTCAACCCCAAGTGTGACTGTATTTGGAGAGAGAGTCTTTAAGGTGGTAATCAAGGTTAAATGAAGTCAAAAGGATGGGGCCGTAATTTGATGGGACTGGTGCTCTGATAAAAATTGGAAAACACCTGAGATCACTCTCTTCCCAAATGCACAGAGGAAGGACTGTGTGAGGACACAATGAGAAGGCAGCTGTCTGCAAGCCAGAAGGAGAGATCTCACCAGAAACCAATCCTGTTGGCACCTTAATCTTGAACTTCAATATCCTCAGAATTGTGAGAAAATAAATGTCTGTTGTTTAAGCCAACCAGTATGTATTATTTTGTTATAGCAGCCTGAGCAGACTGAGGCAATTTTTGTTTTATAGTGAATTAGTCATAGATATGGTTAATTAAAATATCAGCATAATTTTTACAACTTTATCTTTGATTTTAGAGTTTTTTGAAAGTTTTTAGTAAAGAAGTTGGGCCTATAAGAGTTCATTATTTTCAAAGAACTTGTAAATCCTCACTTCAGAACTGATTAGACCCAAAGCCACCCAGTCAATTGTTTCTTAAAACACAAACTAGAGTGCAGGTTAGGCCTAAAACAGAGTCTGAAATATGGTCTATTCCAGGTCATCCTTGTCTCAGATAATGTGGCAAGAACAAAAGATGATTTGAGAGTTCCAGTCTGCTCTATGCTGATAACATAAAAACTGGCAATTGTTTTTTAAAACTCTGAAAGTTGTATTGAATCTGCATGCAGGAGCCCAAAATAGCCTTGCCTGTCATGTGTTCCTAAGAGTCCAGTACTTTGTCAGCTATACACACTTAAAGCACCTACTCATCACTCTTCTTTATACCCGAGGCACTACCATCTCCTTTCTATGCCCAAGAGTATCCAATATTTTGCCAAGCTTACTTTCTGTACTTTTATTATAATTGGCTATTTTGGAAAAAGAAGAATCCAATATATAAAAAGAATACAGCAATTGTGTGTGTGCGTATACAGTATATATTAAGTATCCTTATGTTTCCTAACCAACAGAAAAAATTCTAGTGAAGTTGTTTTTACACTACAATAATTTGATCATCATTTTTGCTTAAAATAATTAAGTGATTAACACATATTTCCTACACATGGGAAATAGAACATACATGATGTGGAATCTTCATGGGGCCATAGTATTCTCAAACAAAACATCAGCAATTTGAAGGATTATTTTAGTTTCTTGAAGAAATGTAATTTTGAAATGTGTCTAATGTTATTTAGGGCATGGATTATTCAGAGTATCTCAAAAGCAACAATAAAGGTTGATGAAAGTGGGATGTATAAAAATTGAGACAAATTCCACTTTGTTTCTGTCTCTACTGAAATCCTTTGCAGAGTTTGGTTACTGACTTCAAAGTTCTTTTATCAGTCTTCATTTTATGTCTTTCAGTTTTTTATATCATCATATTTTTTCCCATTTTTGTCTTGAATCTCTCTTCCCTCTTGTTATGCATGACAGCGCTTCCTCCTGATGCCTCTTGGACTTCTCTGTCAATGTTTTTTTTTCTGTTTGTTTGTTTCCAGCTTCTATTCTTTATCACCTACATTTGTCATAGGAAAATCTCTGCTTATCTTTTGCTTCTCTTGTATTTATTTTTCCTATCTTCCATGCACATTCACGGCCTCAACTTTCTTGCCTGTTAAATCGATTTTCTGGCTTCTGAAACTCTTTTAGATTCTAGGTCTTTCACCTCTCTCCCCAGAAATTCTTTCAGCACATCAAGCTCAGTGAGGGCAAAATTAGAGCATTTCTATCTCTCCCAAATCTGCCAGTGCTCCTTTCTTCTCTCTTTTATTAAAAGCACTACCAAGTGAGAGGCACACTTAGACACAATACCAAACACTTTGAGTGAATCCTCCTTTCCCTTGTTTCCCAAGCAAAATTGCCTACAAAACTTGCTGAATTTACTCCTAATTTTCAGATATACCCCTACTTCTCCATTTTATCTCTTTTGTGTAGGCCTTATTAATTCTCACTTGAAATATCGTTACAGCTTCTTAACTAATATTTTCACTTCCATTCTCTTTTCTTCATTAGCCTCTCATATTTAACATTATCTTGATTAAAAACATAATGCTATATTTTTCTGATGCAATCTTAGAATCTATAAACTGATAAATTATCTTTGTTCTTCCTCAACACTTGAAATTCTCTTTCAAGGAGGAAGTACGCATTATGAAATGTTAGAAAATTTGAAATATATCAATATTTTTATACAGACTGCAACAAAATAATGGATATGAGAACTGTCTTTTAAAATCTGAAAAATATGTATAACTTTTATTCAGTACTTACTCAGTGCCACAGATCTGTCCAACGTTAAGAGCCAGATAGGTTCTATTGCTATCCCCATTTATACCTGAATAAACTTAAGCTAGAAGAAGTTATGACCTTATTGCTCTAGTTTTAGTAAGCTCTGAAAGAATAATTGTAAACAAATCACTATAATTTCAAGGCCCTGAGCCATGTCTTATATTCTTTAATCATGTGGCTAAATAGATCTCCATTGGAGGAATTGAGATGCTATATTGAAAAAGATTGTACAGGGGAAAGATTATTAGGAAAGATTAGAAGTTCAGATTGAGATTCACTAAGTTTATGAATAAATGTGTTTTATAGTAATTAGAAAAAAACTCTGTCAATAAAAACAGATACTACATTATTATACTTACAATATCATCATTTAATTTGTCATAGAATAAAACCTCTAGATATTGAGAAAAGCTGAAACAATTAAATATGGACTACAACAAACTGTGAAATGATAATGTACTCAAAGTAAACAATGAAGAAGTCAGAAGAGTTGAGAAATTAAACACTGAGCTAAAGTCAACATTAATGCCAGGTGGTGCTCCCTAGAGGTATAAAAATTGCTGGGGAAATAAAGGAGCTGAAACATCTAGTAGGTCCTCATAAAAATATGCTTAACATGACTAATTATTAGGGAAATATAAATCAAAAACACAATGACATATCTATTACAATGGTTACTATCAAAAATCAGGAAAGAACAAGTGTTGGCAAGGATGTTGAGAAATTACAACTATGGTGCATAGTTGGGATGTAAATGGTGCAGCTGCTGTGGAAAACAGTATGGTAATGCCTCAAAAATTAAAAAAACCCAGAATTACTGTATGATCCAAAATTTCATTTTGGGGTATATACTTAAAAAAATGGAAAGCAGGGTCTCAAATAGATACTTGACACCATGTTCATAGCAGTATTATTTACGATAACTAAGAGGGGAAAGCAACCCAATTGTCCATTGACAGATAAACGGATATACAAAATGTGACATACACATACAATGGGTTATTATTTAGCCTTGAAAATGAAGGAAATTCTGATATATACTATGACATGGATAAACCTTGAGGATGTTATGTTAAGTGAGATATGCCAGTCACAAAAATACAAATACAATATGATTCCACTTATATGAGGTACCAGGAGAAGTCAAATTCATAGAGACAGAAAGTAGAATGGTAGCTGATAGGGGTTGGGAATGGGTGGAATTGGGAGTTATTATTTAATAGGCATAGAGTTTTTAGTTTTGTAAGATGAAAGGGTTTCGGAGATAGATGCTGGTGATGGTTGCATAACAATATGAATGTACTTAATATCACCAAACTGTATACTTAAAAATAATTAAAATTATGAATTTTTTGTTACGTATATTTTATTACAATAAAAAATTGGAAAAAAAAATACAGTGTTTCCAAAATGAAGGTATTCAAAATTGCCAGCCTTAAAACATTTCTTAGACTGACATATCAGATTCGTTCCTTATGGGTCAGTTTTATGTTACTCACTTGACAATCAACCAAAGCAGTTTGTTTGTGCAGACCCATACCTAAATGGTGAGTAAAAACCTAGATTATATTTAATTTCACTATAGAACAACAACAAAAAAATGGATGCACTAGCATATGACTTTTGGTAGATTTTTTTCCAACTTTAATCAAGCAAAATGATAATTTTAAAGTTAAGCAAATATTATGTACTTATGTATAAATAAACTTCTCTAACCCCTTTTATAACTAACTATAATCATACTTACAAAAAATTCTTATAAAATTCTCATAAGAAATAATCATAGATCCCTCAAGTGATCCAGTCTCTTTTTCTGAGTTCCTTTAAAGTAAGTTACATGGGAGTATTAAGATTTGTATGTATGTACTTTTGGGAAAAAATGACTGTTATATGTAAAGACAGAAAATTGGAGATACTTTACTTATCTCCCTATTCCTTTCCAGGAACACTATATTTGATGGCTCATCACTTCTGAGAGACCCAGGGATAAAAGCACCAGACACTTTAAAAGAGCTGTGGTATATTCTCCAGGCACCAAAAGGATTTATGACATGCAAATTTCCATTAGTGCTAATGGGAGTTATTATAGGTGATTCATAGTTTAAAGATAATGAACTAAAAGTTGGTTTCTATTTTATCTACTTTATCTCCTTTTATTTTGCAAAATTCATAGGAAGAGATGAAGAATAAACATCAACAATTCAAATATTTAAAAAAATAACTGAGTGAAATGGTGCTCTTTATGGTTGATCAATTTCAAATGTTAATTTTTAATTCTCAACAATATGCCCCTGGCAATCTTTTCTCACTTCTCTCAGTGTATAGTTAGTCAGTGAAGATTAATTTTAATATTAGATTTATATTCTAGATTAGATTTATATTAACTTTATTTATATTAATTTTAGTATTAGATTTATATTATTAGTCATATGGAAAGGCCACAAAAAAAGGGATTTTTGGTGGTTGTTGCTACCTGAATTTCAAGTATAATTAAAAGCAGATTATCTTCTACCAATCATATTATTTATTGGGAACTTTTAAGATACTGAACTAGATTGCGATGAAAGCTTTCATCTCTTCTTTGAGAAGCATATGGTTTGGTAGAAAAACAATGTAATTTGATATATGAACACAGCTTTCCCCACACCTCTCCCCCAATATTGCCTCATATCTTATGTCCTTCCTCCTTTGAGTCAGATAGGATCTCTAAGATTCATCTTGATGCTGATATTCTCTGGTTTTATGAAGCTATAACTCTGAAAAGTGATGTTGAAATGCTAGAAAATCTATTACATGTAGATTTATATGTAAGGCCAATTAAAACAGGTCTCCTTTGGGTTATGTTTACTGATCTCGAAAACTCATTTCCATTCTACTTTGTTTTTAAATTTTTTTCTCACATTCTTCTGTTATTTTATTATATTAGCTCATGGAATGGAACTCATTCACACTTCATTGTGTTAAAAAACAAAATTCAACCATAAATTTGAAGATCTAATTGGCTTTATTAAGTGATTCATGAATCAGGCAGCATCCCATCTAGCAACCAGAAGGGAGCTCCCAGGAGTTTGCAGAAAATAGAAGGTTTTTATAGGAAGAAAGGTGGGACAAGGGAGCTATTAACGAAAGAAAAAAAAGGATTATTTTTAGACCAGGACATCTTCTTTTGGTGGAGGGCGGACTTCAAAAGTTTTTGTCATGCAGATTGCTCTTCTCTTTATGGGGTAGGAGGGATTGGAGAAGGCTCATGGGACAGATTACCTCACTGGCATTGACCAGAAAATTCCAGACTGGTTGATTAAGATTATATTTCTGAGAAAGGTCGCATGCAACAGCAATTAGATCAGGTATTAAATCTAGGTTTGGTATCATGGACTTTGGCACAAGTGACACCATTTTGTGATTTTCTGTTTAACAACTGTTTTAGTGATTACTTCAATCTCAGGAATAAACAAATCAATCTCTAGAATTTTTGCTCAGATAATGGCATAATTCCAGGTTTATAGATTTGTTGAGGAGCTTACATGTGGATTTTGTCTATGCGCAAACGAGCAAAGAAGCTTTACAGAAAACCAACTATTCTCACAGACAGCAACTTCCAACATTTCATAATAAAATCTGAAGTAATGGTTCAAAATGCATGCTGATCTTGATGACACATGCAAAGATAAGTAAAATCAATTTTAGCACTACAGGTGCAGGTTGCTGTTTCAGATCAGTAGCTGATATAACAAGCAGACTTGGCTTTTTGCAAATATTCTGCTCTGAGCTCGGTGTTTGTGATTTAACTGTGTGCTTTTAAGAGATGTTCATTGAAAGTCAAAAAAGAACTTTAGAGATAAACAAAAAAGAAATAATATGTGTTCAACCAAAAAGGTTAAACTTGGTTTTTGTGTATGAAGATGAAAACACCCAGTAGGGATTAAAATATACTCTTGATTTTAGCCTGAATATGCAAGATGTATCTGGATAGTGACTGAGACAAAGATCTTATTAGAAATAAAATGATGCAAGTTAACGAACATTTATGAATGTTTTGTATTTTCCAGTTACTGTACTGGACATATAAAGATGAATGACAGAGTGCCTATCCTTAAAGAGTTTGTGGTTAAGAATGAAGTAGAATATAGATATAACTACTGTGTGTATATATGTATGCATGCATGTATGTGTATATCTATGTATAAAATAAAGCAGAGTATGAGTAATAGAGAAGTAGAAACCTTGAAAAAAGGGGAAGTGGGGAGTCAAATGGGATGGCATAGATGAAACTATTTTATAGGATATCTTTGACAACTCTACCCTTCTTGAGAAACTCTCTTTTCTTATTTTTAACAATAGCACATCTCATTGGCTACTTCTTTTAGACTCCTTTCCCTGCTATACTACTTCTCTACACCATCTATATGCTAGAGAACCTCAGGAGTGAATCCTGGTGTCTCTTTCTTCACCTCTCACTCTTGGTCTTAATTGCCATCCATATTTTAATGACTTCTAAATTTTTAGTCCATATTAGTCCTCTGCTGTTAGATCCTACTTCACATCATTACATCATTATTATATTGGCATCCCAAGTATACAGAAAATATCAATTTGGAAATATTCTTTCCCCTTGCCAACAAACACCATTGTGCCCTAAGTTTCACTCTCTCAGTGGATAGTGCAGCACTTACCATGTCTTCAAATCCTAAACTGGAAAAGTAATCATTGACCTCTCCTTTCTTCCTGTTCTTCAAATCCAACCCAGCATCAAATCTTTTCCATCCAGAGTATCATATCTTCTACCCTCTGTTTACCTTGCCACTATCAGAGTTCAATTCAAATCATAAACTAACCCAAACCTTGTTTTTAAAATAAACAAATTAGCATAAAATCAATTGTCTAAAAGTAAATTCATAAAAATCATAAAAGTAAATTCATAAAAATGGAAATTCACTCCAACACATTTATATTACATACTTCTACAGTTTTCAGCATATTGTGGTGCATGGACAGTTTCAAGAGATTTTGAGGACTTTTAAATCGTCTATGAGATGATTCTTAGTAGTTTTAATACAGCTAAATCTTTAGTTGTTTCGCAGTGAATTTATTGAAAAAGTTAATTTAAATGTTTATTTTAAGAGTGATTCACATTTCAACTCTTAAATTCTCAAATATTAACTTCATTGAACTTATTGATAAATTCATGCTTATAAATTTATTGGGAGGTTGAAATTCTTTCATTATAAAGTCCCAATATTGAATAAAGCCCAAGACTTGTAATAGAAAATGCAGAAGACATTCTCATTTCCAGACTAAGCGATAGTAAAATAATCAAGAATATATTAGATTATGGCTTGCCAGAGTGAAATGGCTTATAATAAATAAAAATAAACTGAATGTAAAAATAGCAAATTAAAATTTAAGTTGCTTGACTAAAACATCTCAAAATTTTTCAGTTTATTAAAATATCCATTTCAATCAAAGTATCTCCAAACTTTATGAATAAATAATGCTTTCCAGTAAATTGGTGAATTGACAAATTGACCATTCAGCATATTAATCATTCAGTATATTTATGAATTACTTTTAAAGATTCAGTCATTCTGTAATTGATATATGTTTTCTCTTGGGCAAATTGAACTAAAATTATTTATTAATTCTTGATGGGACTATTACAGGTCTTCCTAACTAGTCTCACTTCTTCTGTTCTTGTGCATTCTACCAGTCCTCTCTGTACACAGCAGCCTAAATAATCACTTCGAAATGCTATGATGATCTGATCACTGGCCATTTAGAGTCTATTAATGGAGTCCCAGTCTACACAGGAAAATCTAATCTCCTTGTCAGAAGCTTTCAGTACCCTTGGTGATCTGACTCCTGACCACATCTCCAACTTCATCTTATGCTACTTTTTCTGTGTTTACCACACTTTAGTCAGCTAGATCTCTATCCCACTACAGAAAACATAAAATATTTTCTGTTTAGGGTCTTTGCATTGTTCTCTCTGCCTGAAATATTCTTTTTATAGTTTTTCACTTAGTTGATACCTTTTAAAATATTTATTACTCCCTTAAATAATCATCGTCTAACAATTTTTTTATGAAAAACTACATATATTATTCTTTTTTATAATAATATATTCCTTTCCTTCAAATTCTACTTTCTCCTGGATTTCCTTTATTTATGTATTAGGTGATGTATTTATTGTCTATCTAATTCCCTGTAACATAAATTTCATGAGGAGAAAGAACTTGTTTATCTGGTCCTGCATTGCCTCATCCCAGGGCTTAGCACATGGTTGGTGCTCCCTATATATTTGTTATTCTATAAAATAAATCCAATAATATTATATTTGGGGTAAAAAAATAAAAATAAAAAAATGGACTCTAATAGAAAAATAATAGAATCTAGACTCTATCATATCACATCAATATGCTTAATATCAAATTTAAAATTCCACAATGGATTATTAATAAATGATTTGTTAAGGAATACAAAAGTAATACTGATAACTATAATCTTTGCTAAAAAAAAATTCTTTGAAAATTAAATTGACTTACTATATTCTGATTTGGTCTTTACACCAATGGATGAACTGACTGCTCTCTATATAGCATATTTGTGTTTTAGTTTATATTCAGCAAAATATTTTCATGGCATTATGAATAAAGTGGATAAATAAACACTAGATTATATTATAAGCATATGGATTAATGGCTATTTGAGAAACCCTCTCAGAAAATGAGTATTTATTAATTAGATGTTGTCAGCCTCGAAGGATTGCTCCAGGGTATGTCATAGGATTATATTTAGGCTTTATGCTAGTTAACATTTTTAAATGTCAAAATATTTCTAAAGATATAGAAAGCATTCAGTCAAAAGTTACAAGGCAGGAAAGATTGTTAAAATATTCTATGACAGTATCAGAATAAAATTACATAAAACTAGGCTAGAATAATGAACTAAACCAACCCATATTGTTGCAGAAAAATCAGACCGGTGAGAAACCAAGAACCACTTGGAGAGTTGGAGAACTCAGGTTTATTATGCCTGTGTTCATAGAAGAGCTAATGCTCTGAAGATCTGGGCCCTGAGCTCAGGAGTAACCTTACTTTTACAGGGCTTAACTAGCTCTGTTATCTAGACAGAACAAGCAAAGGGGAGAGTGAGTCTTCAGTTGATCTTGAGGTCAGGCTACCCTTCGGCCTATGTGGCAAGCATGTCTAGAGAAGCAGAACAGAGTGCTGATTACAAGGTTAGCCATTTGAGTGGAAAATTCCTCTTCAATATAAGGTTTATTAACAATAAATATATATATATTTTTTAACGCCTACAGCTCCAGGTCTTCCTAGGTGGTCTCCCATCCAAATACTAACCAGGCCCGACCCTGTTTAGCTTCCAAGATCAGACGATATCAGGCGTGTTCAGAGTGGCATGGTCATAGACTAAATATATTTTTTAAATTTATATTTGCAATTTAAAAACTTAGATATATTAGATGAGAGAAGACTGACAGCTCTTTGAAGGATGGCAAGTAGGACACGTCAGAGGAATTCCAGCTTAACCAGAAGTCACTCACTTGTGGTTGTAAGGATAAAAGTGAAAATTGAAAAAGAAGTTCTATTAATAGAAACGTATGGTCCAGACAAAGAGAGACACTTGGTTCATTCCAATATTCATGAATCCAACCACTAAGGAATAGTATATTTAATTCTAGGCTCTACATTTTGAATATGAAATTAAGAAACAAAAGCTTATCTAGAAGGTAAAAATGCCTAGGAACTGTTATTTAAGCAAAAGGTATTTGAAACTGTAGACTAGAAAACTAGGCAGGTATGTAACATGAAAAGAAAGTTTGGAGAATAATTTTTAAAAATTTTTTTCGAATAAAAATTTCTGATTTTATTATAGCTAAAAAGTACTTTTATATTATTAAGCAAAGAGATTAGAATATTAACAATAGTTCCATGTGGAATGGGAGTCTTATAATGATAAAAGCCATCATTTATTAAGGACTTATATACCATGAACTATGGAAGATAGGTCACATATATTATCTCATATGACTTTCACAGAATATCTTAAAAAATGGATATTGTTGTTCTTATCACATAATTAGCAAATGGAGGCACAAATTATTTAATAATTTTCCCAAAGTTCAGAGTAAGAAAATAGAAGTATCGGAATTTGAGCCCAAATCTGTTGGACTCTCTAATCCATACTATTTCCAATATAATAGACTGCTTTTTCAACTTATTTACATTTATTTACATTTTATGTCATTGTAATAACTATTAATTTCTCTGAAGAAAAGAAATGTGTTTAAGCTGAAATAATAAAAGTTCTGAAAGTATTGAGTTATGCTGAGAGCCTGGAAGTAGAAACAGAAAATGTCTTGCAAAGAAAAATTTTTGAAGAAAAAAAATGTATTTTCCTCTTAAAATGACTATATTCGTTTTTTTTAATGTTAGCAGTAGGCTTTTTTTTTATTTTTTATTTTTTAACAGTAAGTCCTATATATTTTGCATTGTATGTTCACTGAACATAGTTAGAATTCTTTCTGTCACCCCATCTACCTACTCCCTCCTCCCTCCCCTCCTTTCCTCTGGTAACCACTAGTCTATTGTCCATGTCCATGAATCTCTGCTTGTTTGTCATGTTTTCTTGTTGTTCTTAGGTTTATATCCCACATATAAATGATATCATGTGGTTTTCAACTTTTTCTGTCTGGATTATTTCGCTTAGCATGATTATCTCAAGGTCCATCTATGTTGTTGCAAATGGCAGTATTTCATCTCTTCTTATGGCTGAGTAATATTCCATTGTATATATGTGCCACATCTTCTTTATCCAATCATCTATTGTGAGACACTTCGGTTGCTTCCATGTCTTGGCCACTGCGAATAATGCTGCTATGAACATCAGTGTGCAAATATCTTTTCAGATATGTGTAAAATGGCTATATCCATTATTTTAATTTCATACTTTCTATAGTTACTAAGAAAATATTTTCACATCTAAAGTAAATATTGTCTTATGTTCTTGCAGAAAACAGTTTCAACTTTAGATTGCCATCTTCAGAAACCCATGAGGTAAACCTCTACTACTGTTAAATTAACAATTAACACTTGTGTTATTACTTCACAGTTTAAAATTTTTCCTCATTTTATTTCAAAAAATCTTTCTTCATTTTACAGATAAGAAATGGAGAATCAGGAATTTGAAGTGACCTATTTGAGGCCTTAGAGGAGGCAAGTGTTAGTTAGAATGAGAAGATAATCCAGTACTTCCGATTTAATAATATAAAAGTACTTTTTAGCTATAATAAAATCAGAAATTTTATTATAGTTAGAATGAGAGGATAATCCAGTATGTCCACATAGATGCAAAAAAGGAAAGGCAGGAACTTCATAGAAAATAACACAAAATGCTGTACATGATAAAAAGTAACATTATTGACAATATCAATGCTGAGATTTCGAATTTAGAAGATAGGCTTCTGTTAATGTCCTTGTCCAGCTGAATATTCTCAAAATCATTTGTAGTCATAAATTGAGAATCTGTATCATTTTCAAGGCCATCTTTATTTTACTTATCGTTTTACTTTACTAGTGACTATATTCTAGGAGGAGAAATAGATCTTTAACCATGGTCCTATCTGAAAGAAATTCTGTTCTGTTGTTTTTTTTTTTTTATATACAGATTGGTTTTTTTACAGTTAAATTGAGCTAATTTATCACCAATTTTGTGGTGAAAATGAACCCTTTATAGAAATATGGTTTAAAACTTTGAATAATTATGGTTTAACATAACAAATATCTTAAGTATAATTTCTTATAACTAACATTCTCTAGAGGTAAAAATCTAGAAGTTACAAATCAATAACCCTGGACAATATTAATACCATTTTTCAACATTCCAGGAAAACTCTTTGCCCTTTTAAACAAATGGACTTAGATGGGATCTCAAATTTATGACACCAAGGCATAGAATGCATTTAAATTCAACTTAAGATTTAAGGTAATATGTAAACAGTTACTATTCTTAACTGTTCTTTAACAGAATAAACTGTCTAGAATATGGATTGTCCTCTCAAATTACCTATATCAAAATTTCACCATTCTTTCAAGGTTTTTTAAAAACCAATAATGAAGTTATACTTCCCAGTCATAGCCAAATTAAAAACAGGGATTGTAATTTTGTCTCTCCACATCTAAAACTAACCTGGTAAATTTAATTCTAAGGTAATTCTGGGGAGTGGCTGGGCACAAATTAAAGATAGATGTATTTGAGAGTAAGAGAAATGTCTTAGCAGATCACTTTTAAGGCTTTAATATAAACGTGTATGTGCAAAGTATGAGTGTATAACTTCATATAATATTTAATTATCCTATCCAGACTAGTCATACCATTGTTTAGCCTGAATTTATTTCTCTTCTGTTCTCATTGTTTTACTTTTTCTTTATTCTCTACCATTGCCAAGATTACCATGTAAAAATTAACTTTGGGTGGAAAAAAAATAATTTGAAAAACAAAATTATTTGATTTAAAAATCAAAATCAAGATTATCATCTTTTTTTTTGATTCTGTACTTCTCTTTAAAAAGATCTTACTTTTATAGATGTTTGTTTAGTAATTGTTATTCAATAATGTTAATGAGTCTGAACTTCATTGAAATGGGAGACCACATCATAGCCTAAGAGCATAAAGAACTCTATTGGAAATGGAAAAATAAAAATTGATTATCGAATTTTCTATTTTCATAACATATCATTAAACAGCATGCTATTCAAGAAATAGAGAACAAAATAAAGAAAGCCAGCATGATCTCAGGAAAACTAGCTGACAAAATATGACACCAACAGAGCAAAATGCTCCTAGCCAAGCTAATAGCCCATAGAATGGTGGTAGTATAAAATTTGTAATTTGACTGTGAGACCTAGATTTTCACAGATGCCACTAAATGTCAGTACTTCTACCATGTCACAATGAAAGAAAGGAAAGCCCTTACTTAGATGAAACTAACAGCTGTGTTACCATTGAAACTCATCTTAGGTAAATAGTATGTTGCAGATTCATTAGGGCCTTAAAACAAATTCAGAGATCATGTCATTTGTTCAACTCCATGAGCAGTAGACATATATATATTATGAGACATATATATATTATTAACAAGACAAGCCCCCATAAATCCTGAGCCAACCACATCTTTAAGACATTCAATTCTGCTGAGGTCAAATAAACTTAGTTGAAAAATGGATTACAAAAAAATGGATTACCGCTCTATGCAAAACTGAGAACATCTAAAATCACAGTAGAAAGATGAAATTCTATGAGAACATGCCTAAGCATAATTTCAAGCAACACAGCATAGCCAATGACTGCTGGGAAACCATAGCAACAGGCAGACCAAGCTGGCATGTTAGTAATCTGAGATGGGATGATTTTTGTAAAGGGAGGAAAGCTGAGCAAAAAGCAGGATCAAGCCTGCAAACATAAAGCAAGCATACTTCCTCTCTTACAGAAAGGAACGCAACCTTATTAGTTATACGATTCTAATAGATGTCAGCAACAAAAGGACTGTCATTAAACAAAAATCACACTGGAGCCTTCTATACCTTTAGAACCCATGTATTGGGACTACTTTATAATAAAATAATTTTGGTAAATCAGTAATTTATCCCTCTTAGATACCATTTGAGAAAAATGTTTCTACCAAAAACAATAATAAAGCATACTAGAATAAAAGTCTAATTTTTCTCATCTAAGTTAAATGGCGAAGAATTTTATATGGCGATCTACATTTAGAAATTCAAGACGTAAAGAAAATGCTATAAGTGATAGCTTTTTCATGTGGGACGTAGAGATTCAAAATATTTAAATAAGTTCTGCATGTCAAAAATGGAACTTCATTTTCTCAAGTTCCTGAGAACACAAGGAACATGTGAATATGTAGAAATGAAAATACTAAAATTAATTCCATATTTCTGCAAAGGAAAACACTTTCTTCTTTTCCATGTCCACTATAAGATATTTAATCAATAGTACATTGTGAAAAGAACCACTGACCACTAATAAGATATAAGATATTCTCTATATTTCTTTCTATTATTACTGTCTTGAATATTTATAAGCTAGACTACACATTTTTCTGCATAAATTAGCTATAAATCTCAAGTCATATTTTAGCCAAGTAAATACATCTTCAAGGAAAGATCTTTAATGAAGGAAAAAATGGGATTTCGAAGCCAAATTTTAAGTACAACTCCCTAGATAGTATTTTATTTGAGACACTTTGCTTTGCTATCAGTAAGATAGAATTTTGGATTGAAGATGAGCATTTTTAAGAATTAAGATTGAAAGCACTTGGGTCCATAATTGTTTTTAACAGGATAAAATAAATTTTTTAAAAACCTAACTATTCTATATAGTTATATTTATATTAGCTTAAGAAAATCAGTACTGTAAAAACAATTCTTAATAACTGTTACTAATAAGTTATTATAAATACAGGTCTAACCTTGACAACATGAGGTTATTTTAACTTTTTTACTTCCATTGATTCCTATCAAATAAATAAGATGTATAAAATATATACAAAGAAACCATTCCTTAATGAAACAGAAAAGATATCACAACCTCAGTGTATATGTTATATCAAAAAAACTGTCAAGTACTTTGAAGTTTGAAACAAACTATAGAGGGACACAAAGATATTACGTGTACCTCCTTAGATAAAAGTGGAAAGGGAGGGTTAAAGTGTCCCTAAAAGCATCAATAAGGTTTCTAAAAGCTACATCCACTAATTCTCTAAAATATAGAGACAGGAGGTCATAGAAGAAATATGGATGCTGCCTCACTTAGGCACATTATATATGCAGGGCAAATTAGAACTAAAGGGGAGGCAATAGTAACCATCCAATTTTTTTCAATTTGGGACAGGATTCCTTTCCACCCAAAGAGATTGCCAAAATGCATTGCATCAAAGGAGGGAGGGAAAACAGTTATCATAACATAAAGATCCCATGAATTAAGGGGCTTTATTATGTGTGTATCAACCAACTGAATGTAAATAAGCTAGGGAGGCTATGTCTCAAAAGATAATGGTCATAAAAGACTTAGTGCTCCAGGCAATAATCCTAAACTAAAACTGTGGCTGTCCCCAAATGTCCTCCCTCTATACTACTCCCTTACTATTATTCAGCAAGTGGCTGGCTTGAGTCATATAGATGGGTAATAATGGGGAAGGAACCACATGATATTATGAGTAGATATGACCAAAATTCGAGAGGTAGAGATTCAGATATCAATACAAGTAAGGTGAAAAGTATGGTAAATCCGAAGTGAAAAAGGAACAATTTAGATAATATGGTTCTCCTTAATTTTTATGTGATAACACATAATGTGTTTTTCATAAAGGATGAATCCTAGAACTGCAATAACAACAACACAACAAATAAATTTAAGAAACAAACAAATACACAACAAAAAAGGAAAGCAGCTTGAGATAAAAGGCAAGAAATTATAGTTAAGGAAAGGCAAGGGCTGATAGTGGCTTAGATTAATAAATTAAAGGTGAATGATATGAGAAGTACTTGGGTTACAAGTAGATATTAGAGGAGAAGTGGGCAGAAATGTAGGGGGATAGAGTTTTGCGAGCCCTGTTGATAGTTCATTGCATCCATTTCACCAGTCTTTTTGCTGTTACAATCTGCTTTGATTTATATATTTATCTCTTCCCCAACTAGCTCTTCTGACTTCCTGAAAACTGGCTCCATTTTTATTTTTAGGACTGATACTAATTAGTCATAAACAACCATGTTAATACTTTCCTCCTTGCCAGGTACAGGATCCCAATTTTAAGCAAATCAGTACTTGACATGTTTCTGATTAATGATACTGGTCCAGAGGTAGACACATGACAAAATTTGCTGCAATCATACTAAAGAAAAAGACTTATTTCCAGATGAGAGAAATTTATCTTCCACAGGATATGAATATTTTGTTTATGTTGATTAGGCAGTTGAATAAATGGGTCTGTTTTAATATCGGGTTTAAATATATTAAATTGAGAGTCAATGGCTTATAGGTAACTGGTATATTGAATAAGAACTCAGGATTGATTTGTAAAAGAAACTTTGTTTCATTACTCAGTATCCTTATACTTGCACACTATGTCTTTTCCAATTAGTGTTAGGCAATAGAAAAACCTATATTATTTAAGACTCAACACAGTCTTGAAGTGATTATTGAAAATGAACAGTCTCAATAATTAAAGCTTTGATTTAGATTTAATGATAAATTTACTCCTTTCCCTCCTTACTCCTCTGATGGCTGGCCACTTGATGTGGGAGTAGATGAGTGTCGTCTTATTTCTTTTTCTCTCTCTAAGACTGCTAACTGACTTCAAACCAGGTCCAATCAAGAAGAGAGAATTAAGTAAGAAGGAATGTCTTTACACAGATTGATAAGTTTCTAAGATAAATTTGTGTTTTCTGGGTCTGGTGTATATTTAAAGATGATTTTTTCCCTCATAGATATTTTAGAAGTTTCTTTAGGGACCCACACTGGTGATATTTGACTGTACGTAATGGAACATGGGACTTGAATTTCCCTTGAATCCTCTTTTTTAATAATTTCATTCCACTCCTCCTTAGATTCTCATTCCTCGTCTGCAAACCTTTATAGAGGATTTAAACTGGTCTCAGTTTATCTTTCCTTCCTGCATCACTCACCTCTGATGCATGGAAAACTCTCAGGTATTTCACTTGGACAATTTCCAGAAGTCAGGCCAATTCCAATGCAGCAATAACTCTCCTTTACTCCCTCACTCAAGTAGCAAGATTATTTTATCCTTACAATTAGTCCCTGGATAGGAATCAAACACTAGTATACTCAGCCCAGTTAAGTTTACCAAACACATATTAAACTCCTAAACGGAACTAATGAAAGGTACCGCTTCTCAGATTTAGGAACCCAACAAATATAAATCAGTAAAAATAAAAAGAAACACATTGCTAGATACCTCATGGTGAAGCTGTTGATTATATCTTTCATATGTTTGTTCCTTTGTCTGAATAGCCTATGTTCTATATAATTTCTTCAAAAAAACTTCTAAATTCTTTTTTAATGGTGTTTAATAAAAGTAGAATAGCATAAGAGGGAAGAGTAATTCTCTGGGGCCAGAATGGCTGAGTTAAATCTTTATTTAAATTTTTTTTTTTTTTTTTTTTTAATGCCCGCAGCACCTAGTCTTCCTAGGTGGTCTCCCATCCAAGTATTAACCAAGCCTGACCCTGCTTAGCTTCCAAGATCAGATGAGATTGAGCACATTTAGGGAGGCATGGCCGTAGACTGAGTTAAATCTTAAATCTTCTATTTAACAATCATATAATTTTGGGGCACATACTTAACTTTTCTGTTTCTACCCTTTTCTGCTGTTTCTGGCCTCAGACGTGTTTTTCCATCAGCTCAGCCTTAAATAAATAAATAGATAGATGATAGATGATAGATGATAGGTGATAGATAGATAGATAGATGATAGATAGATAGATAGATAGATAGATAGATAGATAGATAGATAGATGATAGAGGGAGAGAGTGAGTTAGTGATAAATATTTAAATTCAGGCATTGAGAAGACTTAAAGATATAGAAGCAAATGAATACTATGATTAAAATCAGTGTGCTGGCTGTATTGGTGAGTTGGACAACTGGTGACCTCAGTTAGGATAGAGTCTATGCTTAGGAATATTTTAAAATCATAGAAGAAAATATAGCTACTAAACTTATGAACCTTGGTTTTAGAGAAGACTTTATGAATTTGACCTCAAAGATGAGAGCAGTAAAAGCAAAAATAAATAAATGAGACCATACTAAACTAAAAAGCTTCTGCATAGCAAAAGAAACCATCAACAAGGGAGAAGATATTTGCAAACAACACTTTCGATAGGGGCCTAATATCCAAAATATATAAAGAACTCATACAACTCAACAATTAAAAAACAAAAAACAAAAAACAATCCAAATAAAAAATGGGCAGAACAGCTGAACAGACACTTCTCCCAAGAAGACATACAAATGGCCAACGGACATAAGAGAAGATGCTCAATTTCACTAGCTATTAGGGAAATGCAAATCAAAACCACAATGAAATATAACCTCACACCTGTTAGAATGATTGTTATCAACAAGACAAGTAATGAGTATTGGACTGGTTGTGGGGAAAAAGAACTTCTCATACACTGTTAATGGGAACGTAAATTGGTACAGCCACTGTGGAAAATGGTATGGAGGTTCCTCAAAAAATTAAGAATAGAATTACCATATGACTCAGCAATCCTTCTTCTGGGTATCTACTTGAAAAATTTGAAAACATTCATCTGTACAAATATATGCATCCTAATGTTTATTGCAGCACTATTCACAGTGGCCAAGACATGGAAACAACCAAAGTGTCCTTCAATAAACAATTGAATAAAGAAGATGTGGTACATGTATACAATGGAATGTTAGCCATATGAAAAGATAAAATACTGCCATTTGTGACAACATGAATAAATTTTTAGATAGTCATGCTAAGCAAAATAAGACACAGAAAAGTTGAGAACGGTAAGATTTTATTTATATGTGAGATATAAAACTGAAAGCAACAAACGAACAAGACAAAAACTCAGACACACAGACAACAGTTTAGTGGTTACCAGAGGGAAATTGGGAAGGAGGGGAGCTAGATAAAGGGGGTCAAATATATGATGACTTTGAATGGTGAACACACAATGAAATATACAGATGATGTATTATAAAATTGTACAACTGAAACCTATATAATTTTATTAACCAATGTCACCACAATGAATTAATAAAAAAAAAAATCCAGACAAGTGGTATTAGGAACTTATTCTCAATTATAAAGGATATGATTGGAAATGAAATGAGTCATTTATAAGTGTAAATATTGTAATATGTAATATAGAATATTGTAAAAATAATTGCATTTAAGGAGTGAAGGACCAAATATTAAGATTTGAGACAAAAGAACCTAAGAAAGAAAATGTACTTAGTTTGGGCACATTATGAAGTCCTGAGATGATAACCTTGTGTCAGCATGGCATTATTTATGTATATCTGTACCTCAGAATTAGATAAAATACATAGAAATAGTAGCTAATACTGCTAAGGAAGAAAGTGTCAAGAAAGAAAAGTAGTGTGTAAAAGTACCCACGTATGCCAGGAAGTTAATGATTTAAGCTTCTGTGCCCATCACTTGCATGAGACCCTTCCAAAGTCATGAGAGGGTCCCTAAGAATATTTTCACAAGGTCACATGTTTTTGTAAAATTTGTAAAATTAACATTTTTTATTCTTTTCTATAAAAAGAGCCACTCTTACTCTCCCTGACCCAATTCGATAAATGCCAGGCCTCACAAAACATCTACTTATTTTAGTTTTGCATTCTCCTGAAAGCAGAACCTGACACAAAGACTAATGCTGGCTATTTATTTTGAAGATGACCCCAGGGAGCAAAAGAGAGGGAGCAGGAAAAGTTGAACGAGAAAGAAGGAAAAACTAATATAAAGATGAATTATCAATCTTGCTGCGGTAATGATGGGGCTCAGTTCTACCAGAGCTTGTAAGAAGCTTAAAATCGTCCCCTAGATTTATCCACCTAAAAACTAGAGGCCAAGCCATTTAACCACCAGTTCCCATAACCCATAGGTACAGGTTTGCCCCAGAGGTTAATTTTTGCTGAATTTCTGGGATACTTCCCGAATGAACCACCCTGGTTCAGAAAATGCCCTGAGGCAAAATGCTGAAAGAATTACGCACTTGAAGTGGGTCACTGACAGCCAAGAAGAGTCTGAACTGTCTGCCAGAATGCATGCTTGAGTCAGAGAAAGGCTGAGGGCATGGGATGCATTTATGAGAGACATCTGTTTCAATTCCATGGATTAAAGCATAAACTTTAGAATGCCCTTATTTAGGGTACAAGAGAAGGAAAACAGTAAGAAAATTAAAAGATCTTAAATAATATGAAGATAAGAAGAGAACTAAATCAAAGCAATATTAGAGAAACAAAGAAAGGAAAGAATGACAGAAGAAAGTCTGATCAAATATTACATTTTACGGAGTGCTCAGAAATGATGTTTTAAACTTACGTTGAGTTGGGTTAATGAGAGAAGATAATTGACTTTACAGAAGATGCTTTGAAAAATGGGTCAGAAAGTCACATTAAACACCATAAATACTTTTTCTGCATTCATAAGCTAATTTTTTCTTTGAAAATTCTGCTACCTGAACACCTTCGTATTTCTATGAGAGTCAAATGAGATAATGTGTGTAAAGTCCTTCAGACTCTGGCATATTGTGGACACTATGAAAATGTTTCATACTACCACTGCTACTATTATTAATATTATTATTATTATTAAGGAGATTGTGAAGTCGTTGTGAACGATGAAAGTAGAGACCAATTTGAAGATGTGAAGAAAGATCTCCTCAAGTCAGAGATCATTTCATGGCGATCTCAAGACTGCTTGGGAGCCTAAGATCAAAGGAGAAAAAAAGATAACGGTGGAGGAAATCCAGGCTCTAGTGACAGAAGTCAGGAAGGTGTAGAAGAGGTTCAGGGATTGAAACAGGGATGGCTAAAGATTGCTTATAGCCAGTGAAAGAACAGACAAGCGATAAATTAAGAAACAAAGCTATGGAGATTGTTTTTGGAGAATTTCAGAACCAGAGATATTAGAAGTAGAATAATTCTAACATCCATAGGTATAAGTGTAGCTAGATATGATATCCAAGTGGAGTAAACATTTCAGAATTAGTATATTAATAACATTAAATTATACTTTACAGCTTCCAGAGCCTCACATTTCTCAAAGTAGAGCATACATGCATACAAATGTGTATATATATGTTCTCTCTCTATATATATGCATATATGCATCTCTCTTTATATATATGTATATAAGCAAAATACGTGATCTGCCTGAGAACATTTGTTATCTAAATTAGCAGCAAGCTAATAATTTGAAAAAATAAGAGATTTTTAGATTTTTTTTCTGCTAACAATTTCACTAATGATTGCTCTTTCAATCTTTATTCTAATAATAAAACAAAGTAAAATATGACAGTGATTTACAGACATCATTACCTTATTAAAAAATTTTACTGATATATTTTCAATATCCTTATAAAAAATACAAAGTATCTCAATGTTCATGACTAATAGACTCTGAGACTTATTTTTAAATTAGGTTGTTAATTTTCTGCTCATTCTGTTCATATGTATTGATGACTTCATTTTTATAGTCTTAAATTTTTCAGAGACCTCTCTCAAGTTTCTCTTTAATACACACACGTTTGCTTTCTACTTTCAAATAACACATTCTCATTTGTCACAACCTACTCTTTTTTGATCTTTACAGCAGTCATTTCCATACACTCTCAACATCTGCTTAAGAAATATATGCTACCTTTTTTTCCATCTGTAAGCAAATACCAGAGTATTGAAGATGTCTCTAATTTTACTACACAGAATATTTTGGAGACTGTAAGCTTTGGTCACTTATTTTTTCATCAGCACAGAACATTACACTCAAAGATTCATTCACCTCAGTGCCTTCCAGTTTTCTCAAAAGATTATTTCAAAGTGTAATTGTTTTATACAAAAGAGTGAACACTCATATGTTACTATGGTATTGACTGTTGCAAATCAATATGAATATACTCTTACTATCCAAGCAGGAATATAAAGAAAAGGCACATTATGTCCCCATGTGGATAACAATTTCAGGATAAATCTTCACTGTGGAAGATTAATTTCATAAGATGAGTAGCCATAAATAAATTAGTATATGAATCAACTCATTCCTGTCTCCTACTAATGCAAAATATTTTATAGAAATATCTCTTCCATGAACTTTGAGCATAAATTACCAAAATGAAAACTGCAAAGATATCTATTTTATTTCATTAGAAAAGGAAGAAAATGTATTTTTTTATCACGTAAGGAGATTTTTAACAAAACGTTTTAAAGCCCTTTTTGAAACATTGAATTTACCAATTTGCCTTTTCAAGTTAATAGCTAAATAAGAAACTACTGATAAAAATACCTTTCAGCATAGAGATGCAATGAGATGATGATCACTGTTTAATGGTTTTCTAAGGGAACTCAACAGTCACTTTCTAAATAGGGCTGTAATTTGAATTCAGTGAAATTAGTATCGGTAAGGTCTTCATCTAATTAAATGCAAACAAATGTATCTTAATTTATGTCCCTAATAGAAGTAATCCCATTATATCACAGCCAAGTTCAATGCTTCCAAAGGATTTAAATGACTGAGAAAGGTCCTTAATCAAAAACAGCTAGTTATTCCAATTAAGTTTCTGTTAAACATGAATGATGCTTTGTTTCCAGTGTTCTGTGCTATAAATGGTGACAATTACTTTATTCGTTCATTTGTTAGTCAGCCAATAAATATTGAATAACCACTACATAAATAGAACTGCTCAAAACTTTGAGAGTTAAAAAACTTTCCAGTAATCAAAGAACATAAAATCTAACAGGAAATAAAAGGCATATATAAAAATAACTAAACTAAAATATAATAAATTTAAAATTGATGATTATACTCTAAAATGAAAAATATTATCTTAATTTTATGCCTTTCTTCTCTTTATGATCTTCGCTACAATACACTTTAAAAGACCTTTAATTTTTGAAATGTGATTTGAACTGTTCTTGATAATATCATACATTTAATGATATTAATGGTGGTAGTGATGTGGTGACAATATTAGCTAACGGGTATTGGACATTATGTGTCAGTCACTGCTCTATGTAGTTAATATATATTAACTTGGTAAATCTTTACATCTCTATGAGTTAGGTGCTATTATATTCACCATTTATAGAGAGAAAACCTGAACCATAGAATGGAAGTAATCTGCCCAAGTTCACATTGCTTATACGGGTTGAGCTAAGAAGCCAATTTAGGCTTTCTGGTTCTAGAGGTTAGATTGTCAACCCATAATACGGTCTCTTAAGTTATTATTACATATATAAGAAAATATCAGAAAATATGCTCCAAAACAGAGAAATTATATATAAAACTGTTCCTCTATAGTAGGAGTTGAAAAACTTTTCCTGTAAAGGGCTAAATAATAAATATTTTAGGTTTTGTGAATCACATAATCTGTGTTGCAAATACTCAACTCTACTGTTATGATGCAAAGGAGACATTACCATTATATAAATAAATGTGTGTGGCTGTGTTCCAATAAAACTTTATTTGCAAAAACAGGTAATAGGCTGGATTTGGTCTGTTTTCTAGCTGTAGTTTACTCTCAAAAGATCAAGTAACAAATATTAGATATGGCAATGTTTTAATTAACTAAGTATCTTTATTTATTTTAAAATTCGATTGCTATTGAAATGTTTTCTTAAATGTAGATAATTAATAAAAAATTAAAAATAGCAATAAATTGATTAAGCTATATATCTCAAAATAACTCCATTGAAATTTGTAAAAAATACTATTCTCTCACATCTTCAATTGGTTCCTTGTAATTGTTCTAGCAATCTCTAAACTCTTGATTAATTTCTTCTGCTCCATGAGCTGCGTAACCTTAGAAAAACTCAAGTATAAAGTACTTAGGAACTTTTCCAATCTGTAAAATGTTCCTGATCATATAATTGTCCCACCTAAGGTAATATTTTCATAAGACTCCCAAGTTCTAGACCCTCCTTTATCAGGTCAACATTCTCCCTTAAATTGAATTTTTCCCAAATTGGCATTCTTTTTTAAAATCAATTTTATGAAATATAATTTAAATACAGTGGAATTATGTTAAGTATACATTTTGATAAATTTTGATGTTATATAAGAATGTAAGTAGCATGCCAGTCAAGATATACAACATTTCCATCACCATTCAAAGTTATTTTTTGCTACCTCCTAATCACAGCCTGTACCCCTGGCACCAGGCAGCTATTGGTATGCTCTCTTTCATTATGGATTAGAATTGTTTTCCCCTACAGTTTCATGTATATGGGTACAAACAGTATGAAATCTTATGTGTCTTGTGTCTTTCATTTTACATAATAATTTTGAAATTCATTAAGGCCATTGCATGCATCAATATTCATTATTTTTCTTTTGAGTAATATTCCATTTTACTAATATACCAGAACTATTTTGCCATTTATTTGTTGGTAAACATTTGGGTTGTTTCTAGTTTGGAAATTTTATGAGTAAAACTTCTATATTCATATGCAAATCTTTATATGAGTGTATATTTTCATTTTCCTAAAGTAAAAGTTGGGATTATATGGAATGTGTGGTTTAACTTTGTAAGAAATATCCAAATGTTTTTAAAGTGTTTTTAAAGTTATAGCTTCTCATCAGCTTATTTGAGTTCCAATTGCTCTACCTCCTCAGCACCACTTGATATTTTTAGTCTTTTTAATTTTAGTGATTTTAATTGGCATGTAGTAATATCTTGTTGTGGCCTTAATTTCTATTACCCTAATGGCTAATGAACCTTGAACAACTTCGCAGGTCCTTATTTGCCATCCATATATCTGAAGTCAGCTCAAATCTGTCTAATTTTTAAATTAGGGTTTTTCTTAAATCTTATTGAGTTGTAAGATCATCTCCATAGACATTCATTTATGCATATCAAATCTCTGGCTCATATCATATATCTTCTGCCTGCAGAACTTTCTTTAACATTTCGTATAATGCAGGTCTGCTGGTAATGAATTCTCTCAGTTGTTAAGTTTTTGAAAAAGTCAATTTCTCTCTTATTTTTGTAAGATGTTGTCTCTGGAATGCAATTCTGTATTAAAGATTATTTCTTTATATTGAAAATTATTTTTCTCTCTGTACCCTAAAAGGTGCCACTTTATTGTCTTCCTTCTAATATAGTTTCTGACACAATATTTGCTATTTTTTTTTTATCTTCGTTTCTCCATATTTATGTGTCTGTTTTCTCTGGGTGGCTTCAAGATTTTGTCTTTACTTTTGGTTTATTGATGTTTAAATATAGCGTGTGTGTGTGAGTGTGTGTGTACTTATCCTTATTAGAGTTCTCTGAGATTTGATCTGTAATCTGATGTCTCTCATTATTTTTATATAATTCTTGGCTATTATTATTTCAACTATTGACTATTATCTTTTCAAATATGTCTTCTCTACTCTTTCTCTCTTTTACCTCTATTCTGTCTTCTCTCTCTCTTTTCCCTCTACCTTTGTGTTTCAGTTTAGTTTTAATTTCTATTGAACTTTCTGAAAATTCACTGTTTCTATCCAAGTTTGAGTCATATATACTAATGAGCCTACTGAGGGCATTCTTCATCTCTGATACCATATTTTTTTCTAGCATTTCAAATGGATTTTTTCATGTAGCTTTTACCTCTCTCCTGGAGCCTTTAACATATTAATCAGAGTTATTTTAACTATCTTGTCAATGGTTCCAATATCTGGGTGATCTCTCAATTTGATTTTGTTCATTATGTTGTGTTTGTAGAGCGGGTTGTTTATTTTTCTATTTTGTGTGTCTTATTTTTTGTTGTTGTATTTTAGACACCGTGTGTATGATGATAGTGACAGAGGTAAATTATTTTCTGATCTGGAAACAGGCATACTTCTTTTTTGGCTTAGTACTAAGTGTAAGAAGTAGAGTCAATCTAGTCACATTTTGGATTTCACTGTTGCTGTAGTTACTCCCAGTGCACCTATAGCTTCAAATTTCTTTAACTTTACCTCATAGTTAAGACAAGGACTTGGTTGCCAGAGAATTTTGCTTAAATTCTTATTCCATCCTCATGGCGTCATGGCCTTTTTCCAGGCCTTTGCTCTTCCCAGGACTAAACAGCTGATGACTAAACAAGACTAAACAGTTTTCTTAGTGCTCACTAGCCTGGTGGCATAAAACAGGGAAAGTGCTCTGTTGTCCTGATCCAGTCTCAGTCTTAAGCAGGGCCTGTGCCCATATGTCTTCATGGTGGAAATGTGGAAATAACATTGTCCATCTCTAGCTATAGAAAATTTCTAATGGTCTGGGCTCAGGATGATTTTCTGTCCTTTTCTGACAGATAGAGGAATTTTTTTGTTCTCCTCCTCAGTCTCAATGAATCTTCACATGTGCTTTGAGGTCAATAGTGTTTGCTACCCTTCCCACAAAAGATGAATGTTGTTGTTCTGTAGGAAATAAGGATGCAAGTGGGATTTCCTGACTTCCCCAAGGTAGCAAGTCCTCTTCTTCATTAAACCTGCAAATTAGAGATGGTTTCTTGGGTAACCACCCTACTCTTACTTTATTTGTGAGCATTCAGCAAAGATCTGTGTAAAAGAGCCACTGAATACAAAGTGGCTCTTGTACAATGAGTACAAAGTGCCCTTGTATCTGCAGTTCCCAAGGCTTCTAAACTCTCTCATTAGAGCCTTTAACATTCATTAAAAATTTTAGCTTAAATATTTTTCCCACCTGTATGAAAGCTTCATTTTCCTCCTGTGGTCTGCTCTACATAAGTCAGCACTCACACTCCACTTCTACTTGAAAGTGCCTGCCTTCCTTGGATAATAGATGGTTTAGTTTCTCTATAACCTAATTTTTCTGATAGCTTGAAGAAAAGTTATGATTTTTATAGGTTATCTTATATTTTGATATACATTGTAATTTAATCTTTACTAAAGCACTGAATCTTGTGTGTTATTATCATCTTCATTTTATACATAAAGAAACGGAGCTGCAGAGAATTTAAAACATTGCCCAATATTGTTTGGGTCCTAAATGACAAAAACCAGTTCTCTTGACTTCAAGATCAGTTCACCGTATAGAGCTGGCTAAGCCATAGCTCAGAAATGTTACAAAAAGGAAAAGTAAATGCAATAATATTCTACCATAATACAGGGAATCGCTTGAGTGCTTATAACTCTGTGGAAGTTCAAAAAATGAATATGTCAACCTTATTCCCACATTGTGTTAATGGTAATGAGAATTTATGCTGAGTAAAAGTCAGGCATAAATGAGTATATACTGTATAATCGCATTTATATAAAGTTCTAGAATAGGACAATTAAGCTCTGGTAATATAAATAAGAGCATTAGTAGCCTCTGAGAGGGGAAGATGAGTGGAACCGGTCTGAAAATAAGCATAATGAAACTTTATTATATGATGATAATTTTCTTTATATTAATTTCGATGATCGTTAAGTGATAAACCTTTTTAAAACTCATGGAATTGTACATATGTGTATTTCATTATATGTAAATTATACTTCAATAAATTTTAGCTATAATCAGATATAGAAAAAGATGAAGTAAACACAGAGCTTAATAATTTTAGAAATATTATGAGGTCAACAGAAAGTTTTAGTTCTATAAGTAATACTTATAATTTTAAAATATTTAAATGTGCATTATTTTATTTAATCTTTACTATACTGGGAGGTGTGTATTATTATTATGTTCATTTTATAAATGAGGTCTTCTGACTGTAAGTTTGGTTCAGTTGAAATAGTTGGCTACATCGTGAATTGGAAATGTCACAAGTGAAAAAATGCAATGATATCTTAATGTAATCCATAGCACTGTATGAGAGATTTGCAACTGTACGTGGTAGGAAAAAGAGAATGGATCCACTTCTTACTCATATCTCAGGTGACAATGAAGCTCTCACCTCCAGCATAGAAACTGCCACTACATGTAGATATGGAAATGTTATTTTGAGTAAATGTCTGCAATGAAAATGCATGATTATTATTTTCCTCTTTAGTTAATTGACAAGAACATTTTTGGCCAATCTAATTGAGTTTTTCCAGAATACATACCATAGGCCCATCCTGTTACTAGGTTAATGAAAAATGTTAATTTGATTGTTACTTTGTTCATTTGTATACCACCAGTTTTCAGCGTGTTTGGAATACTTTGATAGGAGTATTTTCACACAAATTATTAAAATGAGATAAACTAAATCTATAACTATTTAAATAAAATATAGCATCAATAAAATGAGACCATTATTAAAGAAATGTGATTATCACACATATCAGAGAGTGCTTCACCAAATAAATGGGTATATTCAGCATATTTTATAATCACAGTTTCTAATATGAGTTTTAGTTCTGAGCTTCCATTAAGATAGGATGTTATTGCTTATTTAAGTTTTTTTGGTTCAATGTTCACACAAAGCTCTGGCACTTAAAAATGACCTTAAGTCCTAATACAGTAAAGGTGGTCTATTTGTAATTTCACAGGTACAGGACCACATCCAAATAGCTGCTTACTGACTGGAACGCACATTTAATAATCCACAACCATCACTATCATTAAGTATTTTACAAGCCTTGCACTTTTCCTTATCTTCTCAAAGATGTACTTATGCACAGAGATGCTGCCTAATAATAGAAATGACTAACATGATTTGAAGTTCAAAGTTTGATTCATAGTATGTCATGGATGGCCAGATAATTTAGCTCGAATTGAACTTTTTCATCTCTAGTTGCTACACACACAGGGAGTTCTAACTCCCTACTGTTGTTATTTTCTCGTTATTCACTCATAATGTACTTCATTTTGCCATTTGCTCTTGTCTCTGTCTGCTGGACTTGCGACTGGCCCGAGTAAAGCAAAGCTAAGTGGATGTGAGCATTTGTTTTGTGTCAGAATATTGACTACTTCCCAAGACATCATTATTTCAGGATTTCCTCAGCTGTTGGTGCTGATTGTAGTATCCGGAGCCACTAGCAAATTATTTTCTGAAGGACCTTATAGCTTTATTTTTAAAGTAAGGTTTTATATCATAATTGGAAGGAACCCTTAAAAAATTGTAGAGCTGAAAGAAAATAGCCAAGTAGTTGCCAATTTCCTCTCTGACACTATTTCTTTTATTTTACCGACTTAAAAAAAAAATCTGTCTTCTGATCATGCAGTATAATAAGAGAGAGAGAAAATTAAGGGTGATTGTGACTCTTGAGATCACAAAGCTGATATTCACCTGCCTTGGTCAGAGAGCAGATAGCCAATGCCCACTGTACACTAAAGCTACAATTTTGGTTTGATATTTGGTAACAGCACTCTAAATCAGAATCATCTTTCTCTGTCTTGAATTTCTTGATTCCTATTTTTACCTCCTCATTAATCAGTGCAGTGCTGCAAGTGCCAATGAGATAGTAAATCAAATGATAATGTCCTTTTCTGATTTGCTAGCTTAGACAGTTTGCTACTTCTAATAGCCTGGTTTTTAGAGTTCTATATATAACTTGAATTATTTATTAAATTAAAGGGGCAAAAAAATCCCTTACATCTCTGTAAGCAGAATGTATTTTCTCTTGATTTTTTTTTCTGAGACATTATAATCAGATATTGTAGGCCATAAGTAGCAATGGCAAAACAGAAATAAAGAGTTGTCCTATAAGAAACAACTACACATCTAAAACCTGGTTTAAGATCATTTCAGTCTCAGTTCCTGTTCTATACAATGAATAATAAAAGTGTGTCTAGCATCCACCTTTCTGGCTGTGTTTCTGATGGTATGTAGTTCGTATAGGGGCTTTCATAGTAAGCTCATCGCATGAGTTTTCAAAAACATTTGTTCAAAAGCCAATATATTATATATTTTTCCAAATCAAAGTCCTCTATCTGTATTTGGTTGAAACCTTGAGAGGTATGTCCTTTACCACTTTACCCCTTTCCCCTTCCATGTGGCAGAGACAACAAGATCAATACCATGTAAGAAATGGTATTGATCTTGAAGTGGACCTAATTTCAAGTTTTATGTCAAATACTTACTAGTTATGTGGTCTGAAATAAGGCGAATAACATTTTTGGATCTCAACTCCTTCCTTACGAAGTGGGAAAACTATTTGTTCATGAGGTTATTTGAAGGATAAAATGGTGTGAGATAAAGTGCTCTATAATTAGTTATATATTAGACAAAGACTAGATTTGTTAAAATAGAATTCACTTGACATAATCTCATTAAAATGAGGTTTTAGCTACCTAGTCCTTATAAACATAGGAATATAATAGATACTAACATAGAATATATTATTATTTTAAATTTTCTTAAGATAAGAAACAACCTTAAAACTCAAATATCTCAATGTTTTGTTTACTTGTGTTTTTTGCTTTCTTTTGATATGTAGTGATAATCACGGTATTGAAAATTTCCAGCATCTTAAGTGTTGACTGCAAGATCCCATGCAGTTATCATTAGACAATTTCATCTCCAGCTTTGCCTCCCTCAGCAGTAAGCCATCAGTTCAGGGGATGGAGTAGACAGTAATTTAAGATGATGTCACATTTCTGGTGCCAATTTTTGGAAAATTATAGAATATTGTGTTCCATTTGTGTCAAATTTGGTGTTAGGAGATGGAAGAAATGCTAGTGTTGCTACCAGAAAACCACTTTTCTGCTCTGTGACAGTGAGAAGACCAACCATGCCCCTTTAAGGCATAGATGTGGTGATGACAATCTGTCAATCTGAGAAGTTCAGAAAGTACAACAAAACTATAAAAGGTATGTTTTACTTAACTTTGATTTAAACTTTCGAATACTTTTTCTTTGCTTAACTGCTGGTGTGATTTACTCACGAGTTGCAATAGATAGAATAAACTTTTTAATTTACTATACCTAAGTATTTTTAATTAGATAGTTACAAGTCCTAAAATATTCAAGTGGAGGGCAATTATTTTAAGAAACATCACAGAAAGCAATTGTAAGATGCCTATATTTTGTGTAATTATATAGCTCATTCTTTTTCTTTCTCAAGAGAATTTTGTATGAGATAATAACTTCAGAAAATAATATTAATATATCTGATGCCAAAGCTATTACCAATCCTAATTTGCACTTTTCATGCTACTTTGAATGTTTTATTTATAATGAAATGTCAACTATACAACTGAAAATGGCCCAAAAGAAACATTAGCCATCTATCTCTTCGGGTAGAATGTCTCCATATCATCCCTGACAATATAAAATGCTTTATTTTGTGTTTATAGATGATTGCAGGGATCAAAAATCCCATAGATAACTTATCCTTATTTTTGTTAATTTCCAACACAGAAGTACACTTATAAAAATGATTGTGAGGTGCTGATTAAGATCTGTATTTTTGGTGGGTGTGGGAGGGTGGCTAACACAGATAAATGTAGTGATCAAAGTGGGCACACAGAAAAGTTGGTAAATGATCCAGAGTCAGTAGAATACCTAGAACTTCCTATAGAGTTTTTATGTTCCCTGGTATAAAAAGGAAAGTTAAGTTCTTTTGGTGAACTATTAAGAGAGATAATCAGTAGAACAGGAATAAGAAAATGTGGTCTTAGAACAATGTAGTTCTGCAACAACCATGCCATCTCTTTTCCTTTCAATTTCTTCACTAGAAAGTGGCTGAAACGTTTTCCTAGGCTCTAATAAATGATGCTCTCTTATGAGGAAATTGTTGAGTCACTAAGACGGCTCAGTTTCTTCTATTATTTTGGCAGAGAAGGGGCGGAAGCGAGTGGGCAGAGTTGAAATTAAATCCTAGATCACCTCGATTTAACGTAGCAAAGTGCTTTCCCGTGGGTTCAATGGATACTTGGAATGGTTGCTGCATCTTAGGAATTTTTTCCAATACTTCTAAGGGGACACCAGCTGCACAAGGCTATGAGGACACCAAATGCAGAAGTCTATGAGGTAGATGGCCTGCAGTAAAGCTTGGAGTTGAGGAGAAAAGGAGAAGTTTGCACTTAAGCGGCTCTCCCATGACAGGAGATCACGTGGAGAGGGATCCAGTCTTTTGGTGAACCAGAAAATGCATCACCAGGAGATGGCATTAGAACACACAAAATACAGATAGAACAAAGAGCCAGTTGGTATTAGGCAAAGAAACAATGACAACTAGCAGCACCTCAGCTCTATCATCATCCTTGATGTGTGAGGAATAGGGCTACGAGCATTGTCCTGTCCGGCAAGGATGGTGCTTAAAGAAATGTCTTTGCACGCTCTCCTCTGTCTCAAGAGGAAGACTACTGGGGAGACTGGTTTGAAAGTTCAGTCTAAGCTGCTGTTCTCGCCAACCCCGACACCTGGAGCTCTCAGCCTAACAAAGCTGGGAATGAGGATGAGGAATGTTTTGACTTTTAAAAAAAATTTATTTACTGTTTTACAACGTATAATTCCAAAGGCTTTAAAACGTAAGATTTCTTAATTTGTTTGTTGGTATAATAGCTGTAAAAGTTTAAATCGAGAGAAAGAGATCACATGTTCTAACCCATCATGACAATGCAATATTTAGCTCTCTCCTTTGTGGGTGGAACTTGGCAATTTGTTTGCTCTATATCTGCTGGATATTTCTTAAACTTTATAGCATCTGGCTTAAATCTCTGTGTTTACTTGTTAATTAGTAAGTTACCTTAGTTTTCAATCTCTCGCAGTTAACATTTTATTGATTTATGAGAGGCTCCTCTGAACTCCGATCTCTGCTGCAAGGCCACAGCATGTTCCTTTAGGAGCCAGCCCTAAGTGCTTTCACAGCTGTCCTGTCCCTTCATCTTGTAAACCATAAGGATGCTCTCATATTCACCATACTTTAACTTGAACTTTTTCTAGTGGGCTTTGAATCAAATGCGAAATTGAAGTATTTAAATGAACAAGACCAAGTTTTGATTACTGAAAGCAGACTCTTTTAGTAACTAAAATAATTAAAATTTTAGGGACTCAGACTAAGATATTATTAAGGGATAGGCCAAACACAAGAAAGGGGCAATTATAGACAGCTCAATGGTAGTAGTTTGCAGAAAAATAAAAAACAATTTTTTTTTTAAAAATAGAGTTGAGATTCCTAATTTAAACTGGTAATAGATTTTTAATATTCTAGTTAGGAATTTTGAAAGATTTTACAAAAGCAAAATTATCTTTGTGTTTTTGTGCATAGAACTAGAAGTTTTTAAAATTTTTTTGCAAATTTCCTTTTTTTAAAAGTTTATCTGTTCTCAATACATTTTTGTAGAGCCCAGTTTATGTAAAACTTTATGTTAATGTATTGTGAGATACAATGAAATTGTTGGTGTTTTAAGCTGCGAAGTTTAGAGGTAGTTTGCAATGCAGCCATATTTTAGAATAATATTTTTTTATTTATTTAACTTTCCAGATTATACAAATCCTTTCCTTTTTCAGGAAGTTAGGGTGACAGCTGATTATTCTGTTTCTTCTTTAATTCAAATTGAGCTGAGGCTGGAGTGAGTTCTCTTGTGTTCAAACCAAAACTTTTACCATCTTGTCAGCATATGGAATTATCTTACTAGTAGTTGAGCTGGGCTGCAGTTTGAGATATTTTTTGTTCACCTTACATTTCAATTCTATCAGAGCCCTGGAATCTAGCACCATGAAAACGGAGAACTATGCAATTATTCTCTGCTGTCTAGCCCCTCTTCCATGTACTTTCCGGGTTAAATCCGTGCGTAGTGGGAGAATTTTTTTGGCCATTCGATTTGCTGCTACCGCATTTGGGCTTTTCCTGATTTTATTCCAGTCTACCTCCCTATGCCTCATCTAAGGCTCAGCTGATTTCTGTTTTTTTCCTATAAAGAGTCTCTATGTCAGGGCCACTCCTCAATTTGCTCAATCAGCCCAAATGTCCACCCTAGGATAAAAGTTGTAGGCCCTATTACTCATGTAAGAAAGGCTTGTTTTTCTCTGGAATTAAGTTCAAGGTTTTCTTGTGTCCACTGCTCTTTGCGAGCCACATAAAATAGTATAGTTATTATTTGCTCATGTTTTCTCTTCTTATCATGAGATAAATGTCTTACGTGTCCTCTTACACCCTGATTATAAGTCTAAACATTTATAGTCAGGGCTATTGTTAGCTATTTAATGTTTTAATTGCTCTCGCAAAAATATCACTTTTGCATAACTTCTAATTGAATGATAATTTTGTACCTTCTTTAATTCTAAAAGTTAACCCACTTAATTTGATTTTATGGCATTGGCTAGAACTTCTAAAATGGAAAAAAGAAACAAAAACAAAAACAAATAAAATACTATGAGTTTCACCATAAAATATGATGTTGGCTATTAGTTTATGACAGAAAATTTCATCGTATTAAGAAAAAATCCTGCCATTAGTAATTTTAAGAGTCCCTGACAAGGAATAGTTGTTAAACTTATATAATCACTTGAGAGACTTCTATGTTTTCCTTTCTGAATCTATTGATGTGATATATTAATAGATTTCCTAAAATAATCACAGTCTTTCATTCCTGGGGTGAACATCTTAATTATAGTAGCTAGTTATTGTCTACTGTAATTCAGAAATTAATTCTGATGTTATATGTGAATTTACATCTACGCTATTTCAAAATAGTTTTTTATAGCAAGAATGGGAAATGCCATCATCTGTAGAGCCACACGTGTTCATGGCAGATATAATTGGTGAGAGCAAATGAGGCTAATTATTCATTATTTACATAATACTTGTCAGCAGCTACTACTAATGAATCTGAGTTGGAATGAGACCTGAAACTTGCTGTCATTATCTATGCTTTTTGTTTTTTATGTTCTCATTGTCGATTTTAGCACAAGTTGCATAATATTTCCTCTTTTTATGTTTTACCACAGTATCAAAACCTGTAAGTTTTCTATTTCCAGAAAGTTTAAAATAATTTAAGTTTAAAAATGCTTGTCACAGAACCATTGTAGGAAGTGATTCCTTAATTACTTTTTCAGTGTCTTTTATGTCTGGTGATTTATCCAGAATTTAAAAAATTCCTAGTTGGTTTATTCTTAGTAAGCTTCGCATCTCTAGAATACTGTGTAAGTCATACTTTTCCACTTCTGATATAGAAACAATCAATGAGAGGTACCAATTTTTTAATGTCATAAAAACTGAGATTTTAGTACTATATATTCTTACAGTTGTACGCTTATACATTCCAATCTGGGCTAAATATTTTCTTTTAAATTCATTTCAAATAATTATAATTTATAGCTTTTAAAAGTTACTTTTCTTAATGTTTTTTATATTATTGAAAATGCTTTCTATTGTCAATTTTTTAGTGGAATTTTACATGTCTACTAGGTTAAGTTTGTGTTGTGTAATTTTTCTCAATTCTTATTAATTTTTGTCCATTTAATCTGCCACTTACTAAGAAAGTATCTAAAGTCTCACATTACATTGGTGAATTATCTATTTTTCCCGATAGTTCTATGAGGTTTTTCCCTTATGTGTTATATAACACATGCTATGTTAATGAGTCATACATGTTTTGATTTGTTATAACTTCCTACTTAATTGAAATATTTGAAATTTTTTTAGTGATCACTTTATCTTTAGTAATGACTTTTGTGTAAATTCTATCATATTTGAGATTATTATAGTCATATGCTTTTCTATTGTTTATATTTGCTTGTTAAATTTTTGAGTTTTGAATCTTTAAAGTATCAATATTTTTGTATATTTATGCTTAAGTGTATCTTTTTAAAATAGCATAAAGCTGGGCTGAAAATCTTTGCTTTTAGTTGGAACACTTAGTCTTTAAATATAGTCTGTCTTATTGTCTCACGCTTCTTATTCGGATTTCTCTTTTCATTTTCTTGACATATTTGATACCAACTGAGTAGACACTCACTTTCTATTTCTCTTCCTCCACTTATTTGGAAATGATACTCTCACTATTCTTGTAATGATTATACCCTAGATAAGCATACTTATCAATATCTAAAGTTAATATCTTTCTCATCCTTAGAAAAATATAATCATCTTAGAATATTTTAATTCTAAAACCCTGACTCAATTACATATTAATATTTAACAGTATTTTTATCTTTTTTTTGTTATTTTAATCTTATCTATAAGACATTATTACTGTTGTCTTAGTCATGTTTATTTGATTTAGCTACAAACTTATCAATCTTTTTGGCCATCTTTCCTACTTATATTACAGTACTTCCATCTAGGATTATATAGTTTTTTATGGCCAATGTACTCATTTAAAATTTTATTTACTGAGAATCTGTTTGTTACACACTCTCTCAGGCTTTGTTTTTATGAAAATATCTTTATTTCTAACTTCATTTAAAAAATAACTTTGATGGTTTTTTGATTACAGGTGGACAATTATTTTTTGATATCACATTTGATATTTTGTTATGATCTCAAAAATAGTCATCCAGTAGACGATATCTTCTTGCATATTAATATTACTCCTTTCAAACTAAGGAATCCACCAAGCTGTGGATAAACCTAAGCTAGTCTCATGGAGAAAACGATTTCTAAGTGAGCTCAATCAGCCCGCAAACACATGAGAGACAAAATGTTCTTTTAAACCACAAAATTTTGAGCTGGTTTATTATACAGCAACAGAAAATTAGATTATTTCTTTTTGGTGTTTATTTTTGAAAAGTTTTTTACCCATGTAATTGATGTTACTTTACAGGTAAAACAAGATTGAGGGGTGCAAGAGCTATTTAACTATGAAATTTGAGGGTACAAGACCATTTTCAATTACAAGTTTGGAAGGGTTCAAACTCAATTTTGATTATTTGTTAGAAGGACTCACAGAACTCACTGAAAGATGTCGTACTCATGCTTATAGTGTATCACAGAGAAAGGATAGAGATTAAAATCATCCAAAGATAGAAAGGCACAGGGCAGTGTCCAGGAGGGTTCCAAACAAGGAACTTCCAGATGTCCTTTACGCAGTGTCATAGGCAGTGATAACACCTCTTGGAAACTACATATGATATGGAGCACTGCTAGCCAGGGAGGCTTACCTGAGTTTGATGTCCGAGGTTGTTATGGAGTTTCATCACACAGTCTGGCTGACTTCCCAGGTGGCTTACCTCAGTCTGATACTCCATGACCTAAAGCTGTCACCCTACATTGCATTAATGTAGTACAGGGCCTCTACTCTAAATCACATTATTACCATCTAGCTACCCCCAAACCCCAGGCAAACAGACTCTCCTATCAGGTACAACATTCTAAGGGCTTACAGATTAACTCTCAGAAGCCAAAGACAAAAGTCAGACCTCTTTTGGGGCAAGGTTAAACTCTACTATGCAAAAGTATCCTAGCTTTAGCATTTTAGCAGAATTTTCCAACAAATTCCACTAAACTTCTGCCTTAACGAAAAACAAACTATATCTGCATAACTTTTACTCTATCAATTCGCTTCTTTCACTTCTGCCTAATAGAAGACTCGATAATTTCCAAATATTCTGACTGCCATGAAATGGCTTCCTATATACTGAATCTTAGGCATCAGTAAGAGTATGGTGGTGTTTGATGCTCATAGTTTTAAGAGAGTAGGACACTCTAAAGAGAGAAAAATGTCTAGTAAATATGTATTTATTATAATATGATCTAAGAGAAATCTTACAGCTAATGTTGCTAGATTTAGCAATTAAAAAGACAAGATTCTCATTTAAATTTGAAATTCAGATAAATGACCAATAATTTTTATAAGTATGTTCAAAATATTACATATTTATCCTAAAAAATTACTCAGCTTCATCTGAAAATCAAATGTAAATGGATGTCTTGTATTTTATATGGAAACCCTACTTTAGCAATTCTTTCAACCCAGTGATTCTAAAGTAAGAAAATATATAATCATTGACATTAGCTTGTAAAAAGTTCTTGAAGATATATAAAAATGCTAAATTAAGTATATCCTTTTACAAAGTGTTATTGTTATAGCAAATGTGAAAAGGCTAAACTAACTACAGTTGGTTATTCCCTCAAAGATTTAGATCAACTATTTAATAAGGCTAATTTTAACACTGATTCATGGTTTTCTTCTATGATTTCTTAATGTGTAAATAAATAAGAAAATTTCAACATGTGATGAGTTTAAAGGTTGCTTTATTTTGAACACATCACAACTGTCTTTATGTTTCCTGTGCTCCTCTGAAAATATTCAAGCAAACAAAGCTTTAGAAACATTAAAGAATGAAATTCAACCAAGTAAATTCGAAGAGCAGCTTTATTAAGGGACTCATGAATTGAAAGCCATATATAAAAGAATAAAACTAGATTGCTATTTGTAACCATACACAAAAATTAACTCAAAATGGATCAAAGACCTAAATTTAAGACAAGAAATAGTATACTACATAGAAGAAAACATAAGTTTTCTTATGTTTTCATAAACTTGTGGAACTTGGTCTTATAGAAGGTATTAAGGATTTGACCTTAAAGGCAAGAAAAGTAAAAGCAAAAATAAACAAATGGAAGTTTATCAAACTGAATAGCTTCTGCACAGCAAAAGAAACCATCACCAAAACAACAGACGATTGCTTTTTGCAGTTGCTATTTGCAAACAACACCTCTGATAAGGGGTTAATATACAAAATATATAAAGAATCCAAAATATGTACAGAACCTAAACTCAACAACAACAACAAAACAAACAATCCAATTAAAAAATGGGCAGAGGATTTGCCAGACATTTCTCCCAAGAAGACATACAAATGGCCAACAGATATATGAAAAGATGCTCAACTTTAATAGCTACTAAGGAAATGCAAATCAAAACCACAATGAGATAGCACTTCATACCTATTAGAATGGCTATTAGCAAAAAGATATAACAAGTGTTGGAGAGGTTGTTGGGGAAAAAGGAACCCTCATACACTACTGGTGAGAAGATAAATTAGTACCACTACGGAAAATGGTATGGAGGTTCCTCAAAAAATTGAGAATAGAGTTGTCAGATAACCCAGCAATCCCTCTTCTGGGTATCTATCTCCCAAATTTGAAAACATTAATTTATAAATCTATATGTACATTGCAGCATCATTCACAGTGTTCACTGCAGCATCATTCATGGTGGCCAAGACATGGAAACAAATAAGCTTCCTTTGGTAGATGATTGGATAAAAAAGATATGGTGCATACATACAATGGAATACTACTCAGCAATAAGAAAATATGAAATACTGCCATTTGTGACAACATAGATGGATCTTGAGAATATCATGCTAGGCAAAAGAAATCAGATGGGAAAGATTAAGAACTATGTGATTCCACTCATATGTGGGATATAAAACTGAAAGCAACAAATGAACAAATGAGACAAACAAAAACTCAGACCCAGACATAAGTAGTATGGTGGTTACCAGAGGGAAAAGGGGGGGAGGTAGAAAAAAGTAAAGGGGGTCAAATATATGATTATGGAAAGAGATTTGACTTTGGGTGGTAAACACACAATGCAATATACAGATGATGTATTATTGAATTATACACTTAAAAACTGTATAATTTTATTAACCAATGTAACCCCAATCAATTTAATAAAATTTTTAAAAAGTGGATTGTTTCCAATGAGGGCACCTTTCCTTAGAGAAAAGCAGGGGGTCTTATCAGGCAGATTATTTCACTAGTGTTGATCAGAAAAATCAAACCTGATTGGCTTAAAATTCCACTCCTGGGAGAGGCTGAAACTGTAATTAGGTCAGTTACTAAGTTTTGGGATGGTGACATGGCTTAGCAAAAGTGACTTTATTTTGGCCTGTTACTTTTTAACAGAAATTTACCTGATGCTTTAATATCAAACAATATGCATGGTTATATCTGTGAGCTAAACTCTAGCTACTTTAAGTATTTGATTTAAAATAATGCATAATTAACTTTAGCTTACTTGATAACATTATGCTGTGTTTTGACAACCAAATAGTAAAACTTCACTGTGCTCAACTTCTATTTTATTGGAATCAACAGACAGAAACCAAAAATAATTGTTACATGCCCTCTGATAGTACCAATTATTTAACATCATAAAGAAATAGCTGTAAACAAGAACAGTGGTCAAGCCTGAGTCATGAATTATAAACTTACAAATTGATTTTCCTATGCTTCTCCATTGACTTGAACCTTAAAAACATGTCATTGATTAAGCAGGTCCTACATTGTGTATGATGATGAGAAAGAAACTTGAAAAGATCAAAACAACAAAAAACATAGCAAAGCATTTATCTCAACAAGAACTGTTGGTAAGGGAATCTACTTATTCACCATTTTTCTAACTGATCTAATTATTGGAAGCCTCCATTATACTAAGCCATAATATATAGCATGGTCCAAGAGATTTTGTGAAGGCAGGAAAAATCCTAAGAGGTAAGAGTGAACCATAAATTAGTCTATTTTTGTCTCTGCAAAAATTATTGACACAAGAAGTGCTTAAATATTCTCTTCCTAAATACTTCCTTTGAGAAATGTGGCTTTCCATTATTTTCTCCCTTTATATTCATGTCACTTACTCACTCATTTATTCATTATTTCAAATCTGGATTGAATTCTTAGTACAATACCACACAAAATGTTATGTGCTGACTCTTCCGAGATGAATAAGTCATGATAGCTTCCTTCAATGAACTTGTAAGTTGGTGGAGAAAAATAGATGAGAAAATCAATTATCGTAACAAAATGTAAAAGTGTGAAAAGTAAAGAAATGCATAGTAGAATAGAGGAGGATAATTTTTTTCAGACTGTAGGTGTGTTGGTGAAAAGAAAATATGTTAGAAAACATTTCCAGAAGGACATCCATAAGCTAAGTAATTATCTTACATTCTTATTGAAAACTGTTTTCCTAAATATCTACCATGGAAGAGAATATTGGTGTGTAACCCCAAGCGTGAAATGGGATAAAGATTAGGTTTTTAAATACATGTGGGTGTTAGAAATTCCACCCTAGGTTTTAAAATATATTGGGGAAGTGATGGGGGCAGGTTAAGAGTTAGCTAAAATGTAGATCATGAAAGAAACAAGCCAAGAAATACTTTGCATGTGAGTTTTTAACTACTCAGTCTGGAGATAAAATATTTAAAATCCATACTTCTTAAATTCTTCTCTCATTGGCTTGAATCCAGTAATATTTTCTCATTCATTTAAAAATTCCAAGCAAAAGATAACAACTTTCATTCCTAAAATCATCCAAATTTCTTAGAAGTGTTAATTCTGATTCCTGTAAACTCTTCCAAATTAACTCCAAAATATGATTGCCTAAGAGACTCAAACTATGTAGTCAATTCCATTTTAAAGATTCATTGAGTGTTTTTATTTGTTATTTTGGAGTACAGCTTAGTTTGCCATCTTTATTTTATGCCATTAATAAATTACAAGTCTAGGATTTCTAATCCAATATTATGCAAGGAGAACAAGTAGACATTAGACATATTTATCCCTTTCTTAATCTCTGTCTCAGTCTTTTTACTATTTAAAGAGTGACAAAGATTGTGGGCAAATGACTGTCCTCTTTTTTAAGCTTTAGGATATGGACAAGCATGGTTCTGGATCAAGATGCAGAAATTAATGTAGACTTCAGTCTAGATGATGTTACGTAAACTTCACTGAAACAGCAATGAGGAGATAGAAGAGCAAGAGTAGAGATAATTTGATATTCTTCCTTTTTTGAAATTATCCTTAATTATCCTTAATTGTAAGTTCTGGAAAGAATCCTAATATCACAAACCAAGAGAGTAGCCTCATTTTCTTTTTCAGGTATTTAACTACTTTATACAAAATATTTTATATCAAACATTTCAAAACAAAATGTGTTTCTAATAAATATTCTTCAAAACTAAACTGATATTTACTGTCAACAACTACATATAAAAATTCAACATTCTTTCTTTGGTGTTTATTGCATCTACTCATCTTAGGTTCACAGTTGTCTCTGTGTTTCTTGCTGTTTCTGTTTTTTGTTTCTCTATTTCATGTGTCTATATCTTTTCCTTTCTACATCTTTTTTCTTTTCCTCATCTTTATCCTGCCTCATGCTTGGGGTTACACATCAGTATTCTCTTTCATGGTAGATATTTAAGTTCTTGGCTGAAATATCTTCTGTAATAAAAGACAGATTAGCAGAAAAAAAAAAAAAACATTACCAAAACAGACATTTAATAACATGTAAACCTCCTGTGTATAATGCAGAGACCCAAGAAAACCAAGTAACTGTCAGGAATGGCCCAAGCCATCACCTTAAATACTATTTCTGGATAAAGATAAAAGAAAGATATTGGAAAGGGTGGAGGAGGGAGGGAGACCAGTTATGAGAGATTAGGAAAAGCACAGTAACAGCTAACATGATTATGGTTGTTATGCAGATTTAAGTTATTGTCTTGTCTATTAATAAAATTTTCTAGAGATGTAGTTATCTTCTTCTTCCTGGTACAGTCAAAAATATACCCTTACTAATAAAACTTTTCCTTATAAATGTAAACATTTCTTATGAAAGGGTAATTTCTACTCAGTTTTCAGATCTTTGTCTATGTCTGTAGATTCTTAAAAATAATCAGCTCAAGATATTCCTTATGCAAAATAGGTATATTATGGGGTGGAATATTCTGCTCTCCTTCATATACATTCTCAAAATTTGCTTTCTATAAAAATGTATTTATTGTTAAATGATTGTTAATTTTTAAAATAGTTTGTTATTAATAAAAACAAAAAAGAAAAGGTAAAAAATCTCTTAACATTTGAGATATTGACTTTCCTTTAAAAATTTCATGTGTGTATAATTAAACTGTATTAAACTGTGTATTAATTAATTAATTAAGCTATAAATCTTGAAAGACTGGTAACCTCATAAATTTGGTATAGATGTTTTTCTTTTATAAATTCTCTAATCTAAATACAACTAAATACAACAGCAAAAAGTACATAAATTTGAAGAACATAAACATGGTAGTTCTACATTTATGTCAGCTGCATCTGCTCTTCTGATTAGTGACTTAAGTTAGAGACTCAGAATCTTTTTCTTCCAGTCTTTTCCTAGTATATGCCAGTGTTGGGGAGGCAGAAATTTCCCTCTATCCTTTAATGTTCTTTCAGTTGGTCTAATAATTAAATCTAATGAGACAAATTAACCAGAGAAAATAACCAAATTTATTTACATACATACGTACATGAAATTCCACATACATGAAAGAATCAGAGAATTTCATATCTGGGTATCTAAGGATTGGTCCCAAAGACTTCTTTACCAATACCTAAGAGATACACACACACACACACACACACACACACACACACACACACACGCACACACACATACTACCTGGTGCCCTGTATCAATGGCTCAACTTTTGTGCACTGGGCAAGCAATTTATCTCTGCACAGCGACACCCCTCCCACACACACACACTGTACCTGACTGTATGATGCTTTTTTATTATACACGGTATGACACCTTTCTGGATGAAAGAGCCTCTCTCAACTTCCTGTCATGAACTACCCCCTATTAAATGTCACCTTACTACTAGAAAGTGAATAGTACCCCTTTCATTAGTCTGATAAAGGGAGACAGAATGGTCTAGATTCTACTACTAAGTGCTTGCTTGAGTTTCTGGTCCTCAGTGAAGAATAAGAATATTGAAGAAATTTTGTTCTGAAATTTTAATGAATGTATACATTAAGAAACTTTCTTTGATAAACTCTACCTTCATCATAATGTGACAGGCCTCACTTGGAAGGCAACTAAAATAACTGATGTCATTAACTTTACTAGAAAGAGGAAAGTCAGGAACTCCAGAGGGTAGACACACAAGGTTACTGTAAAAGAGCTGAAGAATCAAGTGGCATATAATCTTAGCTCATATTTCTATTTGGCTTCATTAAATTGAAACCTGATAATAAATTCCACTTCTACCAAGCAATTATTTGGTAAGTCTAGTATTTTGGGAGGAGAATTCTCTGCATTGAGTTAGTAAGGCTCTTAAGGTGACTTTCCAACTCTTAAAACCTACCACAGTTTTTATGACACTCTTATTGTAACTTCCTATAAATTTCTTTTTTAGTCATCAAATATGACATAGAAAAAATAATATCTGCTGTTTCTACACTTCCTTCCTGTTACTTGTAAGCTTACTTATTGTTATATCTGTAAAGTACCTATTTCCCTTATTTCAAGATGAAAAAATATATTTTTTCCTTGCAAGGCTCTTTTTCTTTCATTTTTCCCTACCACCTTCTCTTTTTTCTCTATTCATTTATTTATTCAATACACACTGAGTGGTTCAATTTTTCAGATATTTCTATTGGGCACATAATACTCTAACCCACTAAAAATGTCATTATTTAATAAATTCATCACAGACTTTAAAATTGCTTTCTTTTACCCACACTGTTCCTTTTGCTTTAAAAGACCAATTACACAGTACTTCATATAATTTTCATTGTTTAGACTAGTTCATTATTGATTGAGACTCTTTTCAAAATGTGGCAATTATTGCTATCAGCCTAAAAATAAAATAATGCTCTTTGGTTACTATCTTTATAACTGGCAAATATTCACAATTTTTCAATTAAGAAGAAAATCTTCCCAAATAATGAGTTTTTAAGTAGAAGTGAATAAATCTGCAAAAAATTTAATAATCAAATATTTGTGAAATTAAGAGCATGTGTAATAAGACTTCAGAGCTAAGAGTACTAGTATTCTCACATAACTGAAACTAGCAAAGTTTCCAGGGGTAAGCAATATGTGGGAATTTTTGTCTTCTGAAACAGTAAAGGTAGAGGAATAAGAGAAATGGAAAGTATAGTCATATCATTGATTCATATCCATATAAATCCAAGACAATCTAATATTAATGACACATTTCTAAGATAAAAGCTAACTAGATGAACTATATCTGATGATCTTGAACAGATCTATATTTGACGTTCTGAAATAGATGAAGATAGGGCTATTTTGAAAGCTTAGGCCCTGAGGTTAATTATGATATTTGAGAAAAATATCTAAGAGTAAAATGAACCATATGGAACATAAATTGTTGAAATTTTAGTGCAAGAAAGCATACTAGAAACAGTGTATATTTTTTAAAAAATGGATAACAGTCTTATGGATGGAAAAAAAGGTAAATTCTGATTTAATGCTTAAGAGAGGTTTTCTGAATATGAACAGAAGATTTTCATAACAACCCTATCAAAATAATAGTAACAGTACAACTTACTAATAATGACAATAACCATTATTTTTTGAGTGTTTACTGATAGGGACTTTAGGCATTTTGTGTATATTTTTCTAACATTTGCAGTAACACTATAAAGTGCATATTTTTTATTTTATAAAAGCCGGTCTCGTTAAAGTTAAATACATATCTAAAGATTACAAAACTAACTAGCAGATAAAATTTGTAACAGCTCTCCCCCCACCCAAAATAAAACCCAGGTATTGAGCAGCTTCTATATGTCAGACTTTGGATCTGTTATCTCTGCGACTTAAAAAACAAATCTAAAACCACTTTACCTTCATTTTACAAGTGAGAAAACTATACCTCAGAGAGTTTAAATAACTTTATCGCATTCAGAGAGTGAATAAGAGACCAAGCTAGCTTTCTAAAAGTTTTATTTGAAAAGCACGTACTCTTGTTTCAAAAGCATGTACTTCACTCACTACTATATTTTGCATATTACAGCAAAATTATTTGCTTTAGGTCATGAAGGAGTAGAAAATTCATGTCCATAAAGAAAAATGACCTGAGATACACACATACATGCACGCGCACGTACACACACACACACACACACACACACACACGCACACACACACACACGCATTTGCATGGGTATTTCAGGAATTTATATTGTTTCTTAATTTCAATATCTTTTCTTCCTGTGCTTAGTTTTTGCTATTTTACATATTTTTGGCATTATTATTACTGTAAAATCAAAACCATTTTACTGATTTTCATCTATCTTTTATTCAGAATATCATAATCAGGTTGAATCAATTGAGCCCTTTAAACCTGAGTCTAGAAGTCAAAGACAGAGGAGTCAAAATCAAAATGAGAGGATTTAACGTGGGGGAGAGTTTCCATTGCGGGCTTTAAAGATGGAGGGGCCATGCGGCAAGAAAAGTGGGAGTCCTTTAAGAGCTGAGAGTGCCCTGGCTGACAGCCAGCAAGAAAGGGGTCCTCAGACCTACAACCATAAGGAAACAAGTTCTTCCAACAACTAAGCAAACTTAGAGGAGGACGCTGAGTGCCAGAGAAGCACCAAACCCTGGCTGACACCTTGACATCAGTTGGTGAGAGTCCAGTGGAACAGAGAATCCAGCCACGCAGTGCCTGGACTTCTGACTTTAGAAACTGTGAGATAATAAAATTATATATGACAAATCAAAAAGAAATCATAATTATAGTGTTTATTCATTCATTTATTAATTCATTTAAATATTTATTGATATATTTAAGTTCTACTTTCCATATTTTTAAATAACTCAAAATATTTTTTCATAAGTCTTATGAGAACTATATTCCATATGATTAATTTGTTATGAGGAAAGGTGGACAACATAAATAATATATGGAAAACCATAAAAAATTAAATGGAAACACTAGGTAATTATTTATCTGGTATGTTTTGCATTTCTAGTTATTTTAGAAATAACCTAAAATTAAACACAAAGGGGAAAATAAGTGAGATAAAACAGAACAGAAGAATGAAAGCTGTGGAAAAGTATTTAATAGTCTAATATATAGTAAGTCCTCACTTAACATTATCCATAGATTTTTGGAGTCTAACTTTAAGCCAAACGACCTTTGACAAAACCAGTTTTACTATAGGCTAATTGATATAAACAAAAATTAAGTTCCTATGGCATATTTCTAGTCACAAAAACTTCACCAAACATCTAAATAAAGACTCAAAACCCTTCTAATATTAAAAATTGAAATAAATGTGAGTTACATGTACATTTAAGAAAAATCAAAGAAAATAAGTAAGACCATTATTTTCTAATCTGCATATTCCAGTTCAGGGTCACAGGTGGCTGGAGCCTATTCCTGCAGCTCTGGGCACAATATAGGAACCAAGTCTGGAGAGGACATTTTTCCATTGTATGGCAAACTCATACACACCCCATATTCACTCAGACTAGGACAATGTATTTACAACCCAATTCGCCTCACATGCATGTCTTTGGGATGTGGGAGGACACCGGAGTACCTGAGGAAACCCACACAGACATGAGGAGAATGTGCAAACATCACACAGACAGTGGCCCCAGCTAGGAATCCATTTTTTGTTTTCTCCATCAACATTATAAGGGTAAAATGTTAAATGAAAAGACATTATCAGAGGACTGGCTATACATTCAACTGAAGTCCCAGAAGAAGAGGGTGAAAATAGACAGATAAAATATTTGAAGAGATAGCAGCTAAGAATTCCCTAAATTATCGAAAAATAGCAAACCAAAGTCCGAGAAACTCAGAGAACTCTCTAAACAGGATAGGTACAAAAAAAACCAAAAAACAAAAAACAATTACACCAAGGAAGATTATCATTAATCTAATGAAATCTAAAGAAAAAATATTGAAGTTAGCCAAAGAAAAAACAACAAAAATAATTATATCAGATTTCTCATTAAAAAAAATAAGGAAAATAGACAACAAGACAACATTTTTTAAAATAATGGGGATGGTGGGCTTTTCAATCCAGAAGTATATATTCAGCAAATCCATATTTCAAAATGAAGATAATAAAGGATTTTCAGGCAAACAAAAACTGTGAGAAGTTATTACCCTAAGATCTATGCTAAAAAAAAGCTGAAAGAATTTCTTCAGACAAAAGAAATATTATCAAATGGAAATTTTAATCATCAGTAAGAATTTACTACAGAATATGATAAATCTGTGAAATACTAAAACATCAGATTTTTACATTTTAAAACTCTTTACAAGATAATTGAGTATCAAAACAAAAATAATTTATTATAAAGATTATAACATATGAACATAAAACATTTGACAACATAAAGATAAAGAATGGAAGAAAGGAAATTAAGTATCCATTGGTAAGTCTCTTACACTATACATAAAGTGTTAAAATTTCTCTTAAAAGGAGGTTACAATAAATTATAGATATATTTTGTGAACCTAGATCAATCATTAAAAATTACAAAAAAGTATTATCAATAAACAATAGTTGGGAAAAAATGGAGCCATAAAAATTGGTCAATTAAAAATAAATAAGAAAAAAGAGAAACATATAGAGAAAAAGAACCAATTGGATAAATAAAAATAAAAACATAAGACTATTTTGATAGTTCCATTAAATATGAATACTCTAAAAGGACTAAATGAAAGGCAGGGTTTACCAGATGTAATAAGCAAAACCCAGCTATTTGCTATGTAAATCTGACTTTAGCTGAAGAAAATTCCAAAGATACTATTATGAATATCTCAGAGAAATATTACTTCCTTAAAAATGAAAAACATACTATAAGTTGCAAACAATGAGGTCAAGTATGCAGACTTGAAAGTTATTCTTGAGATAGTAAAAATTAAATGTTCAATAGTAGAGTCTGAAGACAAATTCCAGAAAGTCTCCCCAAAAGTAGTCCCCAAAAGAAAGACATTGAGTGTAAAAACGAAAAGAAACAAAACCAAGGATAAAATATGATGAAGTTTAATATCGAAATAGTCGTTAAAACAAAAGACAAATTAAAAAATGGTAGAAGGAAATATCAAAAAATTAGATATATAAGAACAGGTTTCAGAGCTGAAAGTGATCATGAAATGTATATAGAGTTATAAGAAAAAAAATTTACAACAAATTTTATCACAGCAGCAATAAAGGAAAACCTAAAAGCTTCCAACAGGAAAAAGTTTGGGTGATACAAAAAATAAAGAAAAGAAAAAGAATGGCATCTACATATCAACAAGTACTTAAGGTGAAAAATTGAGAGATAAGACTTTCAAAATTCTGGAAGAAATTACTTCCAATCTAGAAATCTATAGCCTGTCAGAGCATTATTCAAATATGCCTGTAGAATTAAGATATTTTTCAGATTCAAGAACCCCCCAAAATATGCCTTTTATCTATCTTTTATTAGATACATACTACTGGGAAGTAGGGAAGAGAATATAGGATAATAAAGAGTATAGAGCAGGTGATTTTTTATAATTATTGAATAAAGAAACCAGATTCTAGCTAACATAGACAAATAAGAAATATTAGTGTCCAAATTATTTAGACACAAACTTTTAGTAGTATTTGGTTTTAGAAATATTTGTACATTCTGATAAAAATTAAAAAAGTATTTTTAAAAGCAAGAAAATTAGTATCTTTGTGCATTTATATTGAGTTTGTCAATTATCAGAATTTTTGAAAGGTGAGTTGTCAGTAGTTCTTGTTAACATTGGAAAAGCTATTCCCTAATATCAATAGGGAAGATAAAACCATTGTTGGAGTGAGTGAGGCACTTGCCTAATTGGCACAGAATTTAGAGTGGTAACAAATTCAGTAGCAATCAAGAAAATTTCAATGCAATACTTTCAAGAAATCGAAATTAACGCAAAAAAAAATCTACAATAAAAAAGTATCAATACTTTAAATGAAGACAGGATCTACATCTCTATTTGCCTCACTTGGCCATGCTCACTCTCACTCAAGTTAGTCTAATTCCTGCCCTGGATAAATCTAAACGATCCTATGTCTTCCCTAAGAGTTGATTCAATTTCCAAAGAGAATAGCAATTCATTATTTCTTCTAGATGACAGACTGCAGACTAAGGTGTTGGGGAAGGAGATGTTATGGCGATGTAGTGAAGGGAACAATTTTTCTATTTAATTTTTTTTTTTAATTTTCAAAAATTAAAAAGTTTAAAATTTAAATTAAAAAAAATAATACTCTGTTTTCAGCCCAATTTCTCATTATTTTTAGTTGTAATCATCTCATACTCTGGAGCCTCTTTGGGATTTTGTTAGGTAAAATGGCATATTAGTTAGGATAAAAGCTATGCTGCTTTAATAAAGACACTCCAAAATACAATCCTTTAAATAAACAGAAGCTAATTTCTTTCTAACATTAAAAAAACCCAAAGGTTTATGGGTAATACATAGTGATAAGTGACTCTGCTCCATTACATTACTGTAGGCCCCAGCTAGTAGATTTACTTTGTAATACTTGGCATATGAATTCTTTCTCTAGGGCTAAGGCAGCTTCTTTGGTTATTGCCATTTTCCTGCCAACTTAAAAGAGAAGGAGGAAAAAGAACACAATCATCTTCTTTTTATGATTTTGACTCAGAAGTTTACACATCAAATTCTCACATCTCATTGGTCTAAATTTAGCCACATTCTTGTATTTAGTTACAAGGGAAACTAGAATACATAATCCTTGAGCCATATTGATTGCTAAGAATGGGAGGCTGGAAGTCAGCATGCTTGAATTACCAAAAAGGAAGAAAGGCAGAATAGATATGGGGGAATTTAGCAGACTCTGCTATAAACTGTCCGTTCTTTAGATGTAACATCTTTACATGTTGTTCTATGTAAGATTTCTTCCCTTCTGCTTCATCAATTCTCTTCCATCAGCTTTTCTTTTTCCAGGAGTTTGATAGAAATCTCATCCAATAATGTCTCTCTTATTCACTTTTTGCTGTTAGTTTATATCTTTTAAAATTATATCTTTCTGTCATTATGTTGACTTCTCATTATGGAGAACACATATTCCCAGTGTTTAAGCTTGGATTGTAACTCTATCATTTTTTACAGATCTCTAATTTTTCCTTAAAACTCATTTTATGAAAAAAATGTTTAGTATGTACTATTCAGCTAAAGTGGTTCTACTGTAAGAATCCATGAGTGAAACTGAAAGCATTGTAGCCTTCATAAGTTCATTAGAGTAAAATAAAACATTGTATATACCTATTGCATATGTGCCTTAATATATATGAATGAAAGAGCTGGGGAGGGCTTAGGGAATTAGAAAAATTTAAGACAGTGATTTTGACCAAATGTTGTGGTATTGTTGAAATTATTCCATGTCTAAAAATAATCTTACCTACACTTGAATCTGGAATCCTGGAACAGAGAGAGTAGAAAATTCAAATATTTTAGCTCTTGAAATTTTGTCGACTAAAGGTATTGTTAGATAATGGTTATAAATGGCAATTTTTTTCTCTGCTGAACTAAGATGAGCCATGAGGAAGTTTTGTCTACAGGATTTTTCTACATAGCTGTAAATTTCTACTAGCTTTTTCTTAGATCCTCTCATCACAATCAGAAGTATTAATCACAGTACTTAATATTAATATACTTTATTATGTTAATAAAATGTTTTCTGTACATCAATTCATTATTTTTACCATATAAATTGAAAAGTAGTTTAGTGCTAGTATGGTATATTTTTTGAAGAGAGAAGGCAACTGGCACAGAGATGCTAAATGCATTGTAAAGGTCAGCATAAAGAAATATACCAAGGTTTTCCCACAAGGAATGTTGTCTCAAGAAAAGAAATGGTAATTCACTTCTTAGAAAGAATAGAACTTTATATTTTATTCATCCATCCACCCATTCTTGTCTCACTGACTTTTGGGCCATGTGTGTAATTGCTTGCTTTATGATAGTCCCGGTTAGTAAAATTTTAATTTAAATTATTGTACTTTTCAACTCTTTAATTTCCAATTTGTTCTTATTATAGTTTCCACCTCTTATGGCTACTTCTTATTTGTGTTTTATCAGCAGCATATTGTTTAATTATTTAAATATATTTATAATAGCTGTTTTAATGCTTTTGTGAGCTAAGATCAACAAAGGAGCCTGGTTAGAGTCAGTTTCTATTGACAGCTTTTTATTTTCCTAAAATTTCATCTCACTTTCCTATTTATTTGTGTGTTTATAAATTTTTGTTTGAAAACTACACATTGTAAATGAGATATGGCAGTGTCTCTGAATTTTGTGCTATTCTTTAGAAGATGTTATTTTTATTGACTTCCCAGGATGTAACTGTGGAACTATCTCCTTTACCATATACAATCATTATATATATATATTTTTTTACCATACACACACACACACACACACACACACACTATGTATACATATATATTGTTAGGCTCCCTGAAGGAGGAACGCTAGGGCTAACCTGGATCTAATATACATGTTTATATATTTGTATGTTTGTTTGTTTATTTATACCTCTGAGGGTTATCCTTTGTGTAATTTAGCAGTGGTCAGCCAATAATTTGGATATAGGGTAAGAGACTGGATCAGACATACAGAACCTGAAAGACTTCCACCCTCTGCCACCTGAGCTGTGTGGGCGTTGCATAATGTGTTGTGTAATTTGGCATCAAAGATGCTGTAAGTTCCAAATCTCAGTAGGCTTTCACTTTTTCACTTTAGGATCTCCTCTTTGCAAATGCGCTTAGCAGTCAGCCAGGATTTAGTGGAAGATTTACTAGGTCAGCCCTTCTATGTCATTCTCAATTCCAGGACCTCTATATTATATTTCTCCCTGGACTTCCATTTGCCTAAAGTGAGACCAAAACCTTGTGCCTGTAAATTTGATTTTTTATTTGTGTGTGTACGTGTGCTTTTTACCCCCACATTGTTCTGAATCAATCATTTTTAGCCAGTAAACTGCAAATTTTACCCCTCATCCAGAACCAAATCAACCACCTTCCATTGTAAAGTTGCTGGTTTCTACAGACAGCCTCAAACCTGCTCTGATATCACGTGACTCTGATAAAACTGGGGTTTTGCATCCTGAGTTAGAACAGAATGAAAGGCAAGAAGGCCAAAGATATGGAGGTAACCTAAAGGCCCATAAACAGATGATTGGATAAAGAAGTTATGGCTCATATATACAATGGACTATTACTCCACCATTAAAAAAAATAAAATCTTACCATTTACAATGACATGGATGGACCTAGAGGTTATTATGCCAAATGGAATAAGTCAGATAGAGAATGATACATATTCATATATAGTATTCATATAAAGCAATAAATAATAATGTTATGAAAAAAAGAAAAAATAAATAAAAAAAGAGAAAGATAAATACCATATGATTTCACTTTTATGTGGAATTTAAAGAACAAAAAGAACAAACTAATCAAAAACATATTAGCCAGACCTCTGAGAGCGAGGCTGGAGACTAAGTTCAACCCTGTGGACAATCAATCAATCAATCATGCCTACATAATAAAGATCAAACAAAATCTCTAGACACTGAAGCTCAGGTGAGTTTCCCAGGTTGACAATACTCCATATTGTCTCACATTGAGAACAATGAAAGTTTTGTATTGTGACTCCTCCCAGACACTTCTCTTGGTATATTTTAATGTTTACTTTCCCTGTAATAAACCATAACCTTGAATATAATCACTAAGTGAATTTTGGCACTCTTTCTAGCAAATTACTGAGCTTAATGGTTTTGGGAACCCTCAAATTTATACAATGTATCTAAATATTACCTAAAAATGTAACATAAAAATATAACAATCTAGTGGAAGAGTGGGGTGTGGATAGAACTATAAGTAATGTAAGAATAGCAGAAACTCCATCATTGTTGAAGCTGGGTAATGGAAAGGAAGATGGGTATTAGCCTTTATTTTTTATATTTTTTACATAATAAAATAATTTTACATGATAAAAAATTTTAAACTCATTCTTCATATTTTTCCTATTTAGATTAGAAAGATTCAAAGGAATGCAAAACATAATTATACTATAATTTATTTACTCATTAAATATAGTAATTGTCATTTTGAAAGTAATGATAGTAAATATTATGAAATCAAGTCATTAGTTGCTATCAGTTGGTTTCTATATAGTTTACTTTTCTAGATTATATTTATTTAATGTTGGACATTTTAGTCAATTTACTTGATTTCTTTATTATGTCAGTGTTTTTCTGAGCATCTCTAATCAATAAATTATCTTTCTTTGGAGTGATTAAATTACTCTGAATGAACACAAAGGAATAACAAGATTATTTGAAATGAAGAATATAAAGATAAGGAAAAGTTTATTCAACAGAAAAATCCTCTGCCTTTGTGAATAAATATGTGCCCTTATCACTCACCACCTGGAAAATTTACTATTTAGGCACCAGCAATCATCAAGCAACTGACAACGAGTGAATGCTGCCTGAAATCTCTCCTCAAAAGAGCTTATCATGAGCATTGCATTTAGGGACCTCATCCTAACAAGAGCTGTGCATCAGGTTTGCCGGGAAACATTTTAAAATAAACATTCTTGGACTTCACCACATAGATACTTTGAGGCAGTAGATCTAGTGGGAGCCAGGCATATGTGCTTTACGAATCTTCCCAGATACTTTTAAAAAAATTTTATTTTATGATTAATTTCAAGTATAAAGTACATTGGTTAGACATTTATATAGTTTATAACATTTACATAGTTTGTAAAACAATCCCTCTGATTGCTCTTTCTCTCCTCTGGCTTTCCACCTAGCCATTACATTAATGCTAACTGCATACCCTATGCCGTGCTCCCCATCCCCATGACCGTCTATCAACAACTAATTTGTACTACTTTAACCCTTCATCCATTATCCTAGTCCCCCTTCCCTCACTTCTGTCCCCCAATCCCCCTCCCCTCTGGCCATCACTAGATTGTTCTCTATATTCGTATGTCTGTTTTTTATTAGTTTGCTCTTTTTGCTCCTTAGATTCCACATATAAGAATACTCTGGTCTCTCTTCAGATTGTATAAATCTTTCACCTTTTACTAAAGATTCTGCATATAAATGAAATTGTATGGTATTTATCTTTCTCTGTCTGACTTATTTCACTCAGCATAATCACCTCTAGGTCTATCCATGGTGTTGCAAATGGTAGGATTTCATTTTTTTAATGGCTGAGTAATATTCAATTATATATATGAGCCATAACTTCTTTATCCAATTGTCTGTTGATGGGCATTTAGTTTGCTTCCATATCTTGGCTATTGTAAATTGTGCTGCCATAAACATAGGGATGCATAGATCTTTATCAATTATTGTTTTGGTTTTCTTTGAATAAATACCCAGAAGTACAATTGCTGGGTCAAAAGGTATGCATCACAATTTAAGAACACACCTGGCTTAAGGAATTATACACATTTGTTGACTGAAAACTGCCTATGTCTCCCTTTTAAAAAATATAACAATATTTTTTCATTTTAATTGTTACATATGTTTTAAAATAATATTACTTTTTAATTTATTGATTATACATATGTTGTATAGTAATTGATAATATAATTAAAATGCTGTTACTCATATCAATTTTCTTTTATTTATTATCTTAGATATATCTTAACATATAGATAATAACATTGAATTAAGAACCTGCTCTGTCACAAAAAAATCTTTGCACTTCATCTCCAAAAAATCTGCAGTTTTAATTGTAACTTTCAAATCTTTCCTTCTGGTATTTGTCAAATTTCACTACTCGTGGGCTTTACCAATTCAATTATTTATCTAGTCTGAAAAGAATAAGAGCTGTAATCTCTGGGATCAAAACTGGACTTTGCCATGTTTCTCAATAGCTATTCAATTTTTACTTCAAGGAAAATTTCTCTCTGCACCTGAATGGGAAAATATTATTATTTATTTTTTAAAAAATAACTCTGGCATTTTCATAAGGAGAGAAATATATCTTTTGGTATTAGAAGCAACATAGTAGAAAGCATTTTAGACCATGAATTCAGAGATCTGCATTCTACTTCTGGCTTTGTCACCTACTCTGTAGTCATAGGCAACACTGTCTTTTCTATAAGCCTGCTGTCCTTGTATGAATAATGAAGAATTAAATAAATGCTCTCTCCAATCTCACTATGCATCTGGTTATGCCAGGACAAGTCTGTTTCTGCTTTTCTATGTTATATTAACAATATTTGTCGTAATTCATTCTGATGTAACATTGGGTCAAACTGATCAAGAATGATTCTTCTACATACAATAATATAGAATAATCAGGTTGAGTAATTACTTGCAAGACTTCTTAGATAGAATATCAATCCCTAGAGCCTAAATGTGAGAAAAAAATATTTTGCCCATAGGAAAAAAAATACTGGTTTATCTGGAGGGAGGACAAAGCTATGAGGGGCGGGGTGGAAAGGAATGTGAAGTCAGTAATATGGCAGATTATTTTGCTCTGTAATTTGATTTGCATAATTTCAAAACCAGAAAATTTACTTATAGAGTCTATTTACTGAAAGCATATTTTTATGGAAGCTAACAAAGGGGCTAACTTCAAAAACATAATAATATTTGTAAAATCAAGAAAATCTCATATAGATGTAGAAACACAGAAATGAGGGAGTAAAATCGAGAAAATTGTATAGATCTATAGGAAGTGTAAACAGAACTTTATATTCTCTTGAACCATAAAATTGGTGTTTGGTCCCAGTTTAACCAGATCTAAAAGACAGGATGACTGATATGTGGGTTACACAAAGTAAAGATTTTAAAAGTCTCTACTTCCATATTTCATACCTTGGTGCCCTCAAAATTCAACTTAGGAGCAGTGATCTACTGTGGAAAAGGTAGAGAAATCCATCAACTTTTCAATATTGAGTCACAAGATCTATTTCAATCAAAAATTTGTGCAGGTGCTTATTTATTATTCTGATCTGTAAACTTGTCAGGACTTGTTTGTATATGCTCTTCTAACCTTCCTCCTTTTTCTGTTGTGTTTATATAAGCAATCAATACAGAAACGTCAAGAAAAAAAAAACACTAAGAAAACCACTGAGGGTTCATAAAGAGGGGATATACTTATGACCGTACATTGTTGGAGAGTAACATCTTTATAAGAAAAGAAAGACTGAGTAAAAAAAAGAAGAATAAACATGCTTATGTTCTGATGATGGACTTCAAACATGAAAAATTAGAGAAAATAGTGTAATAAACCTCAGTATATCATTACCCAATTCTGACAATTAATGCATGGCCAATCTTATTTTATCTACACTCCCTTTCTCTTCCCCTACCTCAGAATACTTTGCAGGAAACTTGAGATATTACATTATTTTATCTGAAAATATTTCAGAATCTTCTCTAAATAGATTTGCAATACTATCATGCCTAAAATATAAAAGTACTTTCTAAATATCACCTGTGCCCACATTTCTCCCATTGTCTCATAATTTTTTAGACTTTGTCAAGCAAGTATCCACAAAGATCTCTAAAGTGGGATGGCTGATATAAGTTAATATGATCCTTCAGTTTTTTTAATCTATAACTTTATCTATAATTATAAAATCTATATAATTGCTTCCTTTTGATTAATTGCATTGCCTGAGATCTTCAACTGAATGTTAAATAGTTGGATAGAGAATTGATATTCTTTTCTTTTTTTTTTCTCTTTAGCAGGAAATTCTGTTACTTTCCCACTAAGTAACACACTAGCATTTGCACTGAATTATGCATATTTTATTGTAAAGAGAGTAACCATAAATTCTTATTTTATGCATGATTTAACATAAACAGGTGTTGAATTTTGTCAAATGTCTTTTCTCATGTCTATAAAAGTAATTATATAATTTATTCTCCCTAAATTGTCATATAAAATTCAAAACAATACCATCCAAAGCACCAAGAAGATTATCATGTAACTTGAAAAATAGAAATTTTTCTGAAAAATTTCTTAAGGATCATTTAGATGCTGGAAAAGCATAATCAAGTGAGACAGGTAAGCTCTAGAAGATGTTAAAATATATTTTAAAATAAAATAAAGAGATTTCTTACTAATAAGACTAAATAGGTCAATGGAACCGGACAAGAAAGTATAAAAACAAATTTAAGTCAATTTTGGAATTTACCATAATATTAGCATTTTATCAGTTGACAAATATTATTTTAAAAGGGGGTGTTGGAGCAACGGGTTAGATGTTTATAAATAGTAAAAATATTGGGTTGTATATATTTAATAATCTTTTTAATGCTGACTTTGTTTATGTTATTTTGGACACAATACTTCGCATACTAATTAGTTTTTTCAGGAAATTCAGGAAGTAGTTGGGGGAAGACTCTACTAACAAAGAATTGGGGACTAAAGAATGTTTTCATATTTTTAGAGCAGGACAGAATAAAGTGGAGTAAGTTAAAATAAAAAAGTCTAGCATGATATTCAAGTTAACATGAAACTACACAAATACCTCTTAAGAAAGTCTGAGCAATTAGACTTGGTCCATATGAGATTAATGACATAACGAGAAAAGTAATAGGTTGAGACTCGCTTGGAAGAAATGAGATGGAGGCAGAATTGAGGTAGAGTTTGGGGAAAAATGGTGCAGTGAACTACAAATTAGGCAACAAAGAAATGCAGTTATGATCTAAACAAACCAAAATACCCTAAAGCGAGCATAAAAATTTCAATAATTATTGTTTCGAATGAAGAGCATATACGAACAATTTGGCCTGAATTAAAATTATGCTCTGACTCTGAATGTTGGTATGTGTTGGTGGTGGTGTTTATCATTATCATGTGTGCTAGCTTTGGAATAATTGCCGTTAATTGATGCCTATTGTAATGCAACAGAAAATTTCAATTAAGGTGAATATGTAGGTAAACCTCTTTATTCGATACACACACAAAAAGTGGACTAGTAGTAGACCCTCACTGCCATATCAAATGTGCAATCCAGGACATAGGCAATCTTGGCAAAAGTTATACATCTTATCACTGGAAATGGAGACTCTATTAGCAATGCAATTGCTAAGAGAGGAAGATTAGCCACTCAATCCTGTGGCTTAAGTGTTTTCTTTTATTTCATAAATTTTGCTGCTTAAAGTCTGCTAGACTGCTGTGTTGCTGCAAATTCGAGGTGCTGAAGTAAGGGTTACGAGGCTCAGGCAGTTGGAAGAAAATGTGGAGCCGTAGGCAACTGCGACATAGCTCTTTATTCCAGTGGGAGCACAGCCGGGCTCACGGGTTGGCGGCGTCTTTTTATACACAGATTAAACAATAGTGGCACACTGCCAGGTTATAGAAGCCCACACATGTGTACTGGGCACGTGATTACATGAGGGGAGAAGTGCTGAGTCACTTCTACCAGGAAGCTGCTGAGAGTGTCGGGAGGGAGCCTGACTACAGCCATTTCTTTCTCCTCAGGCTGCTGAGCAAAGAAATTATTGGGAGATTCCCCTGTGGTGAAAAAGAAAAGAAGTAGCTAAAATGAATGCATTTATTTAACTTCATATTGTTTTAAAAGGAGAAATTCAGTTTTTTTTATTGCAAGGTGTCTGTTAAAAGCCAATAGAAATTTCTTCATCTGACACTGTCGTCAAAGAAATTTAAAAAAATCAAATTTAGGTATTTTAGAGAAATAGGGTATTTTGGATTTTCAGAAGCACAGTAAATTCTTTGTAACTTCTTTAATTAAAATGATCAAATGTAACATAAGTAGACATGTTCTAACTCAAAATTTATCACGTGCTTGTATAATATTCAGGAAGAGCACGAACACATTAGTACTTTTATTTTTTAAAATTGAAATCAATAAGATTAAGTATTTTAAATATTAGCTCTTACCTGTGTCACATAATCAAAATTATTAAATCTGTGCTGGGTTTATATACCATTCCAGCTCAGAAGTTTCCTGCATAAACATTGCTCCATGATTCTCCAATTCCTATACTGCCTTGGTTTTGTACATGTGTGTTAGAATGTATTTTAATACACATGTATATTTTAATCTTTTGTGGGTGAAGTTTATACATCATCGATATACATGAAATTTAAAAACTACAATCTTTCAAAACATAGAATTGCCTGATTGAAAGATTAGAAAAATGACTAGAAAAGTCTGTTGTGAATGAAGATTGCAAATATTACTATATTCAATTTTACTTTATCAGGGTTTATTTTCCTGTTGTTTTTCATAAAGAGAGCCACCAAACTTTTTCTAGAGAGGGCCAAATAGTAAGGTTTTTGGTTTTATAGCCCATATGTGTCGCAACTACTCAATTTTGTTGTTGTAATGCGAAAGCAGCCATAGACACTATCTAAACAAATGGATGCAGCTGTTGTTAGCCAATGAAACTATTTATGGACACTGACATTTCAATTTAATGTAATTTTCATATGGCATAAAATTTCTTTTTGATTGCTTGTCAACCTTTTAAAAATGTAAAAATCATTCTTGGCTGATGGACAATGGAGAAACAGGCAATAGGCTGGATTTGGCTTCCAGAAAATATTTTGCCTATTCCTGCTTAATACTAATTTCCATCTCTCTTACAGCTATGGGGGAAAGTCACTACATATGTATAGCTTATTTATGAGATAGGTATAAATAAATAGTAGTATATATCTATTTATAAGTATATATATATATATATATATATCTATATATACTTATTCACTCAGTCAAGATATATTAACTATTTCCCATATGCAAAGCATGTACTAGATGCAATGAATGATACAAAGAGTATGACACACTTACTAACTTTAAGAGGCTTAAAATTGGAAGTTTTGCATGATCTACTCTACACAAATAATTATAATATGAAGTCACTTAGACAACTGTCAAAGTTAAGAGATACATAAATACTGTAGTAGTTCCCAGTAGGAGATGACTGCTGACATCATAGCAAATGTTTTCATGATGCAGAATGCCTTTGTGCTAAGACTCAAAGGATGGCAATATAATTATAAGGAGATGGTAAAGAGGTAAAAAGATGAAGTAAATTCTAGGTAAAGACAGGCAAAATGATCAGTCAATACCTTACAGATTGGTAACCGTTTTTTTTTTTTTTTTGAGAATAGATATTGTTGGAATAGGCAATTACAGAGGAGAAATTCTCTAGTAACAAAAGAAATACTGTTCTCTTTAAGGTGAAATTAACACAGTAATAATTTGGTATTGATTATGTGCCTGTCACTGGGCTCAGATTATGAAAATTACTAACATATGGTTTCTGTCTTTGAGTTTTTTGCAGTCTAATGGAGGGTTGTAAACTGCACACCAATAATTATATCACAGCACAAGGAGTAGTAGAAAATAATGCCTATAAAAATTAAAAAAAAAAAACACATTGCAGATATTGATTAAATCTAATGGATGTGTGGAGAGGTGAGGGAAGACTTCACAGAGGATGTAATATTTTCTTTTCTGAAATTAATGACACTAAAAATTTTTAAAGATGGGAAAGAGAATAATTTCCCAAGTACAATAAGCAAATTCACAGACATATGAAAAAGCAAATTATGTTTTCCAGCATATGGAAGGAGAGCGAAGAGGATGTTGCTAAGAGATGAAATTAGAAATTCATCTCCGATCAAATAATTAATTAGGCAATATTAATTTTTCGGGTCTTGTATGGAAAGTAAATGTATTATAAGGTAAAATTTTAAAAATTCATTTTATCATTTTCTCGTAAAGCTATCCCAGTCCTCTCAAGCATATTACGTGAGCTGCTAGCTCTGAAGATTGCATTAGAGAAGTAAATGAAAACATTGCTTTAGTTCACATAATCAGTATTTCCAATTCACATATGATAGAATATAAGTGGGAGATCATGTAAGTGCAGGACACAATATATTATTAGAAGATTCTTCTACCTCAAAGAAAACAACAGACTAATTCTGGCTAGATATTTTCCAAGTTTTGAGAAAACCATTCTCCATAATGATACTGATGTTTGCCACCCATTAAAAGTAGAAGAGTATGACTACAACTGTTTTTTTAATCTCAAAATATTTTTAATCATAGACAAACTGAACAGAAAAATATGATGTTTGTCAACTGATAGTTTATATCATTTGAATTGATCTTTTTTCAGTTGTCTTAAGAATGAAAATGAAAATAGTGAAGCTGGGAACTTAACTCAGATCAAGTTGAAAGTAAAAAACTGGAGTCCAGACTAATGAGTTCAGTATTTTCCTTGATAGAGTACAAGAGATTTGTTCTTCAGAACATAGAAAGCCTCTGTTGGATCTGATATTCAGTGAAGAAAGATGTTAGGTTCTGAAAGAGTTCAGAAGAAACCTCTGCAATATGTGCCACTTTGTTATGTGAATTATTTTGAGCTGGAGGTAACCCAAACCCTGCAGGCTCAAGAGAAACTTTTACTTCTCCCTTAAAAAATTTAAATTGGAGCCTTGCCCATAATAAGAGTTATCACCAGAAATAACGTTTTATGATCTAGCTATAGGGCAAGAAAAACTTCTAATTACTGAACATCTGCTCCTCTTACAGTCCTAGAAATCTCCCTCTTCCCCTCTGAAGCCCCATGTGCCTTATCTCTCTCTTTCTTTGGCTCAGAACATCATATATACCTCATTTTACCTTTGTGCTAGGTTCCTATATGTACATATGTAATTAAATTTGGTTATTTTCTCTTGTTAATCTGTCTCATGTAGATTTAGTTATTAAACCAGCCAAAAGAATCTAGAAGAGTAGAGAAAAATTTCTTATTCCCCCACAGTTCTCTAAGGAGTTATGTCAGTTAAAATAAGTCAATAATTTTGTGTAACTTTTTTGAGGATTAATGTACTTTATAATATTTATTTTAGCAGAAAATTTCTGTTCAACTGATTATCCTATACATACTTTTTTCTTTGGTGAGAATTTACCTTTTTAACTTATCTCTTTTTCTTAGTAAATGATCTTAATATATGGTTTTCAACTGGAAAGTGAAAACATTGATAAAACAAATACCAAGCCTCAGGCTTTGCAAACTGCTCAGAGTCATTAAACAAGTAAGGAAATGAAATTCAATTCAAATCTAGACTTTGATTACCCCCAAAAGACTGTATTGTATTACCACCGAGTATCATTCTGTGTAAAAACTCTGTATACTAAATGCAATATGAGATCAAAGAAACCAAGGAAAGATAAGGCATGTTGATAAGATATCATTTTTCCTTCTCCAAACTTGCCTCCTTTCAAGCCCCTTTGCTAAGCTTTTCCTGTTCACCTTGTCAAGCTCACTTCTGTCTCAAAGTTTTACAGTTGCTATTTTCTCTGTTTGAATCACTCCTTTCTCAGAGAGTGGCGTGACTCAACCCTCTCCTCTGAGCACTCCGATCTCTGCTCATCACTGTTTCTTCCACAGAGGCTATTTACATAACTCATAATCACTCTTTATTCTTAAAGCCTGCTTTATATTTTCCATACCATGAATCTCTTATAATTATATTACATGTTTATAGGTTTTATTTATTTATCTGTATAAATTCTAGTAAACTCCATGAAGGCAGAGATTTTGTCTTATTCATTCTTTTATTCTCAGGGCCTAAAGCAATTCCGAGCTCATAGTAGGTACTCATAAAATAGTTGTGGAATGAATGAATAAATAATTTAATTACTCAATTATTTGAGAAATACATTAGGAAAAATGTGTAATTATAAAATGAGAGAAATAGATACCATGTGTTTAGTAATATGTAATATGGTAAATACTTGCCATCTATTATAAGTATATCTGTAAACAAAAACCTTTGAGATTCTAAATAATGAAGCAATTATTTCCACTTTGGGATTTATGGAAAGTATCAAAAATGAGCTGAAATTTGAGCTGTCTTGGAAAAATGGTATTTCAGAATAAGAGGGTATAATAAATACATAGGCAAAAAAATGAATACTAGGGGTGCTGTTTATAAAAGATTCTTATGGAAAATAAGATTGGAATTAAAGTTTACCTTGAGTTTTATGGAAAACTGACTGGACATTTGCAAGAAGTGGGATACCAAGTAGTTTTATTGAGGAGATAAATGCCTGTTTCACCAACTGGCTCCATCAGGCAACAGTGGGCAATCTGCTAATTTCAGAGACAAATGAACAGAAATAGAATCTTAATGACTCTGATTTCTCATTTATTTAATTGACTTTGGTAAAAATACTAGTTCTTGGTCTTATATGAAATATGTTCAATTAATTTGAAGCTAACTGATTCAATTTAGTTGGTGTGTAGTGGTATACTTGCAATTAAAGTGTATCACATATTGTTGAGATATAAACCGATTGAACAAAGAGATTTTGGCAAGTTCAAGACTATTTTACAAGAAAGAAGACCGTTAAAATGGTTTTCTTTTCAGTCAAGAGATACAAATTCCAATATAATATCTATGAATAATTTAATATATGAAGTCAACTTTGTGCTTGATTTCCTTTACATTAAAATTAATATACCACTATTATACTTCTAATCCTAATAAAGGTAATATGGTATTTTTTTGGCATTTTTGGATCAATTCCAATGTGGGAGGTATCCCCTATACAACACCAAACAATTCTTGGATGCCAGCAGGGTATTCAAGAGTTCAACTCAATTTAGACACTGTCCACCTGGAGATAACATCAGATTCCACAGCTTAAGGATTTAGTTCTACAAGCCTCTTCACTCCACTTCAGATGTCAGTCAAAGGTCCAGATTGTTACCTGTACTTCTGACCAACTGGTTATAAATCAGAGGTTCCCACGAGACCAGCTAGAGTGGCTCACAGAACTCAGGAAACCTGTTTACTCACTAGGTTACCAGTTTATTATAAAAGGATATAAATGAGTAACAGCCAGATGGAAGAAATGCATAGAGTGAAGCAAAGGGAATAGGGTGAAGAGCCTCCATGCTTTCTGCAGGTACATCACTTACCCCAATTAATATATTCACCAACCCAGAAGTTCTTTGAACACAGTCCTTTTGGGGTTTTTATGGTTGCTTCATTACATAGTAATGATTAATTAAATCATTGGCCATTGGTCATTGGTTTAACTTTCCCTCTCCCTTCCCTGGTCTGTTCTTCTGGTGACTGGCCCCCATCCTTAAGTGCTGTCCAAAAGTCATTTCATTAACATAAAAAAAGACATCTTTATCACTCTCATCACTTAAGAAATTCCAGAAACAGGGATAAGAACCAAATATATATTTCTTATTATAAAACATAATGTCACAAAATATCTTATATAAAGTTTTATTTAAGTATAAATAACAGTAAGCAATACAGACAATAAAATACATAGATACTAAGGCAAGTGCCTTCCTTGAGGTTTGCTAAGAAATACATTTTATTCTTCTGTTTTTAAATGATCAATATTCATATTTGTTTTAAAAAATATTTACTAGACATTATAGCTATGAAGATAAATAAAAGAGGTTCTGATCCTCAAAGAACTACTTCAAAGTACAAAAAAAATCATGTGGGTGGTAGGTTGAACTTTAAAACTCAAGCAAATTTTTTTTTCGAAAAATTTATTCATTGATATATTCAAAGTATATATAAACTAAAGATCATATCTTAAAAATTATCAAAGTTTAACATGACATTCTTAATGAATAGAAATTAAGAATGGCTATGTAAAGGACATATATATATCTGAATAAATCTACATAGTTTTTAAAAAGTAGATTATGAAAAAGTGCTGATGCTAAATGGAAACTAATTTTTATTAACTGAGATGCTGACTTTATTTTAATTATTTCTATACCTCTGACTCTAATACACAAATAGAGAAAGAGTTATAAGCATAGATGCACAAGCACATAAAACTATGCATGGTTAAAATGATTCTTGGTGTTTACTGATTGTGGCCTGTAAGTTCCAAAAATAAATCAGCCTTAGTGTATTTTTTAATAATTTTTTTCAATTACTATTGACATATAATATATTAGTTTCAGGTGTATAACCTAGTGATTAGACATTTATATACCTTACCATACACAGTTATTACATGATTGACTATATTCCCTATGCTATTCTTGACATCTTTGTGACTGTTTTTGTAACTGGCAACTTGTACATCATAATCCCTTTCCTTTTTTACCCATTCTCTAACCCCCATCCCATCTGGCAACCATGAAAATGTTCTCTGTATCTATGAGTTTGTTTCTGTTTTGTTCATTTTGTTTTATAGATTCCACATATAAGTGAAATCTTACGGCATTTCTTTCTCTGTCTGACTTATTTCACTTAGCATGATACCCCCAGCCTTATTGCTTTTATCATTAATAAAATATCACACACAGTACAGGGACACAAACTTGAATGGATGGATGCTTGCAGCACTCTAGTGGCCATTCTTTAAAAGTGCAAAGGACTTCGTAGTAAAATAAATCACAGTGAATGAATGACATAGATGTTATTGAAAAGATAGTCTATATTTATAAACTGGCACTGAGATTAAATTTGGTATTCTTACAGTGTACAAAATTAAATTAGTGTATTTATACTGTCAATTTTCCTCTTTTCTAAATGCTGCACATTTCAGAGGACAACACTTGAGGGATATGGAAGTGCAAAGTGATTAAGGAGGTGAGGAAATATAAAAGGTAAGGCGCTCGTTCAAGTCAAAGACCATAGAGGAGCTAGTTTGGAAAATTCTTTTTGAGGAATTAATTAGAGTTATACATGAAGGCAGATTAGTAACTTCACATTCCTAGAGTATAATCAATTTTGTTCCTGTAACAAATAATTTGTTTGGCTGACGTAGAATCCTCAAACTTATAAGAAAAATTGTGAATTGATGGGAATACCATCTATGAATACCTCAAACTGTTTACCAAAGTTTTTATTTTACACAATATGTGATCACTATAAGAATGGGGAAGGATAAGTGGGTATTTGGAGGAGTAGTATGAATTGTACAAGAAATCCATTAGAGAGAAATAATATTAAACATGAAAATAAATTAAACAGAAAGAATTCAGATTTAAGAGACATGTGAATGAGAGTCCAGCTACAAAATAAACTGCTGATAAAAATTGACATATTTATCAAATCATTTATTTATCAAAAGGATAATTTTGGTTAACTTGTAATTGTTTTCTTTGTATCTGATTTTAAAATTTCTGAAAGATACTAATTCTAGAAAAATATATTTTAAATAATTCATCAACTGAGTTAAAATATTACTCTTGTCATTTGATAAAAATTTGGTAATAGAATGTAAACTGACAATGAAATAATGTTTAGATAAGCTTATCTGTTCTTCAGCAGAAATATGTGCATAAAGTTGTCTACTGTATAAATAATAAACACATCTTTTAAAAATTCACTTAGCTAAAAAAAAGCTTTATAGATGTCAGAAAACATAAGAGATAGCATTTTATTTTAAATAGCTTTGTTTTCAAACCAGTGAGTCAATATTTTTTAAAGTTTAAAAAGATTATTTTTAACCGTAAGAATTTCCTTCTTTGGTGTCTACATGTAGGTACATGTACAAGTCAAATATAAAAAAATATATATAATGTGAAGCATTTAAACAGTTAAATTGAAATGTTTTTATCTGACATGCAAACACAGTTCAGATGAGATAATACTGAAATGATCCCATACCTAAACAGTTTCTAAGCTATCTTTTTATATAAGAGAAAATATATAATGTTAAAATATTTTCACATAGTTGCCAATATGTAAATAAATTCTTAAGGGAGTAAAAAGTTGAAATAAATATGACTATATTCAAGCTCAGTAATAATATTCATTAGTTTACACATTTATGTAAGCCCTGTATATATATGTTTTATCAGATAAATAGAAAATTAGTCAGGATATGTTTTTAAAAATAAATAATTTCTCACTTTGGTTTTAGACTTCCTAGATAATTGGAATTGGTTAGAATCAATGGCTTATACTTTATCTGCTACAAATTGTTGATTAACAGATTAAATATGTACATACAAATCATACATGATATATTTCAAAATCATCTATATTAGGTATTACTTTACATTAAATTAATTTTAAGAGTAAATAAAAACTATGCTACTTCAAACAAAAGAAAATATAATTTTAAATCTAATTTGGATTATTAGATTCTCTTAATTTTTAAGAGGAGTAGAAAAGTAGCAGTGGGTAAGAGTTGCGCAAAGGCAATTGCTTGTTAAAGAAAAATTATTTTGGCACTTATCAAAATGGTATTCAGAGCTATTGCAATAAGCGTCAAGATTATTGCAATAAGGGAGAGAGATTGGGCTCCACTTCAAAGACTGCAAAGGCATCTGGGGATTTATAGCCAAAGAGCAAAGTAAGGGGGTCAATGGATGGAAAATTACTAAGAAGATACATTAAAGATAAGGGGATTCTTGATAAACCAACTTCACAGGATTCTTGCTGAAGGCAGGCCAGGGTGATCAGACATCAGGGTGAGAGATGAGGAATGTGATCAGATACGAAGGGTATTCAGATATCAAGATGAAGAATTCTTGCTAAACTGACTTAATAGGACTCTTACTACTACTGGGGTAGGCAGTCTGACAGCAGGGTCTGAGAAAAGTAAACTCAGAGGAGCTTGTCTAAAGTTTGGTCAAGGAGAGAGTCTTTGTCATTCACAAAAATCATTTAACTGCTGTCATTCATTTATAGATACTGAGTACTCAAAGCATGAGAATGCAATAGGCCATGACTTTTCGACATTTACTTTAAGGTATATGAAATATATAACACACTTGAATCGTTATTATTGTAGTTAATGGTTCTACATCTATTATGTTCTCTATTAATGGATTTATTTTTATGTATGCTACATTCGATTAGAATTTGTCTTGTGCTTTGAATTTCTCAGTACTTTGTAATCATCTATTAGTCTTTCTCCCAATACTCCACATGAGATAAGCATAATTCTTCGTCCTTACATAATGCTTCCAATTTCAGAGCTTTGAATAAATGCCATCCAACTAGTCTTGACATCACTCTTGAGAGCTGAGTATATCCCATTTTATTTTATAAGGATAGTAGAAACAGAATAGTTAAACCACTTTTCTGAATCAATAGGGAATAACTACGAGGAAGAGGAAAATTTAATCTCAATAAAATAAAACACCAGAGAGAGGACATAGAAAATCTATAGGCACTTCATCATTGTGATCATTTTGGATTTGTTTTCACACATGAGTTCTCAATGTAATCTAATGAAAAAAATAATTAGGAATCATATACCATTTTAGCTAACTTCCATGAAAATTTAGGCAAGTCACTTAAACTTATTTTGCAACATCTTACTTGTAGAATGACTGTTTATATCATACTGAATTTTTTTTTGATAATTGTAAATAAACTTATCAACTAATGCATGTTAAAAGAATAGCATCATTAATGATGTTACAGTTTTAGAACCCAAGGTATATCTGCATTGTACTATTGAATAAATCTGCTGATTCGCAAAAACCTAAATAGATTCTCAAATTCTACCTGTAAGATAATGTCTCACTTCTTTTGCATGGCTACTCAGGCCTTCCATGTGCACTCAAATCTCTGCATGACCTGTTTCCTACATACCTTTTAAGCCTCATTTCTTGCCAATCTCTGTTCTTCTCATTATGCTCCCAAGACTCTGACCTCACTCTTGCAGCAAAAATAACTTTCTTCAGATCCTTCACGTGTACACTTTCCTATTTCTGGATGTCTCTTTCCAATTGACTTTATCTGGTTAATCCTACTCATTCTTCAGCATTAAAAATCCTTCAGCAAAACTTTCTGATCTCCCAGGTTAGTCCAATTCTTTCTGCAGTATAATCGCAAATTATCATATACTTTCTTTTTGTACCATTTTATCACGGTTGTGGTTATATAGTTATTTATGTAATGATTTGTTTAATATCTACTTTGCCCACTAAACTATGACCTTCATGAGGACTGGCGCCACACATATAATGTTCACAGCTGTAATCCCTATTCCCTAGCACAGTGTCAGTGCCTAAAAAGTGTTACTTGAATATTTGTTGAATTTGTAAAGTTATATTGTACCTGTTAATCACTTTCACACTCTAGAGCAAAAATCTTCTATTCTAGGAAAAAGAAAGAACAAGTGGACTCAGGAGCAACAACTGACTAATAATGGAAAGAAAACTAAGAAAAACTGCTGATGTAAGGCCCTGCTTATCTCAATTGGTGATGTCACTTTACCTTAGCCATAGACATTTCTTAGGATATGAGAAGAGGAACTTACGAACATGAAAAGGGACATTCTTAGAATTCAAGAAAACTCCAATATCATTATTGGGGTGAGATTTGAGGGAGGAGTCAGGATGAATAGATGAATTTCATCATTAAAGGCATAGACAATACATAAGAGGTCATTGGGGAAAAAAATTAACAACAACAACAACAAAAACATTTGAAATAGAAAACAAGCACAGTTTGGATATGACTTAATAAAATAAGAAATCTATTTCAAGTATCTGCTTTGTGATCTCTGACAAATTCAAGAAAACATGGATTTTATAAAGAATGCAATGAAAGTCAGGATGATAAAATCTTTCATTAAGATAAAATGCCATTTAAAAAGAAAGCAAAATGAGATAATAAAAATTAGAAAGAACTACAAATTATAATAGTATAATGCAGAACTTCATTGGCACTAATAAAGGCAAAATTGACACTAAAAAAATTCAAATAATTTTTATGGAAATAAAATTGGGCAAAGGATTGAAAAATGACAAATAGATGAAAACAGTTAAAGGTAATAGTTATGAAGAAGGGAAAAAAGACCTTATAAAGTAATATTTTTCAGAAAAAAATTGTTTTAGCCATTTTGATATGCTAGGAGTATGTTTGGAATTTGAAATAGATTAGGTCAAATTTAAATATTTTGGAAAATTTGGGAAGCTAAAATGCTATATCTAGCCAATTCAATTATGTATTTGTCACAAAAAAATAGAACTATATTAATTAAGGCAAAATGATTTGGAAATCTAAGCCATAAAAGGATTCTCATTTAGATGTATTTAAAGATAGAATCAGCCAGAAATCTGTGGTATCTTATGTTTCAGTAACCAACGAACTTTATAATTGTATTTTCATGGGTAAACCAGGGAAATTTTATAGTTGGTAAATACTTTCTTGAAGACTTTAAACATATTAAGTTTTCCCCGAAGGGGTTAAAAAGGTAATGATAAAAAATACAGGTGTAATTATGTATAGTTGTAATTAGAAAGCAAACATATGTAATCTAACTCTTGTTTTCATATTGTCAATCATTATTTAACTTTCTCCTTTAGATTTCAGTTAACTACTATTGGTGAATAACTGATATTATTGTTAATATTTATAATATTACACCATAATACAACTTTAATAGTTAATAAGGAATATTATAAATTTATAATTAGTTAATTACTCACCTATAAATATTTTTAACCAAATAAAAAGTTTGAGAATTTATAATATTATGCTTTAGCTCTAATAGTTGCTGTTAGCTGTTGTTACATGCATATTATATTAGGAAGAAAAATTAATCTTAATGAATAAATATTTAACCTTGAATTTTACCTTTCTCTGCTTAAATTTGTATTTTCAGTCTTCTAGCAATTTTCTTTTTTGATGACTTTCCAGTTTGTTTATTTCATTATTGCTTTTTTTAGCTATGAAAAATAATTTCTATAGAGAAATACTAATATGACTGTCTTTCTTCCAATGGAAACATAACACTTAAATAGGAAGGCTATAAATGTGAAGCAATATCTACTATAATCATAAAAACAGATATTTTACCATCATATAATCTTTAATTATCTCTTAGCTATACCAATGAGCTAAACATGTAATGTTGAAGTGTTGAGTGCCTTTTACTCCTTTCATATAAATTTAATAGTGTAAAATTGGTTAACCTTTTTGATTCATATCATTTTAGTTGTGATGATGTTAGTGTTCTATCAAATAAAAAAACTACATTTGTTTATGCAACAGGTTCTTCAGGAAGACAAATAACTGCTAATGCAATCTGTTAGCTCTCTTTATTTTTTTGGTGCTTTCATTGTGAATTCATGTGTATCTACCTCTTTGAACCAAATTAAACTATAATTCTAAAAAAATCTCAAAAATCTCACCTAGCAGAAAAAAAGGGGAGAGCCTTAGAGCGTCCACAATAAAATGAGCACCTAACTGCTAAACTCAATCTCAATCTTCCCTTAGTCATGTCTATCTGTTCGCAATTAATTCATTTTTGTGACTCTCTGATAAATATCTGCTTTCATTGCTATACTTTAAGCAAAATGACAACAAAGACCACATTTGCTTTCCTTTTTTTCCCACCATTTTACCCTCAGGACAGGGCTTGACTGAAGAAAATAGAGACCAGAGGTGTAACAGGAAAACGTAGGCTGTAGGATTCATGGGATGGTTATTTAGAGTCCTATTGCAGTGGACAAAACAGCTCTAACTACTCTGTGTATTCATGTCCTTTGACTCATGATTAAAATGTCCTGAAAGGAGACTTACATTGTTCTGGTCTGGGTCCATCCACTTCTTGGCAAAAAGAATACAGAGCATCTTGATTGACAGGCACCGAGGCTTTTTGGAATAGAAGAGTAAAAGTTCTCCACACACACACACAAAAAACCCAGGTGCTATTATCAGACCATGGTAGGGATGGATACAATGAAAGCCAAATTGAGAGATTTTTGGTATAGGAAATAAACAGGTAGTTCTATACCTCTGACAAGTTTTTGACAATAGCAACACCAGAAGATCTGCAAAGAAGTTATTAAATTCCCCTTAATGTTCATCTCTCCTTAGAAAAACCAATAGCAAATAATTTTCTGTTAAAATTTATTTTGCCAACACAAATCAAGATGGCATATATCTGTAAAGTACTTTTTAAACATTAATTGCAAAGTGTTTTCCCCTTAGATTGCCATTCCATGTCTGTTTGTGCATTTCTGTATTCCTAGCACATACCAGAGGTTGGTACAAAATAGGCACTAAACAATTACTGAATAAACCGAGGGAGGACTATAAGGGCTTTCTAATTATGTATATACCTTTCTAATCTCTTTCTCTTGTGAGAACTCAAAAGAAGTTGTTTAAGCCTGAAATTATTTTCAGAAGGATTTATATACAAATATGAGACCCAAGAAAGTCAATCCTAGTGCTTAAAAAGAAAATGTCTCTGTCACTGTTGAATTAGGTTCAATTTAGGATTTTCACAAAACATTTTAGAAACCTAAAAAAGTGGTGTAAGTTGACCTTGTGCTAATTTATCCATGCTCTAAAGCAGAAAAATGAAACTTCATGGACTGGTTTGAGGGCTTGAATTCCTACATAATAATTCTAAAAGCATGAACTAGATCGTGACACTAATTCGTACAGTACAGTATTATTTTCCTGAAATAACCCTCCCTGGCAACTTTTCATGAGAATCTATCAAGTGAACATGTATCTTCATCTATTAAATCTTTCCTGTTGACATCTCCATTAAGTGATATTATTCATTCTGTTCAAAACTGTAATTCCTTCTCAGTTGTCCTATCTACTGAGGGCTGAAATGTTCCTATTGACTGTTGCTCACATGTTATTTTTTGATAACTATAGAATACAACTTTCTTAAAAGCAAATAAGCTTTATTTCCCTAATTTCTTGATGCACTAGTTTACTAATCTATAGAACCTTTTCAGCAAGAAAATATTTGACACTGTAGCATCCCTCATTAGATGAAAACCTGTTCAAATTTAGTACTGTTAATCGTATAGCAAGAAGGTATTAGAGTACTATCCTGAATTCAAATTCTGGCATGATATTTATTGGACATGCGCCTTTTGGAAAAAATATTATGTTTTCTGAATATTTGAATTTTTGTCTGTAAAATGAGTGTAGTAATGTAAATAGCTAATCTGCTATAATGAAATGAGATACCATATGAGAATGGCTAGCTAGCACACTAATTCATGACTGTATTTGAAAATGGTTATTTACTTTATTTCTAAACAGGTAGTGGCTACACTTTTTCTGACCTGTTATATCTACTAATGACTGAAAAGTATCTTCTGCTATGAAGTGGACATATTTTTTCTAATAAAAATTCTGATCAGCCAACCATTCTTAAGTGGAACCTTATGGAATTTTAATGTAATTTTACTTCTAGCTTCAAGAAAGTGTTGGCATGAGTTAGTATGTCTTTGCCTATCATACATACACCTGTAAATGGTTATATTAGATCAGAAGTGTTTATTTTCTTTTTATCTGATACATATTGTTGTCATTGTATTTATAGCTGGAATAGCAAGATTAAGGACTATAAGTGTCATGAAGCCAGAACCATAAATATTATATGTAACCAGCATATAACCATTAACTAATACAATGCTAGCACCTATTAGATGTTCAATAAACATGTATTAAAAGAGTGAATCAATGAATTAATAAACAAGAATAAGAATAAGACAAATGATGATTTTTCTGTGTCTATAATGAAATATCTAAACGTACTTTTCATGCCTTCCTTTAGACAGGCTCTCACTGCCAACCACATACCAACATATTGTAGACACTTCAATCTAGTCCTTTATGCCCAGGATTGGATTGCTAATACTAGTATTTTGTTCAAGTATGCCTACTCCTTAATGAAACATGCCAGTCATGCAAATTAAATATGACATTGTAGCATGTGTTGTACAAGTGCTATTGTTCATCTTGCCCAATGTACTAAAGACATAGACTAAAGACATATAACTTTAGCATTATTTTATAAGATGTCTAAGAAAAACAAACAAACAAGAAAACAAAACAAAACAAAAAACCCAGAAAAAAGTGTCATTTTATGGTTACCAATAAACTAATTTTGGGGAAAAACTTTGTATTTAATTTTATTGTCACCCTAGGTAAATGAGCCTATCTGTATCCCCAACCACACAGAAAAATACAAAGGGCAGAATGTAAGCACAATGCTACAGCACAAAGAAAGATATGAGATCCAATAGTGAACAA
>NW_006494614.1:28454464-28532925 GCF_000325575.1 Pteropus alecto | reverse complement strand
TCCAGACAAATGTTATAGATCAGGCAAACTCAATTACATAGAAGAATTTTTCCATGGAGAAAGCATTCCAGGCAGAGGAACAACATGTACAAAGGCAAAAACGAAACAAAACACAAACACAAGAATATAAGATGTAGAATAAATGTAATCGGATTAATATGTCAGGAGGGTAGTTAAGTGATGAGCCAGACTCATGATAAATCTGATTAGTGAAGTTAAGACATTTAGATTGTGAACAAAATTAAAGGCAGGTATTGAGAATTTTGAGCAAAGAATGATATATTCTATCTGTATTTTAGAAATATCACTTTGGCAGTGAGGCAGAGAATGAATGAATTTGTTGATGGGGGTGTAAAACACAAGGTATAAAAAAAGCATTTAGAAGTTTAGAAATGATGAACTAAAGTAATAGAAGAGAAGATGGGGCAGATGAGGGTGATTAGAGTGATATTAGGAAGGCTATTATCTGAAAATGAACTGGTCAAATTAAAGAGTATCTTTGGATGAAATGAAGGAATATTATAGCAAATTTGTTAATTTTGTTATTTATGATTTTGAGCTTGAGAGAGTTCATGGCTTATGAATTCAATTTAACCCATTCATTTAGAACCGGGGCGAGGAGAGAAGGACAGAGAGTCTACTGAAAATGAGTGTGTTGAGTGCTATGAAAGGGGCTTAAGAAAAGGGCAAAGCTTCAGGAGATGACTGAGGAGAAAGAATGATGCAGTGAGCTGGGTAAGACACAAAGGGTTTTCAAGGACCACTGACGATTCATCTGAGTTTGAAGTCTAAATTTGCACTGGCACTGATCCACATGGTTATGTGACTTCCCCTCTTGCCCCCCCGACAGTTACTCAACCTTTTAGTTATTATATATATTAAAGGCAGATTATAGTATTAATCTAGGCATATTTTTTCAGGTGAGTGCAGTAAAGTAAATGTGTAAGGTAGGCAGATTTTGAGCAATGAAAACGAGTTGTGAAAGTGATACAAGCAAAGAGGGTAGGAAGTAAGCCAGGCAATATGGATAAAGTAGGAGAAAAAAGTTTTGGAAGTCTAGATGATGTCAAAGATCAGAGACAGATATAGTGATGGTATAGAACGGGTAAAATACAGAAAATGGTGATTAGAGTGCAAAATATTTTAGTGTACTCTTTTGGACAGGAAGAAGTATGAAGCCATAAGGAATATTAAAGAAGTAGTGCACTATTAATTCATAAATAAATGGTTAAAGTGTTAAATAAGTGCTCAAAAGGGGAAGAGAGGTCCATCTGGGCTGAAATGATCTTAGAAGTCTTAGTGGATAAAGAGAAACTTGAGCTTGAAGGAAAGACTGAAAATTAACTTGCTCAAAAAAAAAAAAACTAAAAAAATTATCTTCCTTACTCTTCTTTCTCCACAAAATTGCAGGAAAAGGGTGGTAACATAGCACATTTACAGGACTAGGAGAAATTTTTGTTAAAGCAAAGAAATTCCTGAAAGACAAATAGAAAAAAATGAAACCGGAAGCATTGTTAAAGACAGAATTCAAGAATTTGATTGTCAAGACAAGGAGTTTGGACTTTGTTGCTTAGGCTGCACTAAGTTAAAAACATTTAGATTGATTAATAAAATATATAATGAAAGCTGATCAAATTTGTCTGCCCTTTAGTTAACCCCAATTAATTTCTAAAAATATACAACAGAATTATCAATTTAAAACATCAGATTTTCCCGAGTTTCTTCAGAACTAAATTTCACTGTCATTTGGATTGCTTTGTGTTATTTATTATAGACTCAGCATCATTGTGGTTTAAGGGCCAATTGTTTGTTTGTTAATAGAGTATACATTTATGTTTATTATGAGATTTCAATTGGTAAATTTTTCTAAGAACACATTATCAATCTCATCTACTTAAGTCTCTGGCAAAACGTGTAACTAATGTGGTAATATTCTATATATGAGAAATACATAAGTAATTTCTACGAGCATTGATTCCATTATTTTTTTTCTAGAAGAAAGTAGGGCACCATATAATAAAGGGGAAAGGTGAATTTTCCTAAGAAAAATTTGAAAACATGCCTTTTATTTTGCCTTGAGAGGGGGTGTGGAGGTTTACTATTAAGTAAATGTAAACAAATAGACAGATTTTCTTTGCTAGAGAAGAGGAACATTGACTATTTGCTGTCAATGACTTTTAAATTAACTAGAGTAATTAAGATAAGGAGAAAGAGGTTAATAAATTTTTTTTCTAACCTGTCTGGATAATTTCCTCTTAATCCCAGGCATTTATAAAAGAAATACTAGTATTTTGGATGGTGGGATTTAATAGTAAATATCAAGGTTGACCCAAATATCAATCCTAGTTAATTATTCCTGGTCCCAGAGAAAAACAACCTCATAATCTGAGCATTCTATTTTAGGGATTGCTGCAGTGTTAATGGGTTCTTCTGGGTTTGAGATAATCCTCATTCAACCCCAGGGCTTCTGTTTGAGAGGGTTTGTTGGAGTCAGGGTCAGGGGAGTTGGTCAGAGAAAAGTTTAAAGCAAAAGATGTCATGGAAGATGGTCAGTATGCATCAGATCTAGGTTTTGTGAAGTATGAAGCCATACATTTTCCTTTACTCTACTTAAGCAAAATAATACAAGATTAGGAACAAAATTGAATATTTACTTAAAATTAGAAAATATTTCACCAAAATTATAAATTTTAAAGCTGACAGGCATCAAAAGCATCACAAAATCTAAAAAAAAGCTTAGTATATTTGTTATTTAACTGCATAAGCCATCCTATTTAATAATACCTAATTTTTTAACATTTTGTCAGCTGCAAGCTCTGGTAGCTTGTTAGTAACAACAAATTAAGAGAATAAAAAATATTTTTTCTCTAGCATAACTGATCAAAATTTTCTTCAATATTGATAGTTTAGAAAGCTACTTTCAGCTTTACAGTTCATTATTAGTAATATCAAGTAATTAGAATTATCATTGAATTACTTTCTCATGTGATTTAGAAGGCGTTCTGCAGATCAGCTCTGGTTACAAGCAATTCAAAACTTATTTCTCCTCCACTTCATACCTATATAAAAATAAATATCTTTCCTTGTAAAGGACATTGATTATAATCATTTAGACCTTTAGAAAAGGTAAGATTTTATTAATTATACAGTAGGATACTAAATTGAATATTTTTTCAAAATAATAGCAATTAAAAAATTATCCTTAGAACTGAATTTTCAAACTAATATTTTTCATGAAGAATAAATGAAATTTAAGTAACTTTTTCTATTATTTTTATTGTGGAAAAGTAATTGAGAAAAACTAAAGGCAATATACTCTAACCTTTCATTCAACTGAGAGAAAGCATCTCAGTACCAACCTATACATTCTCACTATATATTGAAAGGATGGAGAATGTGCTGCACCAAATATGCCATTTTGGCATATTGATTATTTTGAATTAAAGTTACTTAAGAAATAGCCAGTGTAAGAAGGGCACTGTTACCCTCCTTTGTCCCCTTAAAAGAAGGAAATTTATATCCCATGTGAAATGTACCCTCTCTACACTAGGAGGGTGGAAGGCATCCTTATCATGAGAAATAGGAAATTTAGGGCCAAGAAGTTTGTATAAACAAACCTTGTTACTTCCGCACTAATTTGCTACTCCCCAAACCTAAACTTCTTTGTCAGTTATTCACAAATAAATTTTTCTCTCTCTAAAAGGTATAAAAACCTCCTGTTTCAGTCATTTCTTGCAGTCTCATATTCTTATGGGGCTCCCATATGAATGAAATTAAATTTATTTTTCTCCTGTTAATTTGTCTTATGTCGATTTAATTATTATTAGACTAGCCACAGAAACTTGAAGAGAAGAAGGAAAAGTCTTCTGCTCCTATAATATCTTGAGCTTCAGAGTATTTAACTCACTGTTACTGCTAAAAAAAGAGTGAGTGTAATTTCATGTTAGTCACCTGCCTAATATTGAAATGTATCTAAAATTACCTTAAACCATATTTCTTTCAATTTTTCCATTTTTTTTCAAGTACTCAATGGACTAGATAAATTTCCTCTTTCTAAAGCATGCAAAAATAGTGTTTTTTTTCCATATCATATGTATAATTTTATATTAGGTGAAAAATTGTTTAAAACATTTATCTCTATTAGATTATTATGTTAAAAAGAAGACATTTTCATTAATTTTACCAAAATTGAATTATTGTTTTGTTGATGACAAGTCTTCTTTAACATATAAATAACCTCAAAACACACTTAATGCATCTTCTGCTTAGGAGTACATTTTGTACCTAATTCATCCTTAGATATAATCCAAATAGATACTTCACAAGAGACAGGTCATACCAATAGACATAAAGAAAGGCCTAGGGCCTCTTCAGCAGGCTGGTTCAGATGAGAGCCAAGAGTTAAAGCTCGGACAATAACTCTTACTAAATGGGAAAAAAAAAAGTTTAAATAATAGTATGTAAAACTACATAACAATATCAGTCTGGATGCATACTAGCAAAAATATTTAAAAGAGTCAGATGTAGTGGTGGACATAGAGTCACAGGCTGTGGCAATCTTTATTATCAAGCAGATTGTAAAGTAATTGGGTTTGTGGTTCGGCTGATTACTCTCTAGTGTCCCTCCAAATCTACTCTCTCCCTTTCCTTGTGTTGCTGTACTCAAGAGATGACTTCTATAAATTTTATCACTGAGGTTTTCTCTTCCTCTATCATCTTGTGGGAATTGCTCAGTAGAAAGTACCAATAAAAGATAGAGATGTGGAAAGAGAAATAGTTTAGAGTTTCTTTGTTGCTCCACACTCCTTTTCTGCATCTGAATTGTGTTGGCTGTTGGGACAGAACCAGTAAAGTTTTAATGATTAAAGGCTCAGGAGAGAGAGAGACAGGGAATAATCAGAGTAGATACAGCCCATTTGGATGGCCCCATTTCCAAGGCTTTTAGCTCCCTACAGTTTCCATTCAAACAAAATTTCCTCTTGGCCCTTTAGGTCTCATATAGTAATAGCTTCCTAATATTCCCATTCTCAGGGCCCTTCATTAACATTGGCTGCTTCTTAAATTTCTCCCCACTTTTATTAAACTCTTCTTAGTTAATACTCTCTTAGTATAATATCCTCTAGATATTATACTCTAGAATGTGCCATCTATTCTCTGGCAGAACTCTGATTGAAACTTGGCAATCTGCCTGGTTTGAAAAGTAGCCCAGATGCACCCAAGAGTGATTGAGCAGGGACTGCCTTCTGGAATGGTACAAAGAGGAGGGCACTGAATTTGTTCCCCATTGAGAGGGACAAGACAAGAAGACTAGAGACTGCTACCTCCTTCCAGTGCCCCCCTTATAAATCAGGAGTTTCACTCAGCAGGAGAAAAATGACCAACCACATGCAAGGGAACCTCAATAAGATTAATAAATAACTTTACAATAGAAACAATGAAGACTAGAATGCAGTAGGATGACATTTAAAGTTCAGGAAGTAAAAAAGATGTCAACCAAGGATCTTATATCTAGCCAAACTCTCTTTCAAAAATGAAGAGAAAATAAAGAAATTCACAGATAAGCAAAACCAATGAGAATTTGTTGTTAACAGACCTGCTTTACAAGAAATACTAAAGGAAGTTTTTTAAGTGAAAGCAATTGAACTCAAAGAGTAATTGAAATCCACTTTTAAAAAACAGAGTACTGGTAATTGAAGTTATGTAACTAATTGCAGAGAATGGTATAATTACATATTACTTTACTTTTCTCTTTTGACTGATTTAAAAAGTAATTTTATAAAAATATGTAAGTAATCATATTAATGGGCATATAAGACATAGGAATGTGATATATCGGCCAAAAATTAGCACAAAGGACATGGGTTGGAACAAATCATTACTGAGTAAGAAAATTATATTAGGTGGTAATTGAAATCCACAGGAAAGAATGGAAAGAATCAGAAATGGTATGTATGAGTAGAATTTGTCCTAGAAATGCAAGGCTGATTTAACATCTGAAAAATTATCTGTATAATACACCATATTAAAGAATAAAGGACAAAATCTACATGATCTTTAAAATGAAGAAAAAATTAACAAAACCCATATCTCATTCAAAGAAGTGCAAAACTTGTACAATGGAAATTACATTGTTGAAAGAAGTTAAAGATCTAAATAAATGAAAAGATACTGCAAGTTAATGGGTCAAAGAATTATGACGATGGTAATATTTCTCAAATTGATCTACAAATTTAACATAAGCCTCATCAAAATTCTAGTTGTCATTTTTTCTCCCAGAAATTAAGCCATTATTTTTAAAATTTCTGAATCCAAAGGATTCAGAATAGGCAAAACAACTGTGATTAAAAAACAAAACAAAACAAGTTGGAATGCTAACACTTCCCAATTTCAAACACTCTGTTAATTAATACAGTGTTGTACTGGAATAAGAATAAACTTATAGGTCATTTGAATTGAATTGGGAATTTAGAAATAAGCTCAGATTTTTTATGGCTAATTGGTTTTTGAAAAAGGTGTCAAGATAATTCAATGGAGAAAAAATAGTCTTTTCACCAAATGGTACTGAGAAACTAGGTATCCACATGCAAAGATGAATTTCGACTCTTACTTTATACCATAAACACATATTAAGTCAAAATAAATCAAAGACATAAATATAAGAGCTAGAATCTTAAAACTCTAAGAAGAAAACCTCTAAGGAGTAAATATGATATAAAAAGCACATGACAAAACATATCCAAAAGAATTAAAGTCACGATCTTGAGGAGATATCTACACCCTCATGTTCACTGCAGCATTATTCACAAAAGTCAAGAAATGAAAATAACCCAAATGCCCTTCAACAGATGAATAGATAAAATGTGGTATATACATACAATGAAATGTTATTCAGCCTTTATTAAAAAAAAAAAAGGAAATTTTGCCATTTGTGACAATATAAATGAATGTAGAGGACATTTTGCTAAGTGCAATAAGCCAATCATAGGAGGACTTATATGAGGAATCTAAAGTAGTCATAAACTTATAGACACAGAGAATAGAATGGCAATTGCCAGAGTCTAGAGCGAAAGGGAAATAGAAAATTATTTTTCAATGAGTATAAAGATCCTGTTATGCAAAATGGATAAATTCTAGAGACCTCTTATACAACATAGCATCTATAGTTAACAATATATTTTGCACTTTAAAATATGTTAATAGGATAGATCTCATGTGATGTGTTCTTTATGAACAAATGAATGAATGAATGAATGAAAGAAAAGAAAGCCCACAGAAGAACACAAGGAAAGTTTTAGAGGTGATGAATATATTTAGTACCTTAGTTGTTTTGATAGTATTATGTTTGCAAATATCCAAACTCATCAAGAGATATACGTTACATGTGTGCAATTTTTGTATGTCAATTGTACCTCAATAAAACAAAAAAAATAAAATAAGTGACTAAAACTTATGACAAGATAATCCATGCAATGAGAGAAAATAGTTGTAACTCATATCTGATAACATACTGTTTCCAGAAAATATAAAGAACTCTTACATCTCACTAATAAAAATACATTCATTCAATTAAATATGGACAAAAAATCTGAATGGAAATTACTCCAAAAAATATATTAAAATGGCCAGTAAGTACATGAAAAGATGCTCGACATTTTTAGTCATTAGGAAAATGCAAATCAAAACCACAATGAGATATCACTCCATACCCATTCAGATAACTATAATAAAAAAGACAGACAATAATACATCTTGGCGAGGATATGGAGATACTAGAACTCTCCTCCATTGCTGGTGGAAATGTAAAAGAAACACAGTCACTTAAAAAAAATGTTTGACATTTCCTAAAATTTTTATGCATAACTTTCTTATATTATCAAGTAATTTCACTCCTGGGTATTTATCCAAGAGAAATAAAAACATATGCTTACCCAAAAATATGTACTTGAATGTTTTTAGCAGCATCATTTATTGACAACCAAAATGTGGGAAAAAAATTCAAATGATCGTTAACTCATGAATAAGTAAACAATAATACACAGAGAAGTAGTATTTGTCAGTAAAAAGGAATAAAGTTCTAATACATGCTCAACACAAATCAATCTCGAAAACATTATTTTAATTAAAAATAAAGTTTAAAAAGGCTATCATATTTTATGATTCTACTTATATGAAATGTATTAAATGGAGAACTCTGTAGAAATAGAATACAAATTAGTGATTGCCTAGGACTCAGGTGGAAAGGAATGAAGAATAACATATAATTGGTGATGGTATATTCTGGGGGTGATAAAAATGTTCTAAATTTAGATTGTATAATTACATAACTCTGTGAATACAATGAAATCATCATATACTTTCATCTCATTGTGGTATGTGAATTAAATCTCAATAAAACATGTTAAAAAATAGTAATAGAGCCAATTCTTGCCTCTGAGAAGAAAAATCTGGTAAGGTTTTTGAAGAATGTCAGTTTCCCAGTCATCTGAATATCAGTTTTTATGAAAAACAAGCAAACAAACAAATCTATAGTTAAATGGTAATGAAAGCAAAAATTAATTGCATATTGTGGCCAAATGTGGAAATATGAGGAAGTTGTGGTTTGTTTGCACAAATCAATCAGTTGTGCTAGTCTGCTACCTTGGTAACATTCACTAAACTAGCCTCCCAGTATATACACAATAGCATAGTCCACTTCTCTTAAATCTGCACTGGCCATGTGACCCACTTTAATCAACATAACATGGGGAGCAAGTAATGCTCAGTCAATTCTGAACCTATGGCTTAATAAGGCCTGGAAGCTTCTGTTTTTATGTTCTTGGAATCTACTGCCATTATGTTAGGTGGGAATAGAATCAGGAAACCCCAACTGAGCCCCTAGCTAATAGCCAATGTCAAATGTCAGCTATGTGAGTGAGCTACTTTGGACATTTGGGCCCAGTACAGCTTCCAGATGACTGCAATGACAGCTGACAACTTGTGGAGCAGAAGAATTTCCCAACTGAGCCCAGTCAATTTGTAGATTCATGAAATATAATAAAATGGTTGTTGCTTTAATTTACTAAGTTTTAGGGTTGTGTGTCATAGATAATTGAAATATGGAGCATAGTATACTTCAGACTGACTTGCTAGTAGGGGTGAGGCAGTTTCTAATTTATTCCTTGTTCTGATATTCTGATAAAATGTGAAACAGATAAATGTGCAGTTGGTAGAGAAGTTAGTTACTAGTAATCTATTCCATAACATATAAGATGTAATATTCAGGTACTATTGAAAAGATTCAAAAATCTATCTTTCCTTTTGACAGAAACGAGAACATACTGGATTTACCTTCATTAACTCAATTAATGAATACCTATGAAGTTCTTATTCTGTCCTGGGCAATTTGCTAAGAATTGCAGAATACAACCTTGAGTTAGTAAAAAGGACAATTTCACTAACTACATAGAGGTACTGGCTTTGGAGGTTGTGATAATTCATGTGAGATATGTGGTGCCCTGTATTTGGTGGAAATAGCATGAGAGAGGGAAATAGTGATTAGGTTCAAGAGATGTATAATTTGGAGATATAAAAGTTTCTGGTTAACTAACTCTGGCATGAGAGATAGAAGAAGAAATCAAGGTTAGTGCCTGGGTTTTCGATTCAGAAAAATAAAATTGGAAGCAAGTTGATTTTTTTCTGTTTTGCTGACTTTAAAATTTCCTTAGGAGAGCTAAGGGAGATAGTTAGAATGGAATTTGAGGTATGAGCCAAAAACTTAGAAAAGAGACATGGGCTGGAATTATATTTTACAGTCATCATGGATGTGCATAAACCTATGGAAAAGGCTAAGGTTGCTGAGAGAATAAGTTGAAAGACAAGAGGGTTTGAAAGAGAAATATGGACATAAAGACTTAGCAGAAGAAAAAGAGACCATAAAAGAGGATAAAGAGTAGATGGGAGTAACAGAAGAACCAGAGAGGTATCAATAAAACAAAAAAAATAAAATAAGTGGTTAAAACTTATGACAAGATAATCCATGCAATGAGAGAAAATAGTTGTAAGCAGACTTTGCCAAATGTATTTGAGAGAGAGTATACAAGAAAAGGGATATAAAATATTGATTTGATTGACAAATAATTCAATTATTGGTGACCAAATAAAGCAAATTCAGTAGGATAATATAATTTCTACGAGGAAACAAATACATTGAACATAAAAAATAATTTCAAGATGTTGGGGAAGGAAAAGCAAAAAGTAGGGAGTAGAGTCAATGGTATTGATGGGTGTTGGGTGGAGAAGGTGGGTATTGGGTGCTTTCTGCCCACCACAAGGCAATAAGACTTTGCTTATCTGGAGAGAACTATAAAATAATAATAAAATTGACTAAAAGTCTGTCTTCTTTTATTATTACCATATATGGGCAATTTAATGATAAAATATTCCACTCTGTCAGAGCATACCACATATCTCTATTAGGTAGTTAGTCAGATATGAGTGACAGGAGTGAAGGCCCAGCTCTGTAACTATAGAAACTTCCCTTGAAGACCTTCCTTAAGGACCTCCCAGAAACCCTTCCTTTTAGGGTTTTAAATTACTCCAAATCCTAGAGGACAAAGGCCATAAAAGCTGTTTGCTTACTAGCCACAAACACATGTGCAGAAAGTACTACCCTAACCTGCCCACAACATCAGCTTCATTATACCATCATTATAATATCATGCCTATGCCTAGAAGTTAATGAATCTAATTATAACAGACTGAATTCTGGGTAAGCACATGTACAATAGGCAAAGTGTTATATAACAGCCATCTGTCAGTCAAGGTGACCTCATATATGGATCATCTAGGACCTTCCATCATGGCCCACCTTTGCTGAAAACCCACGTCTCCCTTGGGATATATTCTGTCTTATTTCTTCACCTCCCAGATTCCACAGGGCTTCAGCCTTCCTTTGTGTGGCTTTTCAATACATCTTACTTTTTCTAAATTTCCCCAACCTGTAATTCTTTGCTGTGTAGGCAGGAAGAAGTGAGGGACACCACACAACACCACCATCCTCCTCTCCCATGCTGCAGGGGCGATGCAAGATTTCACATCACCCTGATCAGTAACATCTCCACCATTTCCTCCCAAACAGCACTAGTTAGGAAAAAGTGGGTGAGAAGTCAAAGAAGCGTTTGTGGTTTACTTGCCTTTTGCTATAAGAAGGGAAATATTTGTGCACATTTAGACAAGCCATTGCATTCTCCTCAACTTGACCAAACTTTAAACAGTTTTCTTCCTACCTCTAGGCCTCCCTCTTCTTACAGCCTTTACTTCAGAATATTTGTAATTGCAAATTCTTTCTATGCCCCTTTGAGATGTAAATCTTTTTAAAACTTCTTGCTAGTTTTACAGACCAGAATTGTCTTTCTTCAGGACTTGAGAACAATCCCTTTGCAATGCAATCATCAAGGAAGATAGCATCATATCTCCCAGGCTCTGTGGGAGGGTAGGAAGCTAAGTACTGGGTCCCAGTTCAAGTAGTAAAACTATCTCTTGTAATAAAACTATCAGATTACTTTTCCTTTTGGTAAGGTCAATTAGCAGACACTGATGGCCTGCAATTTACCCCAGCTCAGTTCCTAAAAAACTATCTTGCCCTTTGTTTTAGCAGAATTAACAGTGCATTCTGGTCTCTTTCCTCTACTGCAAGAGCTGAATAAAGTTTTCCTTACCTGTAGGTGGAATTTTCACTTTGACAGTTCAGAAGGAATGAGCAGAGTTTGTAGATTCAGGTGTGTGAAGAGATAATCAATAGAGTAGAGCTTCTTTAAAAAAGAGTATGAAAGATATATGGAGATTTGCTTTAGCCTCAAGCACAGCCATCCCATGGTTTGTAATCTACCCACATTTTTCTGAATGACACCAGACTGAAGTATACTGGCTTTCTATTTGGGAATAGGTGCTTACACTCTCATTCTTTGACAAGAGAGTGACTACTTCAATGTCTTTATATTGTATATCTAAAATTAACCAATAGCACATATGAGCATTTGTTAAATTTTCAGTCATGCTAAATCTCTTCATGTTTTAATTTAGACAATAATTGAGAGGAAATACTGATTGTTTCTATTCTTACCATTTACTCTTAGCTCAACTATTATTGCATATTTCACAGCGCTTTTTATTTAGACACAGTGTTTATTTAATTGAATTGAATCCCTAATTTTAGTTGAAACTTCATAAAGTGAAGTATCAAAACCATTATATCTCCAAATGGCAGAGAAACTCATTATGTTCTTTATTCTTTAATAATCATCTGTAAAAGACTTGCTCATTTAGGCAACATTTAGGCAATATTATGTTCTTTATTCTTTAATAATCATCTGTAAAAGACTTGCTCATTTAGGCAACATTTCTGCTTAATAAAAGTAAGTATTTTCTAATACTTAGACTTTCCAACAATGGGATTGTTTGCTTTTCAAAGTAAAGAAATCTCTGTTCCTGGAAGTGTTGTTCATCTAGAGAAAGATCAAGATGTGATAGAAAGATCTTTATATTGGTCTGGTACATTTTTTCTCTTGGCCTGCACCTCTGTGTGCTCTTTGCTGGACCCTATACCCCTGAGTGCCCCCTGGCTGTGAAGGCAGCTTGAACTGGGCCTTTAGAGCCCAAAGCAGCACTGCTATGGTAGAAGCTGGCAAGGCCCCTTCTGTCAGCTCTGCTGAGCCCTGGGATCACACCTGGTCCTGGTACTTTCTAAGTATATGAATCAAACATATTACCTTACTTTATTGGGCTTCAGTTTGCTCATAAGTAATTTACTAATTTACTAGCATTAAGTTCAAATATGCTAACATGTAGCTTATTTTGGAAATTGTAAATGAATATATGAGCAGTCAGTGTTTCATAAATAGTGTCACTATAAATTTGTTTATGCAAATAGACTATTTTATGTAATGACATTAAGCAATACCATAACCATGATATCCAGGTTTCAAAAGATGCACCATACTTATTTCTAATGTGAGCAAGGCATTTCCTTCTATCCTTTTAAGTTCTTCTGGCTGGTCTAATAATCAAACTGACATGAGACAGATTAGCAGAAGAAAAATGAATTAAAGTTTAATAACATGTACACCATCTATATACCAAGGAGAGACCCAGGAACACTGAGTAACTTGCCAAAATGGCAGAAGCCATCACCTTAAATACCACCTTCAGTGGGAAAACTAAGATGGTGGGGATGGGAAGTCAGTTATTGGAGGTTACCAGGAAAAGTATGGTAAACAAGAGTAATGTCATGCAGGTTTAAGTCTTTGTCTTCTGCGTTTGTAAGTTTCCAGAGATAAATTCATGCACCCTCCTCCTGGCACAGTTAAGAAGACCCTTACAAATGGAGATTTCTCTTATAAATGTCTCTTAAAAGAGTAACTTCTACTTCTTTTTCACATTTTCTCCCATGTCTGCTGTTCCTTAAAATTTACCAGCCTAAAATAACCCTTATGCCAAAGAAATATATTTTGGGGTAACAAATTCTGTTCCCCTACACTAACTAATATTGATGCCAGATTTTGAGTGCAGAAATTAGAGAGTTGCTATGAAGTATTCATCCTCAGCTTCTTTTTTTCAATTTTTTTCTGAAATTGCAGTGAACGTGGGGTTCTCAGAGTTGCCGGGTTCTGCTATCAGTTGATGTTATTTTTACAATCCTACATTTACTATTCAGGTTTCAATAGAAGCAAGAGAAACCATCTAGATGATCACATTGCTTCTAAGAGTGTAGGGGTTCAGAAAGAGTCACCCCAAGATGTGCCTCTGTGGTATGCAAATTATTTTCAGCTAAAGGCAACCAGCACCCTGAGGGCTCAAGAGAAACCTTTGTCTCCTTCTTAGCTACCTAGGAGAATTTAAATGAAGGGCCTTGCCTATAATGAGTTATCACCAGAAATAACTTTTTTTGACCTATCTCTGTGGCAGAGGAAACTACTAATTGCTGAACATCTGCTCTTCTTATCATCCTATAATGACTCCAAGGGCAGCTTACCTGATCCTTAGCTCAGAATGCCATTTTTACCTTGTTTTAACTTTCTATCCCTGAACCTCTCATGTTTGAGGGGGCTGTGACTATCATGTGTATGGGCTTCCCATGCATACATAAGTAATTAAATTTGGTTATGTTCTCTTGGTGATTTGTCTCATGTAGATTTAATTATTAGACCAGCCAAAAGCACCTTGAGAGTAGAGGAAATTTTCCTCACCCGCAGGAGCAAGTTTCCCATTGCTGATGTGAAACTATTCACTAAAGACAGTAAGAGCTTATAGAAACAATAATGGGTTCATGCACTCTAATAATTATACTTGGATTTTTCTTTGAAAACACACCACAATGTCTAATTAATTGAATTTCCCACCTATGCCTTTGAATTAGGAATATACAATTCTGACAGGAGAATATGAGTGATGATTTACCTTCTTTTAGTGTTGAAAGCATATTATTCTTAAATTATTTCTACTGAAACTTGTATATCCTTTTCACCATAAACATGAGACATATTAAAACGTTCAATTAAAAATAGGAGTTGAGAGATATCCTAGTTTTATGAAAATCTAGGTGTTTGGATACAGATATGAAATAGTATTGAGTCTAGTAAAATGAAGGATGAGGAAAATAATTTGCTGAAGAATGAAATGTTCAATAGCCTTCTTATCTTTCAAGAGAAAGTTAACTATAAGAATTAATTACACATTGGAGATTCAGGTGTGTTAGATATCATTTTAAAACTGGAGCTTCAAACTATATTTAAAGCCTTCTAATGGAGGCCCAGTTGTCTCACTTTTCTCCCTTCTCTTCCTCTAGACTTTGTCTAAGGTGTGTTCAGCTGATTTGAGTATTAAAACCATCGAAACTCAACAATGAAGTTTGACCTATTACCTGTGTCTAGGTAAATTCAGCTATCTATCTCTAATGTAGCTGTTTACATATAGATTGTATATGGCTATAAGCTTTTATGGATATTGTATTCTTGTAAAATATCACCAAGTATGGCTATACACTTATTTCAACAATGACGTCCTTAAATTTCTCTCATATATTTTGGTGGTGTTATTAGGAGGGGTGTAATAACCTGTGGTAAATGTTAATGTTAACTTTGTAAATTAACAAATTCTGAAGTAATTTTTAAGTTTTCAAAAGAAAAAATAAGAACCTTAATATTGATGGATTTTATGAAGAAAAGTTAAATATTAGAGATTAAATTTTGGTTACCAGATCCTGCATTTGACATTAGTTACTCTTATGTTTTTCTTTTTCTCTTTCTGTATAGATAGACATATACTCACATATGCTTTAAATTTTGTGAGTAATATGTAATTGTATATCCGGCCAGTATCATTTCATAATTTGAGATAAACTATTCATTCTTTCAGTATTAACTATTCTTAATTCTCATTTTTTTGCAAAATCAAGTAACCTCAAAAATCAGAGACTATTGAGGCTTAGACAAATTAATATTGATATCAAATACATAATAACTCTTTTTATTCCAACTATATAACTATTTTAATCATATTTCTGCTGTGTTAGGAATCTACTGTGCTAGATATTTTCTTATGACCTAATTGCAAATATATATTCTTGGCTTGTTTGCTGCTGTATTTAAATGCATTGTGAAATTATTTTATAAGTATATCATCACTTCCAAAACTTTTTATTATGCTAATTTAAGACATTACTTTCTATTTAAATTGTATAATTTGACACCAAATAGTCTTTGTCTTCTGTTTATTAGGGAGGGAAACTAGCAAGGGATAGAAGACAAAATTCAAACTGAGATATGGTGCTCAAGAAAAATTTGAAATATTTTTAAATGAAGGCACACATTTTAATCCAGTTCACTATTTAAATGGCCTCATGAGCTTTGAAAAGAGTCATCTCATATTAGTTAAGAGAGAGAAAGAGTACTATGGGAAGACTCTTGAATATGCAAATTAACCAGTATTAATTAGCTCTGGCAGCCATATATTTTAAGTTTAAGTGTTAGAACTTAGCTAAGGCAATAAGACCAAATCAGGTCTCAGTAATTTACATTTTTATAGTTCTTCCTAAAGCGATCTAGGATTGACTGTTATAGCCAAGAGAAAGCATACACTAGAATGTAAAGCGCGCTGCACTTCAGGCTATGCTTTTAAGTATGATCTCATGTCGATTCTCAAGATTTCTGCTTAAACTGGTAATATTTTAATAAGGCAGACTCTTTTCTATGTTGTTAAATGATGGTAAATAGGATCTCTATAATCAAGTGACATTTAAGACTGACAAGAGTGTTTCATTTCCTTTGGAATCTATTCATTTTCTCCAGCAGTTTTCATTTTTATTCTTGCTGTACCCTGAAGGCATACACCAAAGTCTCCTTTAAAAGCATTTTATACTCAGCCCCAACATCAAAGCAAACAAGGAGCTAGGACTAAAACTAGCTTTAAACCTGTCCTGATATGTGTTTTTCAGTCATGTTGCTTAGAAGTTCTTAGTAAGTCACACTCAATCATCTCCGATGTAATATTATCATATACATAGAGAGTTTGAAGCCATTGAAAATAGTATTTCACTCTTCACTTTGGCCATTTCAGGGATTTAGAGAAAACTTACTTGAAGAGATTGAGTTCATGAAAGCAAAAATTATGTCTCATTCAGTCCTGCTGCATGATTGTACAATGCTCATTTTTTCCTCCAGAATCCTGGTGATTATACAGGGTCAATAATAAGTAATTATCTATCTGAAAAGGATAGTGTTAAGAGCTATACTGCTTGTTCCAGACAGGCAATTTTCAGGACTAGAAGTCACTCATGGAGATTTCAAAGGTTGGAATTTCTTAAACTGCATCTTGAAAGGGCTTATTTCATCTCATATTATTTTCACCATATTTTAAAGCAGACTTTTTACCTCCAAAGCCCCTATAAGTGTGGCCTCATTTCCTACATATTCAGTCCAATTTACTGCTGATGGGATAAGGTTAAGCCAACCAGATTTCATAGCAGTGGGCTGCTCAGGATAAATATCAGTCGTTGGAAAGGTAATAGGGTCACCAGTATCACAATTCTAAAGTGATATGGAAGAGGAATTAGCAATGAGCCATAACTTCAGTGCATTGCATTATGCAGATTGTGGATTATGCTATTCCAGGTAATTTCTTTTCAACAAGCACATTTGAAGCCTTAAGAAGGAGACCTTTGCCACTCTTCAAGACACGGGAATTTTCAACATCATATTACTCTTATTTCCCAAAAAGGGATTTTTTTTTAAAATGACTCAAATTACCATTACATCTGGTTCCTACCTAACGAATACTGCTATTCTCCATCTTAGTGAGGTAGGGTAGATTGCTGAAAACTTCCTAAGGGGTATCACAAAACTGACAGAGCATAAAGTGAATATGAACCAGGAGGTCCATTTGGATGGTGAACTGCAGGGAGTACTTTGGTTCTGCTTTGGTAATAGGAAGTTGAAGGCATCATTATCTAAAATCAGTCCTAGTAAAAAGTGTCATTTATTGGCAGCTGTAAAGCCAGCTACTGTATTTCATTCCCAATTATCAACTTTAAATTAAAATAAACTAAAGTTTTTTGCTTAATCAAAAATACATCTGATTCTTCATCATCATGACAGTTGAATTAATAATCCAACCATGTCTCTTAAGAACTTAGTGGAAATGTTATATCTCAACATCACCTGGTTCTAAATTAAGAAAGAAACACTGACCATTTTTAGTAAGTGTGACTCTGAGTACTAGTCTCAAAATTGAGTAACAGCATTAAGTTGTAAAATACATTCTTTTTTGGAGCAAACATTTGCATTTCATGCCCCAATACCAAAGGTTTCTGTATAGGAGCAATCATTTTTCCCAAAGCTAAGTAAGTGAAAGAATTTTAATTATTAAACTGCTTTAAAATAGATTTTCTGTAAATAGGACAGCATTGTTTATACAGCAGGTGGAGATTTTCTAAAATAATTAAAGTAAAGGGAAAGATAAATATGTCAGAATCCCATTACTTTATCCATTTAAGAATACAATGAGCCAATTCCTACATATTTTGTCTTTGCTTGTTTAAGACTCTAAGACATAGATGTCTTTTTTTTTTTTTTACAAGCTCTTAATTTTGAGGAGCAAACCCTTCCTACCAAAGGACCACTAGTGTACTGGTTTATATGAAAAAGCTGCACTGTTCCTCTTCAAGTTTTCTATGGCTTCCATTTTCACTAGATTGGAGTACAATTTATCTGCATCATCTCTGGCTTAGAAAATAATTTCTCTTACAAAAGTCTCTGTTAACATAAAACTTTAAAATTAACATTCTAACACCAACACCCTAATTCGAAGTTTCGAGAATGATTTCATATATTCTTCCAGCACTTTCTGTCCATACTTCCCCTGCCCGCTCCTACCTCATTTTGATGCCAGAGAGCTCCACAAGGCAGGAGTCCAAAGAGAGACCCCGACTCCGGAGCTCTGATGACCAGGTTCTTGTCTTATGCTATGAGAAAGAATTTAAAGACACAAGGAACAATAAGCAGGAAAGCTCAAGTTTTATTAAGGCAAAAATACATACCTAAGAGAAAAATGTGGGCAGCTCAGAGAGAGAGTCTGCCTGGAGCTATCTGAATTATGGCTTCTGTTTTCTTAAAAGTGGGTGGTGTCCCAAGGCTATCCAGCCTGCCTCCTGGTCTTGGATTGTTTCCCAGGCCACCTGCAGGGGAGGAGGTGGCCCAAGGCCATCTATCTTGTCTCCCGGCCTTGGCTCGTTTCAATTGCTGGGGTCTCAAGGTTGAAAGAAAAACAGAGAGAGGGTTGAGTAAGGAACAAGGGATAAATTCCAGAGGCACATCCTAGAGGTAGGGGGCACTTCCCTAGGCTAACTATCCTGCTTCAATTTCACTGGCTTGTAGTATCAGTATTTGAATACAAGTCTGCTTCAGTCACCAACTATAAATTCAGTTGAAGCTGGATATATTTTCTTATTTACATACAGTACGAAGGAGGAACAAGAGGTCTGATCTATGGATGTCAGCAAAATCTTTGACATTCAATAGAATCTTGAATGGCAAATAAGGGTTCTTAATATTTTTTCTCTTTTACTTATAGACTTTTCGAAAAAAAAAATATCATATTGGAAGTTTCCAACACTGCCTTCACACATTTCACTTGACTGTCTTACATTTCAATACTAGATTTAAAATTCAACAACTGAAAAAGCTCTCTTATGGGCAATAATGACCAGCAAATTGTCAATGTTCACACTTTTCCTAGGAAAGTCCTTACTGTTTATTTGGAAACTTTCTGCTGTTTTGGTATGGGCACCCCCAGAGGTAGACCTTGAGAGAAGAATTCAAGTGTAAGTATTTATATGGGAAGTAAAAGAAATACTGTGGAGGAATGGGAAACAGATAGGGAAGGGAAGACAACCTATAAAGTGTATATTATGAAACCAGCTAATGCTGTGGTAACAAGAACTCAAAAACATAAATAAACTCAGGGAAGTAATGGAGAACACATGTCTTAGAATTATTCACCCAAGAATTGAGAGAACTGGGGTATTCATACAAATGCTATTGATCAAGGGCTAATTGAGGAACTAGGAGAAGTGTAATTCTAAAATAACTTCAGCCTGTCTTGAACAGATGTAGAGTGGCTTGGGTGAAAGGCTATGACACTGGAAATTCTCCAGCTGGCACTGAAGTGAGTATGGCACAAAGGTGTGTGGGAAGGGCCCCATACTTCTGCAGCTGACACCATGCCCTGTTAAATGACATTTTTTTCTTCCACAAAAGAGTATTTTACTATCTATATCTATATCTATTTATCTCTCTCTCTATCTCTATCATCTATCTAGAGATCTAGATCTAGTTACATATATGTGTATGTTTATAAATGATATATATATATCATTTATAAACATACACATATATGTATATAAATGATATATATATATATATATATAAATGATATATATATGTAAATTTCCTTGGGTCTTCTTCTTTGGCAGTATTCTAAAGCATCAATGATCTATTCCCCACAGACGACTCCACAAATTATATCAACATCCCAGCTTAAACATCATTTCTTGTATAATAGTTCCTCTGATATTCACTTTCCTCTCATCAGTGAACTCATATTTTTCCACTTAAAAGAACTTTGCTATTTTATGTATATCATTGCTGTGATTTTGGAAATAGATCAACTTTAAAGTAAAATGACTTGCATTAGCTCATTTTTTAAAAGAACGTATATATTTTCAGAATGACAACTGCAGTTCTTTCATAAACAACTATTTAACTATGTTGTTTTAGTTTTGGAAATCATTTATACAATGATGACAAATATATTTTCATAGTACCTTGCAGGTTTTTGAGTTTTGCTTTTTAACAGTGATAGTTTATCTATTTTCTAGTTTTTAATTATATAAACAGTAAATTTATGAGAAAATCAAATACATAGTAATATGAGAGAGTAAAAAAACAATAAAATCACCTGAAATCTTAGTAACCACAGATAACTGCCATTAATTTGTTCAGTCTCTGTGATCTTACATAGATATTTATGCATATAATCATATACATTTAAATAATTTAAATAATTGACTTCAATGGTATACAACATACACTTTCTTTGATGATATCTTTTAGTTTCTTTTCACATTTTCAAACTATTACAAGAAAGTAATTGTGCTTGTATAAAATCTAGACTTGTTCTCAGATACTTTATTATAAATGACATTCTATTACAATTATGTTTTCTGTTTGATTCAGGTTTTGTACACTTGTTTTTTTCTCTAATAAACTTACTCAAATGTTAATTGCTTAATGATTAATTCCAATAATTTACTTAAAGGTTTATTTGTATTTTATATGCAAATAACCAAAACATCTGCAAATAATGATAGCCTTGGTTTTCAATCCCTTTTTACCCTCTTGTTTTACTGCACTGGCTAAGACTTCTCAGGTTGAATAAAAATGAAGATAGTAGGCTTTGCTATTTTATCAATAATATTTCCAAAGGTTTTTAGTATATCTATTATATTTGCCTATTAGTATGGGAATGAGATATTTTGTATGAGAATGACATTTCCTAATTTCCTACTACTAACCTAGTGGATTCCTGAGTGAATTGAACTTTATCATGGTATATCATCTGTCTTAGACATAGGTGGGTTCTATGTATGAATAGTTAGAGATTTTTGCATTTATGTTACTGAGTCATATTTTTATGTATTTTTTTTTGTATTATTTTGTCTGGTTTGGAATCAAGGCCAGATGTGTCACATACAACAATTGTGAAAATATTTGCATTTTGGTCCTAAACGGTGATGAGCTTCTGAGGTTTGAAAACCCTTCGAGAGTCAGATGAAATCTACCTAGAGATTCCATTTCAGTGAACTTGTGGAGGTGCTGGGAGAGTATAGCACATCCAGAGAGGCACAGACACTCTGCATCCCTTCTCACATACATTGCCCTCTTCATCTTTTCTATCGGCTGGTCCTGTGTTCTATCCTTATATAGTAAATAAGTAACATAGTTAAAAAAAAGAAAAAGAAAAAGAGAAAAAAAGAAAAAGATAAAAGAAATCTATGCTCTCCCCAGTGGAAAAACAAGTACATGAACAAACACAAATATTTTCATACATACTGAATTTATTTCCCTGCTAACGATCATCCTTTGGCCCCTATGGGTACCTATCATATACCTAGAGACGTGTTTACATTCAGGGATATAGTCATAAACTCATGGTATAATTTTCCAGAATTCATCATTATTATTAATGTCTGAACATAAATAAATATTAAGCTTTTGGTTTTTATTCATCATTGAATGTCATGAGCTCTACCATTAGTTTAAAAAAATAAATTATAAATACTAAACTAAAACTAAAGACAATTCTTAAAAGTTAGTAAGAAGAAAGTTAACAACACTGTAGGAAATGTCCGCAACATAAAAACAAAAATTTAGAAAAGAAAAAATGGCTAAAAAAAATACTCAGTAACAGGAAAATGCAAATTAATACTACATAATATTATGGTTTTGACCTTTTAGGGTACTGAACATTTCTATAATATTCGGTGTTGTGAAGGAAATGGCAAATGGTACTTTCAATGTTAACGATAAAATTATAGATCAGTAATCTTTTTGAATTTTTTGGTTTTTCAATATCCATCAGCTTTTGACCCTGTAACTTATCTGTATATATATATGCAATTAAATTTGGTTATTTTCTCTTGTTAATCTATCTTATGTTGATTTAATTATTAGACCACAAGAACCTAAAAGGATAAAGAAAGTTTCTTCTTCCCCCACAGTTGGCATAGTCAGCAAGATAACTAACTGGTTGAGTACATTTAACCCCAAAGCTACTACAGTAGAAAGATCTTGGGACTGCCAACATGAGCCAGCAAAAGATAAGAATTCTTACAAAATTAGACTCTCTCTCTCTCTCTCAAACACACACACACACACACACAACTGAAGAGCAATTGAACAGAAAGGTTGTTGTTCTGATATAGAAAAATGATTTCTTGAAGTTAGCAGAGTTTGGTGGAAACAGAATGTTGAGAGTGCTTTTTTTCTTTACCATCAGAAAGAACCTGGAAGAGTAGAAGCAAGTTTCTTTCTCCTCCACAATGTGTATGGCATGGGTATATTATTGAGTAAAAAGGCAAGCTTCACAATAATATTTTGTAGTTTTCATTAGGGGAAAATATGTAAATATATACACATTCATGAATACAAGTTTATAATAATTTAGAAGGTCTGGAAAAATAAAAACAAACATTAACAGATATAATATTTACATCTGGAGAAGAAAATAAAGTAGATGCAGGGCTTCCTTGAATGCAGACTTTTTGTTCTGTATTTTCTGGACAATTTAACATTTTTTACAAGGACATAGTTAGCTGTAATTTGTATAATTCATAAAATATTAAAAAGTGGAAAAGCAAGATAACCTTACTTTTTAAATTATAACTTATTTTATGCATTGTTCACTTCTACCTTGTTTGACTGTTGCTTTGATGTATGTATAATCATGCATACAAATAAATTTAAGCTAATAAACCTATTAACATTAATGTCATACAATATTACTACTATAGCTTTCATACACTTAATATGCAAATTACATTTTAAACATACTTTTATATTGAGAGTATTTACATATTCTCTTGAAAACACTGCTGCCTAAATTAGAGGAAACTGTCTTCTTTTTAACTCTTGAAAAGTCTATATTTTTGTAATACACTCTCAGAAGAAATAAATCTGCTAACTTAAAGAAAATCATTTTTCTGTATCAGAACTTAACTTTTCTCTTCAATTGCTCTGCAGTTGTGTGTGTGTGTGTGTGTGTGTGTGTGTGTGAGAGAGAGAGAGAGAGAGAGAGAAAGAGAGAGAGAGAGACAGAGAGAGAGAGAGAGAAGGAAAATATTCTCAGCATAAAAAAAAGATTGGAGAAAAGCCAAAGACCCCAACTTTGCAATATCTGTGAGAAATCTGACCTAATTTTAGCTCTCAATTCTCTTTAAAATGAGCCAAACTTTTAGGAGTAGATGGGGTAAAATTTTGAAAAATAAAGGCTATACGCCATTGACCCACTGAAAGTGTATTTAATATCAGTCAATAGAACAGCTTTCTACATTATAAATTAATTAGCAAATGCAGTTATTTTTTCAGGATCTACTTTTAAGATTTAATTAAGTCTTTGTTTTCAATAGTACTCTGTCTTTGGAAATAAAGTTATGGAAAGATTAGTCTCTCTCTAAGATTATTATGAATGTGAATAATTAGCTCTGCCATCATGCATTATATACATGTTTGACTTTTTCTTAATTGAATTTTTAACTATTACTGTAAATACTCTAACTTATTTGTTATAAAGTTATCTTATTAAATAGTCCAACGATGTTGACTTAGTATAGAGGTGAATCAAATGTTTAAACCACATTTTAGTTTAAAAGAAGGAAATAAAAACAGAATAATTTTTTTTGCTTTCATTTGCTTTTTCTCTTTACGTAATTTCAAACTTATGAAAATGTTACAAGAACTAAATAAGAAAATCCTAAATAACTTATAATACTCTATTTGACCAATTGTTTATATTTTGTCTTACTTTATATTTTCTCCACCCTCTCTCCTGTTTCCCTCTCTCCCCTCCCCTCTCCTCTCTCCTTCTCCTCCTTCTACTATTCTCTCTCTTTCTCTCTTGCTCTCTCTCAGTTTTTGAAACTATAATTGACATATGTTCGACTGCTTGATGTTCCCAAAAGTCACTCTATTCATACTTAACAATCTTGTTTTTCTTTCTATTCTTCAGGTAACATAATTTCTATTGCTCTATCTCCAAGCTCACTTATTTTTTTTTGTTGCCATTTCCAATATGCTATTTAAGCCATCGAGGGAGGACTCATTTTATTTTACACTTTAGTTTTAGAATTTCTATTAGTTTTTTAATAGTTTATAGTTGTCTGTTGAGATTCACCATTCATTTATATTTTTATGACAATATTTCCCTATAAGTCCAAACATTTTCATAATAGCTGCTTTACAGGTGTTGTTTCCTAATTTAACTTCAACATTTAAGTAATTTCAGGTTTGGTTACTATTGACCACTTCTTTTTTTATCTAATGGTTATATTTTCCTTCTAATTCACATATTAATATATATTTTTTGTTTTTATATATTGTACATTGTGAATATTATATCATAACACTTTGAGTTCAATTAGCTTCCTTTGAAGAATGTTGTTTTTTTTTTTTTCTATCAGGTAGTTAGTTAATTTGGCTGGACTTAAACTCTAAATTATATCTCTCCTGTAGTGAGGGAGAAGTTAAGTATCTTCTTGGTGCTTGTAACCTTTCATTCATTGCTATCTGCAGGGGACCTTGGATACTCCTGTAGGTATGTGTAGTTTATGGAAGAAGCAAGGATGTAGGTAAAGTTTTTACACAGATTTTGGGGCTACCCTTTCTGTGGGAACACCTTTTGCCAATATCTCCCTGGTATTTTAATTTCTCTGGGAGTCCTGAACTCTGGTTGTATCTTTTCAAATTAGTTGGACTCTGACTTTCCTGCTTAAGTTCAGGCTATCCCACAATGTATGGAGAGAAAAGACACATAAACTCAAATATCTTCCAGTGAAAATCCTTTTTTCAAAAGTTATCGACTCTCCAGTTCTGCTTGATTTAGGTTGTTTTCCGGTACTGTTTTTCAATACAGTAATTATTTTTTTCAGAATTTTATCCCAGAGTTTTTAAGTACTATTTATGAGGACGAGTCTCATATGAGCCACTAAACCATTATCAAAAGTAGAACTGCTTCATCATTAATTAATTAAATTTGTTTTCATTTGTACATACATTACAATTTGAGACATTGAATATTGATTCTGTAAATACCTTGCATAAAACTTTATTTTGGTATTTAAATTGTAAATAATTAGGTTTTAAATATTTTTACCCTCCTCCACCAAAAGTAGTAAATTAAAATAGATGCTCAACATAGGAATTGTTATTGCACTATCTACTTTGAAATCATTAAGAAGAACAATGTGACATGAGTATTATTGTTTTAATGAAAAGTAATTAAGGCTCAGGAGTTGCATATCTTGCCCAAGGTGACAAAATTGCTAGACTCTATCCAAAAAAGATTAATTCATAACACCAGAATAACCTAAACATGCTAACGCTTCTATTACAAAGCAAAAAAAATATATTTCTTTTAGAAATATAGCTCTATTTGTCTTAATGTAGCTATATCTCAAAACTGAAATTCCTTAAGAGTTCCAAACAAAAGAGTTATTATTGACAAATAAAGAAGCTATACAATTATTATTATTTTTATTGTCTATTAGAACACTGCAGAAGACAAATGAAATATCTTGGCCTTATAATAATTGTCGAAAAGTAAGTAATTCTTCTAAATTCAAGATTAAGTTTTTATTCTATTGAGTTTAACTGAAAGCAGCCTTCCATTTAAGTCATATTTTTTAATGCTTATAACATTGGTGCCAAAATGAAGAAATTGATGAGGTTACTCCTTATCAACTAGTTCTTAGTTTAATTCTCATCAAAGTCTTCAAAATTTTGAGTCATTTGAAAAACTATTTTGTTGGAATTTGGACTGAATCTCTCTCTATCAGCAAATACAGAATCTGGTTAAAAACAATCTCTAGATTTCCACACCTGCTTATCACAATGATGGGCTGTCAGAAGGTCAAGTTATCAGCTACTTCATCTAACTATCTGAGCAAACAAAATTGTTCATAAATTGAGAAAGTTAAAAACTGAGTATGTCTAGCCTCAACTCAATCTATTTTATTATATTGGAGACAAGGGCTCAATAGAATGATTATCAGTTTGATTCTCTCTCTCTTTCCTATACACACACACTTATATACATACAAACATATGACAGTATGACATCAAATATATGGATTTGATTCTAATATTATAAAAGAAATCAGAGGAGGTAGTGATTAATTTTACCTATAAACGTCATGAAGGCAACGTTTTAATGAAGTTTTAAAAGTGAGGGGGGTTGATAGTAAAGAAAAGAACATTTATTCTATGGAGAAGGAAAAGCATAAAATATGGCATGGAGTTATCACTGAACTGTGTGAATTTTGAGTCATGAATTTTTGTCTAAATGTAGGTTGTATGAGGCAGGTAAATCAGGAACTAATTCTGGGAATACAAAATGGGATGGCATTGTAAAAGGCCTGGTATGCTACATTAAGGTATTTAAAGTTTTTCCCAGAGGCTATGGGAAACCATCTCAGTAGAGTCTTGATATATTTTTTTCCAAAATGGAAAAAAGTCTGTAGTCAGTCTTTCTGACTATAAGCATGATATATACTTTTAGTTAAAAAATAAAATACCATAAAATATAAATGAGAAATAAAAGTCTAAAATCCCATGAGACCCATAATAACAGCCAACACTTTGCTGTATGTCTTCTGTGTATATTTGTGCTTATAGAGACTACCTTTATTCCATAAAAGAGTTTTACAAATCCTTTTATAGATTGTTAAATATGTAATAGGTTTTATAGGAAAATGGTAAAAAATTCAAGAAAAGTGAGTCTCATCCTACTTTTTCTCTATTCCCCCATGATCACTGTCTGGAAATTACATATCTGATGCATAATTTTGAAAATAGCTATGTATATAAAAGAAAATGTACATAATTATGCTCTGCTTTTAAAACATGCTGTAGTGTATTATAAATATATAAAATGAAATACTATACTACACTATACCTTGCCTTTTCACATAACAATTTATCCTGATAAGGATTAAATATTAAAACACGTTTTTAAGTAGAAGTAGAGAGAAGGTGAGAAGTAATACAAGCATATGAATTATTCATTTTTGCTTGTTTTATTGATTTCTTGGTTTATTTGTTGTTTTATTACATTATATACAAAGCATAGTGTTTCTGGTAATTTTATTGTTTTGAATTTACTAAGCATTTTTTGTCAAAAATATGACTGTTTTATAGTACTTGGAAAATGTAAATTGTATGCTCAGTCGAGCTATATTATTTTGATCAATACAAGCAATAAGGTTATTTAGGTCTTACATACTTTTTTCTAATTTAATCTATATAGGCTAAGAAAAGACTATACTAATAAATTTTTACTTTATGATTTTTGATGCAATTAATTTGTATATAGATCATAATCATAAAATTTTCATTGTGGGTTAAATATTTTATAAAGGCTTTTTATTTGATTCAGTTTTTAACAAGAATTATGTATTATCTGATATTAATATGCTATAAAATTTTTAGTCTTCAGTTTCCTATTATGTCTTTGTCTACTCTTACTTTCAACCTTTCTGAGTTACTTTATTTTATGTCTCCTTTACATAACATGTAGTTAGGTTTTGCTTGATTATTTAATGTGAGCATATTTTTTCTTTTAATAAATAAGCAAATCTCATTTATATTTATGGAGATAAAATTAATGCTTGGTTTAGTTTTGCCACCTTATTTTATTTTTTTCTAGCATTCATATTTTATTTATTTTCTTTCTCAATAAGGTCTGTGTTTCCTTTGTTGTGTATGTTTACTTCTGATAATTTAAAAAGCTTATGCCTTTAAAGCTATTGTGGTCCTTTATAATTGTGATTTATTCAGTAGAATTAATCTATTTCTTTGCCAGTGCCTATTGATTTCCTACTGCAAGTAATGTTGAAATTTTTATATATCTACTTTCTTACACCTCACAATCTCCTTTGTTCCACACTATGCTATTAATAATATAATCCTTGGCTTTTCTACAGGTTATTTTTATATATTTAAATACACATATACCTATTACTTGATTTACAAAATGTACATAATACATCCTCACCCTCTCACATTTATTTATCTTTAGCTGATAACTACTTCTAATCTATAGATTTTCTTTCATTCTGCAATGCACTTGCAAAGAAGGTGGATTTCTTTAGTTACCTTAGCTTCTTTTGTGATATCCTAGTATCAAATAAGTGTGAGAGAAGTTTCTGCAGCAGTTCTCATCATTGAAACAAATCTGCTTTTTCAAGTAAAGGAATCATTGATCTTGCCACTCAGGGTAGTCCCCTATATTTAAGAAGCCAGTGTCCCAACACCTTTGCTTGAAATCCGCACCAGCAGGCCTGCTTTTTAGACATTCATCCTAATCTCTGTATTATCTTTACTATAATAGGATACACACACACACACGATAGGATATATCTCTATCTATATCTTTAGATATAGATATAGATATATAATATTTTTGTAAAGATTTTTTTTTTGTCATCCTGGTAGATTTCCGCTACACTTTCTCATTGCTCTTGTTATCTATAAAAGTCAGACAGTGAAAGAGGAGGTTCTCTATTTCATCTATAAGCCAGAAATTCATTTAAAAATTTAAGATTAAAGGTTGTACATATGACTACATTTTAGAAAGATAACCAGAATATAAGATCATTGCCACACATGTTGATTCAGTTGTGATTTTTTTAACCTACAAATATTTCAGATATCTCTGAGTTTATCTAAAGACTCCTCTGTTACAAGATACCGAATGATACACAATTTAATTTCTGTATTTCGAAAAGAAGCAATTTAAGAAATTCAGGTATGGCATGATAGCCTAAATGTCCATGAAATCACCATGTTAATGCCTGAATTTCTACTTTTAGAACTTAACCTATGCTTACTATTTGAATTAGTTTTAATTTCAAAACACCACTGTTACTAATAACTCTATAACTGACAATCATTTACTCAGACCTTAGTATCAATAAAAATTTTGTAAAACATTTTTGAGAGAGAATTGAGTAAAAGTAAGAATATGAATTATTGGAAATGTGAGGCATTAAGATGCAGAATGAAATATATATTATGCAAGTTCAAATTTGAAGAAAGTCACCAGATATGAGCTCATTGAGAAGTTAGTTTATAATTACAAGAATCAGGAGAAACTTAATTTAAGAATTTATGTTTTGACATTAAAATTGTATCTTAAGATGTTTCGATAAGGCAAATGAGCCTTACTTAAAGTGAATTGAAGGCTGAAGGAATGAAATGCTCTAAGGCTCAGAAATATTGAAAAAATAAAGTGATTAATCTGAGTAGGCTTGAAACAATGTACAAATATGTGGATAGCAAGACATGTGTGTAGGTAGGTTGTCTATCAGACACTTTGGGTGCCAATGACAGAAATTCAATATAAATGAGGTAAGTCTTAAAGTAAAATGTATCATCTCTCAGATCTAAAGTAAAGGAAGGTCAAAAGTGAAGCTTTCTCAGAGTCAACAGAAAGACCCCTGCTTAGGCAGATATTTTGTTCTTGGTTCAGATAACTTCCCTTCAGGTTAGATTGTAGGGGTCAGTTACCAAAGGAAGAAGAGAAGAAAAAATTGCAGATAAAAATAGTTGACTCCCAGAATATTCTATCACAGTGTAGTTAGTCAACAGCCATACTCATGCAAACATACCCACACTCACATACCTCCACACATATGTGTGCGTATATCTTTTTTCCCAACACAAATCCATTCATAGAAAAAATTATTTACGTTTTTTTAAATGGAGACAATGAAAAATTGGATCCATCTATAGATCATGATCTGAGTTCTGTTTCCCTCTACATTATGTCTGTTATTCTAGACCAGATCTGGATGTGGCTCATTATAATTCTGTAAACATAGCCCAAGATGTCCAATTAAAGGCAATTTAGAATAGGGACTCAGATGTAAGTAGGATTCTCTTCATCTCTTCTCTCTGCTAGTTTTCTGATTTTTAATTTCATTTTCCAGCTTCAGTTTCTTCATGATCAGAGATCATGGTCAGAGGCCAATATATAATCAGAATATAAACTAGAGCATACACCTTTAGCTAGACTAACCAAGAGAGAGAGGATCCAAATAAAATCATAAATGAAAGAGGACACATTACAACTGATAACACAGAAATTCAAAGGATATATGAGACTATTATGAACACTATACATCAATATATTAGATAACCTAGAAGAAATTGATAAATTCCTAGAAACATTATCAAGACTAAATTATGAAGAAAGAGAAAATCTCAACAGACCAATGACAAGTAAGAAGATTAAATCAGCAACCCCAAAACTCACATATTAAAAAATCACAGGACCAGATGGCTTCATGGGTGAATTCTACCAAACATTTCAAGAAGAATGAATGCCAATTCTTCTCAAACTCTTGCAAAAAATAGAAGAAGTGGGAACAGTTCCAAATTTATTTTACGAGGCCAGTATTACCTTAATACCAAAGCAAGATAAGGAAATTATAAGAAAAGAAAATGACAAAACAATATCTTTGATAATATAGATGCAAAAATACTAGCAAACCAAATTCAACAGCTTATTAAAAGGATCATTTATCATCATTGAGTGGGATTCATCCCTGGAACACATGGATACTTCAACATAAATAAATCAACAAATGTGACACACCATATTAATACAATGAAAGATAAAAATTATATGATCATCTCAAAAGATGTAGAAAAAGCATTTGACAAAATGCAGCATCTATTCATTGTAAATACTCTCTAAAGGGCATATATGACAAGCCCACAGCCACATAAAACTCAGTGATAAAATGTTGAAAGCTTATTCTCTAAGATTAGGAAAAAGACAAATGTACCCACTTTCACCATTCCTATTCACATAGGACTGGATGTCCTAGCCAGAACCTTCAGGCAACAAAAATACATAAAGTGTATCCAAATTAGAAAGGAAGAAGTAAAATTATCTCTCTTTGCACATGACATGATCACAACTGTCAGAATGGCTATCATCAAAGAGACGAAAGATAAGTGCTTGTAAGGATTGGAGAAAAAAGAACACTTGTATATTATTGGTGGGAATGTAAATTGGCACAACCACTATGGAAAACAGTGTAGAGTTTCCTCAAAAAATTAAAAATAGAACTATGAGATCCAGCAATTCCATTTATGGGTATATATATGATGGGGAAAAAATCCCTATCTCAAAGAAGTATCTGCAAATCCATGTTTATTGCATCATTATTTCCAATAATCCAAGAGATGGAAACAATCTAAGTATTCATCAATGGATGAATGGGTAAAGAAAATGTGATACACACAATGATAATGGAATATTATTCAGCCATAAAAGAGAAGGAAATCCTGCCATTTGTAATAACATAGATGGGCCTTGAGGGCATTATGCTACTTAAATCAGATAAAGACAAACACTGTATGATCTCATATATATGTGAAATCTAAAAAACACAAATTCATAGAAACAGAGAGTACATAGATAGTTGCAAGGGGTTGAGGGAAGGGAAAAGGAATGGGGAAATGAGTAAGGGTGGTTAAAGGCTACAAACTTCCAGTTATTAAATAAATAAATAAATAAATAAATAAATAAATAAATAAATCTGAGAATGTAATATATAGCATGGTAACTAGAGTTAACAATATTGAATTGTATATTTGTAAACTGCTAAGAGAGTAGATCCTAAAAATTCTCATTACAAAAAAAATGTAACTATGTGAGGTGATGGATGTGTTAAGTAACTTTATTGTGGCAATCATTTTGAATTATATACATATGTTAAATCATTGTGCTGTACACCTTAAATTTGCATAATGGTGCATGTCAATTATATGTAAATAAAAAACAGGCAATTATAATTGCAAATAATTTTACAACAATAACAAAAATATAGAAATCTGCTCCCACCAGATCTAATATGTAAATTCCTGGGATAGGCTGACTTATTGGCCAAATTCTCAATCTCATGTAAGCACCATGTCTGGGGGAAGGGCGGAGACTGAAACAAGTAATAGGGTCTGACTTTATGTCCAAGGTCGAGGAGATTGGTTACTAGTCAGTGAGTGAAGAGAAGTGTTGAACAGAAATTATAACTGATGTGAATTACATTTGGGAATTGGAAAATGGAGGCCACTCGTGTCTGTTGATACGACTTATTTTTCCTCTGAATTAAACTATTGAATAATTTATTTTTACAGAGTGGTTCATGCTTAATGAAGCTAGTATAATTGAGAGATTTTTGCAGAAGGGACTAAGATAAGATTCATTGGTAAGAATTCCTTTTCTCCAAGTTTGAGTTAATAGAAATGATTCACACCTATTCTTTTTATCTTGTACATTGTGTCTTGCAACACCTTGATCTTTTCAATGGCAAAAAAGTTTCCAAAGGTTGAGTACACAGGTGAAATACAATGATTCAAAGATTCAAAATAGCTTTTGTTGTGTCGGTTTATATCCTGATTGTATGGGCTCAATGGCCACTGTTATTATATCAAAAAATTCTCTCTCTGTCATAAACATTCTTAAAAATCCAAAACCTCTCATCCAAGTACATTTTTAATACCACTTTGGTTTCACAATCTGTCATCTGAATTAGTTTATGAGACTATCATAACAAAAAAATCTTACTTTCTTCAGAAATATAAGTTATAATAATAGAAACAAGGAGAAACTAGCATTCCAATTTTCTTCAATAAAATAAAGATTTTCAGTCTTATTTATGGCCCAAAATGAACTCAAACAAATTTTGGAGTTTCAACAAAAGTAAAGTAAAATGATATTAACAATATAAATAATATCATCATTTTCATATATTCATAAAATGCAGAGATATGTCTATTAATAAAGACATATCTAAAATAGTCTTTAGGGAAACATTTAAAAAATTTAATGCTATAAAATATTCTAAAGCTTCATTATGAAATAGTGTATCCGGCGAACCACAGAAAGTTTACAGGATGGTTGAACTAAATGTGTTTGGATTTAAGACACTTTCATTTCACTGATATTGGCATAGTGTACTTTTGACAACACTAATTTCAGTTGTAGTATTTCTCTTTGAAATAACTGCTAGTGCAAACTATTCACATATATAATGAGCAAGATGCCAGTTGAAGTGTGTTCAACATAGACAAGATGCATTAGTTAAATTATTTTAAATATATTTATTTTAAGACTAAAAATATATTACTTATAGTAGAAAAATATCTTCTAAATCTAGAACTAGGGTGAAAGAGACTAACATTTCCTAAATACCTATATTGTATTAGCTACCTAAAGACGTTGAGAAACAGAAAGGTGGGGCTAAAAAATTAGTGGTGTGATATTTAGTAGGGAAAAAGTTCTCCTTTAAAGCCTTTATGTTACTTGCCTTATATCAGATAGTTTTACTCATAATATCATATTTTACTCATTGCTATTACTTTTTCTTTCTCCTGAGCACTACAGGGTTTGTTAAATACATACCTAGACTGAATTTCCATTCTTGTGTCTTTTCCATACCCACCCTAGTGATTCCTTTTTATCAGAAAGACTTTCTGTCCCACAGCACCTATTTTTATTTTTGACTGAGACATTTTAATTCAGTAGAAACAATTTTAACTTAATGTATTATTTTCTTAGTGCTGCTATAACAAATTACCACAAATTTACTTGCTTAAAACAACATATGTTTATTATCTAACAGTTATGGAAGTAAGAGCTTGAAATGAGTTTCACTGGGCCAACACCATGATGTCAACGTGGCCATGTTCCCACCATCTGGAATTCTAAGAGAGAATAAGCTAATTTGCCTTTTCAAGTTTTTATTTTGTTTATTTATTTATTTATTTTTTTAAGGTGAGGCAACCCTTGGTTGACTTTACAGTTTGCAAAGAACTTGTCATCTTACAATCCCTTATTTATTTATTTATTTTTTTACGCCTACAGCACCTTGTCTTCCTAGGTGGTCTCCTATCCAAGCACTAACTAGGCCCAACCTTGCTTAGCTTCCGAGATCAGACGGGATTGGGTTTGTTCAGGGTGGCATGGCCATAGATGCCTTTTCTAGCTTTTAGAGCTTCTTCTTTGCATTGCTTCACCCATGGTCCCTTCTTCCATCTTCAAAGCCAGAGTGTAGCATGATAAATATCTGCTTCTGTCTTCACATCACCTTCTGGCCCTCTGAGATCCCTTGTCTCTCTCTTATAAGAATCCCTGTGGTTACATTAGGCCTACATGAATAATCCAGGATAATCTTCCCACTTAAGATCTTCATCACAACCATATCTGCCAAGCCCTGTTGCTATATAAGGTAGCATTCATGGGTTTTAAGAATTAGGAAATGGACATTTCGAGGGCCATTATTTAGCCTACACACAGTTAATGCTTTTAAGCCATGTGTACTAATATTACAGAGTGAAATTTGTGTAACCTCACTTGAAAAAGATATTTTTTTTCAACGAGTAGGCACTGGAAAGCTAAATATAGCTGTGCAATCACAAAATATACAACACGTTAATTATTAGATTTCCTCAGAAACCAATTCTTCAAGTAATCAATATATGTAAATACCAATATATTAATTTTTCATTAATATTTCTCAGTTACTAAAGAATTTATTAACTTTTGCAGAGTAGGTGGCATTCCAATATATTTTTAAGATAAATATAAAAATGTCTTTTATATATAATATTTAATAATGTTAGGCAAATTAGTACTTAGATTATTTTTGAAAAATTATCTTTGGGATTGAAGTTAATTGGCTGTGCTTGATTTATGATTTCATACACTTCTTCTCTCAATATACAACAGGATGCAAAGCCCTTAATAGTGAAAAAAATGTGCCAAATTTTAGGAAGGATTACCTTTTTCTAAAACATGGATGCAAAATTTATTATCAACCAAGTTATGACTAGAAGAAGACAACTGTGTCAAGTTTTCCAAGAATATGAATGTCAGGTTTTAAATAACACTGCCTAGTATCTCCTGAGACAGCCTATCTTGAATTTACATTCAAATTACAAAATGACACCGAAAATGGTGAATAACAAAAAGTCACACTACAAAAAACCATAACTGATGGCCTATGCCCAGAATATAGGAAGAATTTTTACTGTAAAAAATATATATATTCGATTGATAAAATTACCAGAGACCACAGAGACCACATATTTTTTACTTCATGTCAAAAAGCTATGGTTATTCTCTGAATGAAAGTAGAAAAATGCGCAATAAATTCTCTATTCTCTGATCTCTGACACAAATATTGAATCGGGTATGTATGTGGATAATATTTTTGAAGAATTTGAAATATGTTAGTAACTCCATCAACTTTCTACACTTTGTACTATCCTGGAAAATAATTGGCAGATATCTGGGAGAGGGGTTTGGTAAACCAGTGCTTCCCAAACATAAAGTCAGTGCTCAAAATATAGTTGCTGAATGAATTAATGATTATAATTATTATTAGAAGTAAAGCATTCTTGGTGTAAAAAGAGGAAGAAATAGTCCTCAAGCAGTAGGTAGCCAAGCATTCAGCTTAAAATACAAGAAAATCCAATTTACAGCGGTTTCACTAAATAGGAGTTGTTTTTCCTTTAAAGGAAAGAATTCTGGAGCCACGCTCCAGTGCCTCTGATGCCAGAGACCCAGTTTCAGGTAGCTTTCTGATCTGCCCTCTTGGTTTGTGGATATCATTCATAATGCTTGTGGTAGTAACACTCATCGCTAGATGCTATTACACCTCCATTTACTGCATCTACATTCAGTAATAGGCAAAGGACAGATTATGAGACCTTATCCAAAAAATCCTTGCAATGATCTTTCAATTAGGTTTCATCGGCCAGAACTGGGTCTTAAGTTGCATCAAACTTTGCAAATAAAAATATAAAGCATCCAGTTAAATTTGAATTTTAGATAAACTGTGACTAATTTTTACTGGAAGTAGGTCCAATGCAATATTTGGGACATAGAAATTGTTTACTTGAGATTCGTTTTAACTGAGCATTCTCTACTTCATCTGGCTATCCTAATTGAGTCACACATCTACCCTCCTATAGTGGAAGCTGGAAAATCAATCAAGACAGTCTTGACTATCCTAAGCCAATCATGATCCATCATTTAGGCCTGAGCACATTGCCTGTCTGGGGGAAAAAAAGAAAACCAAATTTTTTGCAGGGAAAAAAGAGGTGAGAAAGAAAACTCAGAACAATATAGTAAAAATATAAAAAAATTAAAAAAAGAAGGAAATAGAAGAGAAGAAGGAAAGAGAAGGAGAGGAAAGAGGAAGAAAAGGAGAATTATTTTACTGTGTATAAATTTTAAATAAATGTTGTCACCTACACATATAACTTATACATGTAAGAAAAAAATTACAAAAGAAATTTAAAAATCACTCACTTCTTAGTACTGCTTTTCTAAGCTAGCACAATTAATAGCTAGTAACAGCTAGTTAAATTCCTTTATAGCCTTTACTGTATATTTTTGTAACATATTTATAGATTACATATATATTGGGATCATATTATATTTAGTATCTTATTTTTTCACTTATAAGCATTTTCCGATATAATTACATATTTTATGTATATTATATAATGATTATCTATTGTTTATTTTGTTAACCATTTTCATATACTTAATGATATAATTATTAAGCATGATCTTTCTATATGTTATACTTATATATATGGTAAATAGATATATACATATATAATTACTTTAATCAAAAAAGATATAAATATTTTTTAACAAAATGAATGACAATATTCTTGGAGAAGAGTTGCTCTGTTAATTTTGTGTTAGTTATAAACAGAGTCTTCGTCTCTTATTATATTCCTTCATACCTATCAACATGCTGCCAGGACAAACTATCTGGCATGATATGTTACTTTTTCTTCTTTGGCTATGAACCACAAATGTAGTGATTGCAACAGAAATGGTTATCTTTATTATTTTTTTCACACTCAACAGATTTAGAAAGAACAATAAAATATCCATTAAAAATTTGTTAGTTTTTGAATATTATCAAAATAGAGGATCTGAAAGCTCTGATAGTTGCATATATACTTTTAGATAATTTAAACTCTGTGGTATATTTGTAAATTTGCCATGCTGCACCAATTATAAAGACATATAAGGCCATTAGAAGACATATAAAGACATATTAGGCCATTAGAAGAGTCAGATCTTTGAAATTTATAGTGCCTTTCATTATGATGGCAAAGTAAGAGAGAATAGGTAATCAATGGATTATATATACACAAAACTCAATAGCAAAGTTTAATTCAAGATGAAGTTGATTGTAAAATCAGAGATAATTCATCTCTATGCATAAATGCACAAGTATCTCAGATAGTAACTCAGATTTCAAAAAGATTAGTTTTCCCCAACACACTGTCTTACATTTCCTCCAAGGTATAGCTCAAGAGCAGAGGGCCATTTTGTAATGTCCAGGTGGAAAGGAGTTACATTAGAGGTGGATATTGTTTTTTGGAGCACCCAGTTTGAGTTCCATGACATTTAAAAATTCCACAGCCTGATTACAAAGTCCAATCATACAGAAGTAGAAATTGGAACCAGGGTAACTCTCTTGATGAGTCTAAAATATTGAGTGATGAAACAATCACTAGGCAGCAACATGGTGGTTACCAGGGTCACAGGGACCCCTACTTCAGTTGCTAGGTTGCCTAGTGCTATGTAAATGAATCTGGCCAATAAGGCAACAATGTCCCAAATGGAGTCAAATGGTTTATTATTTATAGAGAGAGCAACAGCAAGATCAGTATAGTATCAGCTCCCCATTCTCCTAGTTTCATAGGAAATTGCACAATTGGAGGGACTAGATAACAGGCTAGCATGTATGGCGGGTTGCTCTGACTCTGAAGAGTTGACTGTAAAACTCTAAGCTAAGGGATTTTAAGGTCTGCAGTTGTACCTTCTAGGATGGTAAAGTAGAAAGTCCTGTGCTCAACTGAAACTAAGGAGATGGAATAGAAACAGCATTGTGGCAGTTTCCCCATGATAGGAAAGTGGGTAAAAAATGGTCTTGTAGAAACTCCTCACCAAGCTTCTTATCATTCCCTGCTCCAGGGAAATGACAGGGTATTCTGCAAAAACTTGGGTTAAATTGCAGTCAATTCTTGCCTACTTGGTCTATGTGGACATGTGCAGTTACCAGTACACCATGGTGGAACTGTTCACCTACATGGGATATTAGGCATGAAAATTATAACTAAAAAAAGCTGCAAGAACTTTTTTTATTTTTTTATTTTATTTTTTTAAATCAAAGACATGGGCATGAACTAAGCTAGTGAGTTTTAGGTCATGACACTGGTGCGTATCTTGACATACCAATAAGTAACACATGGAGAAAATAAATTTTCAAAAAATAACATATGGTTTTTAATCAAGTTAATTTTGGCTCTAAGCTGCTATGTATTAACCAGTCCCTGTTAGCCTTAAGTCACAATTGATTTTCAAGCAGATTAATAGACTGTAGTTTCTGTTTTGTCACTCATCCCCACTAGTGAACACACTATACCTCGGATATAGCCCAGCATCTCAGACTATATACAAGTCCTTGTCTACATAGCAGACATCTGATCTCTGCTTAAATGCTTTCGAATCATGACTTCATAGAAGAGTTCCTTACATTGTTAAACAATTCTAATAATCAGAAGGTTTTTCTCCTTAGTTTGTGACTAATCCTGCAACTTACAACTTATCTCTACTTGCAAAATTTTTTGTTTGTCTGTTTATTTTTTTATTTTTATTTTTATTTTTCCCTACTGGAAAACACTAGAGAAACATGCTACCTGGTCTATATGATTATTCTCAAGAAACTAGGACCACTCATCTTTACTTTCTGATCTTTAGTTCCTGGAAATGGGTCAAGGAGGAACAGAGAAAAGAATGTTTCAGGGTTGATAGCTTCCTCTTGCACAGAACTATAATTCATTGCTCCTAATTTCAAGAATTAAGTCCTTGGACAACATCAGAAAATCTAAATTGGTAACAAAGAAATGAACATCTTTCCAATCTACGATACTGCAGCTATAGAAGGCAGCCATTAAAATATTTTAGTGTCAAGTACTTGCCAGGGACATGGCATCTTCTTTTCCTATACTGAGTTCTGACCTTGCCTCTTCCTTCTTACAATTGTCTACTTAAGTTTGTATCATGAATCTCTGGATCCATCCATCCATTCAGTCAACACATATTTATTGAACATAACTGAGTACCATTATAAATTGTGCCTTCATTTACTGTGCATTATGGACAATCAACAACTTAATAAAGATTATTTCAGAGTCGGAACTGAAATGAAGAAAATTAAGTAAGTGATGTGACAGAGAATGGACGGAGAGTTTTTATAGAGACTTTCTGCATCTGGAGCAACACATTCTTTAACAACAGCAACTAAATCTCTTTGTGGGAAAGGTCAACCAAAGTGAAGACACTTATATAAATAGGATTTTATATGTTGTAATTTTCAATTTAAAGTTACTAATTAAATTTATTTAAGATTTACTTTAGGAAATTTGAATTGAATATAAGAAAACTTACAGAAAAGACTAATTCTACCAATTGGCTCAAAACATTAACATATTTGAATTTGTATACTTTTAATGAATTAAAATTGTCTTCATTTTATATCCTTACAAAGTAATAATGACCTTTCTCCTTTCTTTAACCTTGAAAATTTATACTAATTATTCCAGATTCAGTTCAAATTCCATCTTTCAAGCACCTTTCCTGTTCTTCTAGTTCTGTTTGAACTCTAAGCTCCCTGTACTTTTTCTCTTGCTTTACTCAGGACTTTGTCTCTGATTAGACCAAGAGCTCAGTCAGGGCAGCACTGGTTGGCTGTCTGCGAGGGATAAACAAAACTACAAATCAATGACTGATTGAGCAATGTGGGAGGAATCATGCTGTGTCATGGTTATAGATAGAACAATAATATTGGAGGAAACTGAATTTGTGACAAATGACTTTTATTCCTAGATACAAATTTAAGTTGTGACTCAAAAATTACTAAAGAAAAATACCTATATAAGAAACATGTTTGAAATGTAGTCAAGGAATGGCTTTGCTTCTCCTAAAGAACTGGTATGTTTTCTCCTCACAGTTAATGAAAACTCTGTAACTAATGACATTTCTCCTTTTGCTTTGACTTTTTGGGATATCAGCCACAAATTTATGTTTCAATTATAGCAACCATTTTAGTCCTTATAACTGCTTATCTGTGTTCTCTTTTCCCCTTGGTCTGTGCCTCCTATTCTAATTTATATTTTCCATGGTCCTGATATTTTATTTATGTTTTAGCATTTTGTTGGTTGTATTTTTATAAGCCATACTAAATCCTTTGTGGGTTAACTAAGGATATAAATAAGCTACTTGCTTAGAACTGTTCTGAGTATATTACCTGTACCATCTCTAAGCCACCAGAATATAGATGGCCTATATTCAGGAAGTCTCAGAAAAATTTTTTTTCTCCCAGCTTTTATAATTCTATTTTCTCCTAAATGTCTCTCCAAGAAAGAGTAAATTTAAAAAATTATAAGTAATTTAATTCATGAAAATTAACATAAATTTTAGACACTACTTAATTTCATTCTCTTATTTCTAAACTCCTCAAAAAAAAAAAATCAAATCTGTTTTATGTTAGTATGAATCATTCTTCCAAGGGCTTACTACTCTCATCTCATTTTCCTTTTAATTTGCATCTTCACATTTATTCCTGGATATGATTATGGATTTGTTCATAATCTATGTATATCATTTTTATCTAATAATTTCAGAATCTGATTTAACTCTAATGAGATAATTTAAAGCAATACTTACAGAAAATGTATAATAGCTTAGAAGCTATTGATTTTTTTTGCTAAATTTTAAACATCTGTATAGGAAAATATCATGAAGGAATTTTTAAATGCAAAAGGAAACTACAAAAATTATTCAATTCACATAGTTAACTATCATTTTTAAGGATCATTTTTTAAAATGCACTAACAATTCTTGTGAATTATTAAAAAAAAATCACTCAAAAGATAAATGGTTAGAGTATGTGAACATGGAGGTCACAGAAAAATAAAAATGTGGAAAGACGTGTAGCTTTGTCATAACAAATGCAACATAAAGACCCATTAGATGTCACTTTTTATTTATCAGATAGGCAGATATTAAGTCATTTGATAACAATGAGTTTTATTCAAAGTACTGAGAAATAACTCCTCTCACAAGCTATTGGTGAGAGCACATATTGCTGTTAATTTCAGAAAGCAATGTTTATCAACATTTTGAAATGTACACATTCTTTAATCCAGCTAATCAACTCCTGAGGATTTTTTTACACATATATTTTGATTATAGAAATATTAAAAAGATGGTAATTCGAGTAGTACTTGTAATCCTGAGATAACTAGGAAAAATAATTATCAAAAGTTGATTAAATTTGGTCATTTACTTAATAAGTAATCATTATTTATTATAAGTCAGGCTTAGTTCCAGGCTTTGTAGTCTGAAGTGAATAAGATAAAAGTTTACATTCTAGTGGAGTTCATGAAAAATGAATGAGTAACAAATAGATATGTTTATATGTGTATTCATATATATATATTTAGACTGTAGTACATGCTATGAAGAAAACAAAATTAAGAAGAGTGATGGGGGAGATAGATGGCCTGTATTCGATAGAGTGGCCAAGGAAAGACTCTGAGATGGTGATATTTAAAATGTGACTAGAAAAATTTAAAGCATTTCTTCAATTAAAAAAAAAATTAATAAATTTTAAAAAATAAAAATGCAGTAAAAAAATAAAGTGTGACTAGAAGCACAAGCCATATGATATCAAGGAGAAGAGTACAGTGGCACATTCATGCAAAGCTGCCATTAAAATTGAGATAAATCTAAAGGGATTGTTATAGAATGCATTCTGTGATCTTTCTTGTTAAGAAATTATGGTTAACAAATGTTACAGAATGGGGTTATATAATTCTATTCATTTAAATGAATTTATGCAAGTGTGTCAGTGTTTCCATGGTGTGTGTGTCTGTCTGTGCACGTATATAGCTATAGAAAATTTCTAAAAAAAAATTGACAGTGATGGCATTCCCAAGGAGTGGGACTGGGATAATAGATGGCTTTAAAATTTCATCTTACAGCCATATCTTTCATAAACATTTTTATCATAAGAATAAGTATTTTAAAATAATAATTTTAAAGTTAGTATATGAACATATTGTACATAATAAGTGAATAATAGAGTAGGAAGGGGGAATCTTGAAACAGTTCTTTGAATGCCATTGCAGGTTTTCAGGTCTTTCTTAATTCATTTACTTAATGAAATTATCATCAACCTATTTGTAGCTTGCACTTAGATGAATATATTTTAAAGATCAAACTGATACATGTCACCATTTAATTTACTAAAATAATGTTATATTTTGCGTTCCAAATAGCATGTCGTTATTGCTTAAGAATTCATCCTTTCATTTATCTATAATATTATGTGGATATGACAAATGGATTGTTTTAATGGACGATAGCACTGATCCTGAATAAGAATGTTATTTTAATCACCTATTAATTACTTGTGTCTTGTTCAAAGAAAGATCTTTCTTTAGAACTTAATATGTTAAATATCTTGTTAGTATAAACATATTATCATTTGCTAGTACTTCTAATTTTATTTCAATTTGGATGGCACTTCCTAGGTGAGTCTATTTCTGACCCAGCCAGAGTTATTTTCTTCTTTGTAACAGCACATTGTCTTGACTCTGTCATTTCCTTTGCTCTATTGTTATTATCTATATTGATTGTGTTATTTGTCAGATTTTTCTATAGCATTGTGAACTCCCAAAGGAAAACTGATATACCTCTTAAAGCAAAAACAAGGGCTTATTTCCTTAAACCAAAAGTTTTTAGAGTCTAAAGAAGCAAAAAATAAACAAACACATATAATTCCACAATGAAAAAACTTACTGCTGTTTTTCTACACATTCTTTTTATCTTTTTATACAATTATAAATTATATATACATAAAAATATTTTCCAAAATATTATGTTGTAATATTTACTTTCACATAACTTGCAGTTTTGGACTAAAGATTATATCATGAATGTGCTTCATCATTAAGTACTATTCTACCAAGGCATTTAAGAGCTATACAATTCCATTGCACATACATCAATATTGCTTTAATAAATCTTCTAACATTAAAATCTTGTGTTGCTTTAATTTTTTTAAGAAAATAGTTACATCAGATAAAATTAGAAAGATAAATGTTGAGATGTTCTGATGTTCTGATGTGTAGAAGCTCAGATCAACTTCACTTCTGCTTCTTCACATAGCATCATAAGACCCCAACTCTCTTTTTCAGGACATGATAGGGTGAGGCTTATCAAAATAACGGTTATTTAAGTCATGCACAACACAGTGTTTGATGCCATTGTTCTATAGCTTGAGCAAAATCCCAGGGAAAATTTCTCTTGTCTTTGTCTTTTTCTAGTCTCGAAGTAGTAGGCAAAGTTGCTCCTTACAGGATCGCCAGATTCTGGTCTAATTAGTAAAATTTCATGACCAAAAGCCAGTTTGGTTCCAATGATGAGTGCTGAATTAAATTAGAAAGCTTTAAGGTAATCGAGTGTTGAGGTGCCATGCTCGTGTGCCTGGGCTCTAATAAGAGCCTGGATCATTTTGTCCAAATCAGAAGGCCCTTCAGCTATCTCCTAGGAGAACCCATGTAGCATGGTCAGGTGCATTGGCTTGGCTGATACCAAATACCCATTAGGGTCTGATGACTTAAGAGACCAGAAGAGGAAAATCCTATACCTCACAGACTGTCAAGGTTCATGTCATACCTCTCGACAGTTAGCTTCACCATCATACTGTGCCCTCCTGCTAGGAGCAATAAAGTAGCCTTGAGTATGTGTTTGTTCCTTGTCATTAGATAAAATCTAAAAGCAAAGAAACCTGTAAATAGCTCCTGCTTACAAATCCAATTTATGCAAGTGCCAACTTCTGATTTAGAATAGTAGTTCGAGTGCCTCTTCATGCAGAAATTTGCAATTGGAGGAGACATGCACAGCATCAAATAATGAAACAATGTATTCTTATTGTACCCTAGCATCAGGGATGTTGAACAGATTTGAAAAGTGGGAAGAGAGCAGAGCAATGTTTTGTGTCACTTGGAATGTCCAGGGACAGAGAAAAGAGAAGAGGTATTCTGCACAGGTCAGGTTGACTTAATGCAGGGCCCTGATATAAACATAAAATATCCTCACATCCTTGACATCCAGACACCTACTATACTATCTTTATGCTCAGAACAAGTGAAAGTGATTCCTGAGCTATAGAAAGCTTTTCTAATCAGTAGGATTGAAAGATCAAAGGGTGGCATGTGACCAGGTTGTCAGGGTCAGAAGTCACAGAGAAGAGCTGAATCATTTTAAGTATTTATGTCATTGTCAAAACATACATTTTCTCAAATGAGAGGTTTCAATTTACATCGTACAGCAAAATAATGACAGAGCTAATATATCCATATCTATACCTATGTGTATGTATATATATATATGTATGTATATATATACACACATACATATATATATATATATACACAGACATATATTTATATATTTTAATTGAACCATACTATCTCTGAAACAGGAAGTTTTGTTAAATAACCACTCTTTCTCTTGCTTTGAATCTACCAATCTTCATTAAAAATAAATATTCAAAGCAGATTTTTTGACATTATCCTCACTAATTGTCAAGACTAATAATAAAAAGTTTTCCAGGTAAAGTTTCCTATCTTGTTAAAAAAAAAAAAGTGCATATATAGAATTAGTATTTTTACTTCCCTTGTGTTAGTCTCTAAACTATGTCATTCACATGTAATTATTTTATAGATCTCACAGAGACCTTATAGAGCAGATATTCCAACATGAATTTTGATTCATAAGGTACTCTTTTCAGAATTATGAATCATTTATGGTGCTTCTCAGAATTTTAGAAGTGCTACATCTCTATCCCTAAATCTTTTGTTGGTGTTGGTGAGATTATCATTTTACCAACTTGACTCTCACAAATTCCAGCTTCTTTTTAGAGGTTATTGTATTACTTTTATATGCTATTATATAACTTTTACAGCTCTAGAAAGCATAGGGACAAGTTCATTTAAAATAAAGAGATGTGTTTCAATAAGCCTGGCAATGTTATAGTAAAGGGACGGGGGATGACCTTTTATCTCTTCAAAATCCTATTCTGATAGGTCTATTTTCTCGGAAATACTGTAACAGCAGAAGATTTTTAAATGGTGAGGAAAATGCTTTAAGTGCAGATACTTTTTCTTTATTTTTACTATTTTTTCATCTGTCTACACATATTTATATGTTTTATTTCCTTCTTAAAATATGTATTTCTTTTAGATTAAATACAGTTGTTTTAATTTTAAAGTCAATGCATTTTAATGAAATAAACATATCTGAATATCACATATTCAAATAGTATGTTCAGAATGCAATCTGGTTATGTTAAGCTGAATTCTAAAACAACCCCAAAACTAAATGACTGAAGAAAACTTTATCTCAAGTAAAATTGCTTTCTGATGAGTGAGGATGTCCTGAAAAATGTAAGATGTATATCTTAGATGTCCCCCATCTTCTTTTTAACACCTTTTTTCCATTTTTAGATATTTTTTCCTTCGGAATTATGGTATTCTCATTCAGTCCTCTTCAAGGAAATTTACCACCTGGGAATCACTACCAGCTTTCTGCCAGGACGAATGCATCCATTGAATCTATTGTTTATACAAAGACTTTCCCTTTATTTCAAGATGAGCTGCAAAGGATAAGGCAAGAAGTAACCCAAAAGTGAGAAATCATATTATTTTGAAATAGCAGACATTGGGACAACTGGATATATTAATATTTGGTAACTAAAAGTCCTACTGCTTAACCAGTGAACTATATCACATTAGGCTAATTTATTTTGAAGGCTACCTTTTTGTTAAAGCATACATATTTCCCAAGTATTAAGATTTGCATAAGATTTACAGAGCTAGTGAATGAGAGAGCTGAAATTTTCCTTTGATTTGACCATACTATCTCTGAAACATAAAATTTTATTGAAATCATTTTTTTATATCTAATTTTTAATCATTTTCTTTTGTTCTCTACCTATTTTATCTACTGGTCTTCATTAAAAATAAATATCCAAAGCAAGTGCTTTGACATCATTTATATTATTGCTATTATATATTATTTGCTAATTTTTTATGTATGTTTCCTTATTTTGTCTGCCTATTACAATGCTGGAATGATAGGCCTAAATCTAGGTTTAAAATATCTGAAAAATAATAAAGATTTTCTTTTCAGTGTTAATATTTTCACTACGAAGTTGTTGTTAATGGTATTAAATAAGAATTCTAACCTTGCCCAGAAAGCATATTTATTTACAGAATATTTATTTACAACTACAATGACAATTTTAATGATTGTCTTAGAGAAGATTAACATTCATTAATACCTCATGCACTGATTGTTTTACCTCAAGCTTTTATTGTTTGTCAATATTAATCTATGAATACAATTTGAAGTAGGTGATATGATTCTGTATGGTAGTAAGTTATGTTATAATAAAAATGTTACTATAATAATTTTTTTCCAACATTAAGTGTTTAAAATCAATTCATTATTTTATGGTAATTATTGCAATGGTTTTCGGTGTTGCATAAAACAGTTTTTTAATTTGAATACTACTAAAATATAAAGGTAAGTCATGCAATCCCTATTAGTTCTCTGAATTTGGGTTTATTCTTGTTTTATGTTTTCTTTCGTTTTTAGATCTATCACATCTCTAGTCTTTGCTGAATTCATCTAGCCAATTATTAGCTAGGGTATCATTACTTTCCAGGGTAAATTATTTAGTAGTGTGAGACTTAATGTACTCTAGAAATGAGGACTGTGTGCAATAAACTCAGAAGTTCAGAGTAATTTGTCAAAGTTCAGAAGAAAAAAATCTCAATGAGACACTGAAAATTAAATGGAGGGGTATGGTAAAACCTTACTGTTCTCATTAGTACTGCGAGTTAGTAAGTATTTGGGAGGAAGAAAATAAAATCTGCTGATTAGAGCATTTTCACTTAGGATCCTCCTCCTAAATTAGCTATTTTTCTGAGGATCATACCAGACAATAATAAAAGTGGCCTATGTTTTTGCTTTTACCATTTGCAAGTAAACAATAAAGGCAAATGTTTGAAGAAACATTCAACCTAGAAAAACGCCATTATGGGAGTTAGGAAAGGGGAATGAATTTTCAACTAAGCTTTGCCACTACATTTTACATATCACCCATTGCTCTGATCCTCAATATGTTTTTTCTGTAAAATGAAGGAAACAGACTACGTGGTTTCTCTATCCCTTTTTTTTAAACAAGGAGCTGGATTTGTATGTATGTAAAAAAAAAAAAGACACTAATGTAGACTAATTAGTGTAAAGAATAAATTTAAAAAGTATGTACATAGACTAGGCGGAAAGGAGGTTTTCTTTCAGTCACCCACCACCATAACGGTTCTCAGATGTGGATGGGCTTCTTCATGTCAGTTGAGACAGGTAGGAATCACATCTTGTGGGAAAAGCAAAGTTTTTGCATTATAGGAACAGCTATGGTAGCACTAGTGAAAAAAATTATAGTTCTCAGAATAAAGGTCGCCATAGGTTGAATGTGCATCTGTGTTCACTAGAGAAGTCCATCTCAGGCTTTTCTAGGCAATATATTAGAATCACCCAGGGAGTTCTAAAAGAACAATGATACCCAGCCTACACCCTAGAAGAAATCAGAATCCCCTGGGGTGGGGTGCAGGCACAAGTGGTTTTTAGTTGACTGTCAGGTGCTTCCATCATATAGACAAGGCTGAGAACCACTGATGTCAAGCACAACTGGAAAATTCTCTTTCAATTTAATTACTGACTTAATCCAGTTGTTAGTGGGAGAAGTTAATAGAGGTAGCTTTGTTGAAATGATTTTGAGATCACAAGTCTACTGAGCAGAAAGAAGAGCCAAAGAACCATAGTGTGTCAGTGATGAGTATCACTGGCAAAGAATAGCTGAGTGAGGGCATGCTGTCACATAGTTACCGTCCCTGCATTAAGGTTTTTAAAAAAATTTTAATTTGTTTTGTTCTGTTCTTGTTTGGTTCTTGTTTTTGTCCTGAATGAAATTCTTCAAAGTAACAAATAGTGTGTACTCACAGAGGGTTTTTTGGAACTATCCATGAGTTTTTCAGAACCTGTTTCTTTTATCTATTGTGAATGATTAGGCTTCACCTTCACTTCTAAATGAGTAAGTCCAGGTTGCACAAGTTTTGCTCTTGAAAACCTCCCAGGACTAGCCAAATAATTGAGAATGCATGGAAAAAACACAAACCCAGTAAAAAAATAAAAACTTGTCAACTTTATGGTGGCTTTGTAGACTTTGGTGCATTAATTCTCATGAAACGCTTTAAAAATAAGAGGTATGCTCATTGTAAAAAGCTAAAAATCAATGCCCACTATATAAGTGACTTTCACTTTTGTTAAAAATTATCTTCCCTTTTGTCTTTGAACTTGCAGTATTCATATATCTTTCTAATGTTAAAACAAAGTGTTTGAACTTACTACCTTTTGGTTTAATTTTACTCCTTCTTTATACTTTAAAAATTATCTTTTAGAAAAAGAAAAAAGTGTCCTAACCTATTGCCTCTATGTTTTTACTACTGAGTTATTCAGACTCTTGCAGCTGACTCCTAATTGCTGTTATGTAAACTATCAATTTAGGACTTTCATATACAGATGGTAGAGTGATACCAAATCACGAAATCTCCCTTCACCAATGCCTAATAACAAGCAAATTTTAAAATATTTTAATCCAAACATTTACCAATATCAAGCAAACAAGAAAAAGATTTTAATTTTATGCCATAAACGTCAAAAGATGACAGCCAAGAAAAGAACTGGTAAATTCTGGAGTAATACTATTCCTCAATACTCCTAACTCAATCTTACAAGTTGTACTCTGGGTAAACAAAATCAATATAATTGTCACTTAAATCATCAAATTTGTAAGTAATTAGGCTTAAGGGAATTGTTATTTTTACTTCTTGACTCAGGAATGAGAATTAGAAAAGGTGGAAGGGCAAAATATGGCGGAGTGAAAATAGAAACGGTACCTTAGAGAGCTTGGCTAAATTTCATTGGTAGAAATGAAAGACAATATCTGACTCTCCTTGACAGACATAGAAGCTCTAGGGTCTGTTGGTAAATCAGGGAGCTATCAGAATTCATATATCTCTTCATGATAACTGGCTGCATTCCCTGCCAGGTCAAGCACAACCTGGCGCAGGACAATAAATCACAAAAAGAAGAGTACTGAAGTATATGTAATTCCAGCTGAATTCTCTTTATCTGGACTGCTGAAGTTCAACATGAATAAGATATAAAGAAGAGGCATGGTGGCTACTGAAAAATCTACTACTATAAGAAAGAAAGAAATTAAAAAAACATAACTTGTAAATGAAAGATGAAGTACTGACTTAGGGGAAGAAACTCAAAGGTAAAAATTTCTCCTGAATATTTTATTTTTTAGAAAACGTAACAAAACAAATGTTTAAGATCAATGATAAAACAGCATACAAGGTAATTCCATGATTTTATTCTGTCTCAGAATTTCAAATTTATAAAGCCAATTTATCAAACTTGTCTCTTCAGATGAATGTATATTAAATATTTCAAAGTTATAATCAAAGCCGAAGTCTTCAATTCTAAATGTGCTTCTACTTTAGTTCCTCTTCATTGTAATAAAAGCCAGCAACTACTACATATTTGCTCATCATAGCAAAAGTGATTTTATTTGCTCTTTTATTTCTCTCTCTTTTTTAAAAATCATTCCTCATGGTCAATTCACCAAATATTATTTAGAATTATTACAAAAAATAATCAAGAAATGAGATCCAACAAAAATCAACTATTAAAAATTTTCCTGAAACAAAAATGCAAAGTAAAAGTAATTATAAGGCAACACTCCAAATCGAATACATTTAAGTAAGCATTGGTCAATATTAAAAACCATGTTGAATGAGAAATTTAAAAAGTAAAAACAGAAATAGACAAAAAATGAAATAAAATTATTAGAAGTCAGAATGGGAATAAATGTAAAAGAAAAAGCTTATGTCAGAAAAATTAAATTACAAACTACACGTGAAAGACTAAACTCCAATGATAATTTAATAAGGGTCATTGAGTAAGGTAGAGAATCAATTAAGAGAATGAAAAATAGATTAAGAATCATTGAAACAGAACAAATTTAAAAAATCATTACTTCTCATGTTTATCTCTAGGTGGATACATTTGAAAATCTAAATTATATAATTTTCTATGGAAATATAGATTATGAAGATTGATCCCACCATATAGAGAAAGCCTAAATAGACTGATTTTCATAGAAAAAACTGAAACAATAAAGTAACTGTACCTTCCTCTTAAAGAGCAACTGGCCCAGATATTTCTATAGGAAAATTCTACTAAAACTTCAAAGACCAGATAGACCTTATGCTTTATAAAATTTCCAGAGAATTGTAAGGAAATTTTACTCCTTAATTCTTTTTATAAATTTAGTATAACTAAACCTAGTAAATACAGAAATGTATTTGCAAATATTAATGTAAAAATACTAGCTAAAATATTAGTAATCTAAATATAGTATGAGAAAATAACAGAAGTAGTCAGGTGGAATTTATTCCAGGGGTAAAAATTTGGTGGACTATTAGGAAATCATTTAATATCATAAACCATAATGATATATCAAAGAAAAAATTATATTTCCATAGATGCTGAAAATTCTGACAAAATTCAACATCTTTTTCTGATTAAAAAGGTGACAAAGCTCAAAAAAAATAGGCAATATCTTAATTCTAAGACCATTATCTTATAGAATGAGAAAACACTAAGGGATTGTACTAAGATGAGGAATAAGACATAAATAGTCTCTCCACTATTATTTAACATTCTATTATATATTTTCCAAAGAAATTAGACAAAATAGATTAATTAGAGTCAAAACATTTTGTAAACAAAAAGAAGAGTATCTCTATTCATAGATGATATGACAGTGAACTTTGGAAACTAGAGAAAATTATTGATAAAACCAACAATTAAACACTAATAATACAATAATAACAATAAAACAATAAAATATTTTAGTAAGGTAGCAGACTATAAAATTAACATACATAAATCAATAGTGTTCATCTATATAGAAAGTTAGCAGAGGACACAATATTAGAGAAATAAGTAGGAAATAAGATTTCTGTATGATACCCACACACACCTGTGTGTATATATACATGATATGTATACACATTTATATATATATATATATCTGTACATATGTGTGTGTATATATATATTGATAGATAGTTACAAATATGTGTAGATATTTATATATACAAATATTTCTTAGCTTTGTATGCTTATAGGGAAATGTCACTCCAGTAGCAAAACCCAAATTTGGATTTCTCAATAAGATTTTTCACTAAAAGTAACTTGGGTTCTTTGGAGAAAGGGCTAATTCCAGAGCTGAGGTGGGGAAAATTTAAGATGACTCCAGAACATCCTGTGGTGTTAGAGAGTAATGGGAAGCATGTCAAAAGGAATCGGGAGTCTCCTCGAAGGAGCTAAATCTGGGAAAATTTGAGAAGCAAAATACTGATAGTAATATATTCTAACTCATATAATTAAATAATTATGAGTTCATATTTATATAAACAAACAAATAGGGGAGACTGACAGCTCTTCCTTACAAGAAAATTCTAAATAATAAATGTAGAAAAGATTATAGAAATAGTAAATCAACATTTGGAAAATAGTACAGTAATAAATTATTCAGGAAAGAATCAGTAATAGATGCTAAAATTGGTAGGTACATATTTGTATAATTTCAGCTTATCTCTCCACAAGGTATTCATTAACAATAAAGAGAAAAACAGTTATTTTATAGTGAAGAAATTGTCAGACAAAACCCTTTCAGTTACTTATTTATTATACCTGAGCACCAAACCTACCCTTCATCAACTGCTCTGAGATCCTAAGTTGGATGCTGTATATAATTCTCCTTGGCCAGCTGGAATGTTGTTAAGCTTGCTCTTCCTAGTTCTGGTTCTTGCATGCTGCTTCCTTTGGTGGGTACCTGCAGAGTGCATGGCTCCTGCAATGCCTAGCTCCTACATCATGCAGAGGCCAGCACTTTATCTCCTCCCAAAGGTGATTTCTCATTAACTGCCACTGGCTTAGCATCACACCATGTGAGTCTTACAGACTCTCAGATAGCTTTGCACCTTCCCATGGACAGTTTTCCCTGAAATTCCAATAGGTCTACTTCCAGAAGGTTCTATCAGTATAGACCTCAGTAAAGCTATGACCATGACCCCTCCAAATAGTCCTGGATCTCAGGCCTGGAGAGGTCCCTCTTCAGATTTGTTCTTCCTTTGAGTGCTTTATATAAACACTTAGCAAGTACTAAGAGTAGTGATCGCTGCCCTTGCCCCATACCTGTGATTCCTATATTCCTTAGCATTCTCTTTATATCTTACTAGAAATTACTCTCATTTGCTTTATTGTAAATAATTCTTTGTAATAAATGTCTCCTAATCAGATTATCATATAATTAACTTCTGTTTATTGATTGGATTAGGTTGATGCACCACCCTAAACAAGTAATCAAAGTTAACAGTGCCAGCAATAAGACATAATGACCACATGTGTTTTCTCATATGTTGCCTCTCTCTTCTCAGGGTATCTCATTGCTTTTTAATGTTCTTTCCGAGAATGAATAACCTGAATTTAATCACAAGGAAACAGCAAATAAGCCCAAATCAAGAGACTTAAAAATAACTGGGCTAAATTCCTCAAAAGTATGGAATTCAAGAAAGAAAAATATTTAAAGAAAAAAAGAGTAATTTAAACCTTTTAATGATTTCTTATCACACTTGTAAATACCCTAAATACTTATCCTGATTTGTAGAGTTCTATGTGATCTGGCCCATGTCTCTTCTCTGTGACCTCATCTCATATCACTCCTCCTTCAGCGTACTCCAGCTACTTGGCTTTATATTAGTTTATACACTCTGTCTATCCCATCACCCTCTGTCCTCTATCCTACTGTATTTACTTCTTTTGTATGCAATAACTCCAAAATAAAATGTAATCGGTCTCAAATAAGCTGTCATTAAGAGCTATTCTTCTAAAATGCAAACAATATGAAGGCTGGCCATTGTCTCCCTTGGTCCTCGTTCCATCTGTCTAGTACACTGCCTGGCACATTCTAAGTACTAAATAAATATTTTTGATGTTGACTGTTTGGATCTCATGAGCTCAAATGGTATGACAATTTTTTTTTACCTATTATACCATAGTATTTGTCTCTGTGGCTTACTTTTCTCTTCTTTAGTTCTACTCTTCTTTGATTTTGTGACACTGTCCCTCTAATCTTCTTCTTCTTATCCCCCATGTTCCTTTCTCTTCTTCATGGCTTTGACTTTCCGTGCTTTTCACTTAAATGTTTTCAGCAGAATTTTGTTGGGCTAGAATGGCAGACCATAAGGACAAATGCCTAAATTTGAGAGTATAATAACAGCCTAAAACCTACAACTCTTATAGTGTGACATGTTTGACCTTAATAAAAAATTCGATCTGCTTTCATGTCAGTGCTCTAGGAATCTTCATGATCTTTCTATGCATTAATCACAGTAACATTAGTTATAGTGACAAACAATCCCCAACATTTCATTAACATAATTGCATAAGAGTGTATTTCTTCCTCACGTTTAAGTGTATAGTAAATCCTCACTTAACATTATTGAGAGGTTCTTGGAAACTGCAACTTTAAGGGAAAGGACATGTAACAAAACCAATTTTACCACAGGCTAATCAATATAAAAAAGGAGTTAAGTTCCTATGGCATATTTCTGGTCACAAAGACATTACCAAACTTCTGAATAAAGACTAAACCACTTCAAATATTAAACATTGAAATAAATGCAGGCTACACATACATTTAAGAAAGATTATTAGAAATAAATAATGATTTTCAAACACACTTATTCCAGTTCAAGGTCATGGGTGGCCAGACTCTATCCTGGCAGCTGAAGGTATCAGGTGGGACCCCTCCCTAGACAGGACACCCTTCCATGGCAGGGCCACTCACATACTTCCATACTAAGATTGGGACAATGTAGACATGCCAATTCACCTCATGTGCACGTCTTTGGCATGTGAGAGGAAACCAGAGTACAGCAGAAAATCTACACAGACATGAGGAGAATGTGCAAACTCCACACAGGCAGTAGCCCCACCAGGGAATCAATTTTTCTTTTTACTCATCTACGTTATAACAAAACAATGTTGAACAAAATGACATTATTCAAGAAACTAGTATACCTGTTTAAATAACTCTTTTCATGTTGAGGCTCTGACATCTTCTAGGATCTTCAAATCATTAATGTACAGTTAGTGGAGGACGAGCATGAAAGGAAATGAAGAATATTATCCACAAGCCAGGCCTGTACAGATCTTGCACCGTGTCTGTTCATATGGCATTGGTCAAGAGCACTCAGTCACATGGCCAAACTCAACTACAAGAAGTATCAGAAATCCAGCCTAGTTGTTAGCTCAAGAAGGAGTGCACACAGGCTTTGTGAACAGACAGTAGTCTCCATCAAACCCTGTGTGGAAAGATGGTGGAAGTCAACAAGGCTAACATGATACCATTTGGTTGTTAACCTCATATAAGAAGAAGTGATAAGACATAAATTTTATAAGCATGTTAATTTAGTGTGCTCAGAGAAAACTCTTTGCTAGGACATGAATGACCTTCATGGAAATAGTTGGGTTACTTGTTTTTAGTGTTGTCCAGTTGGCCATTAACTTACACTCTGACTTCGGGATTTCAGAGCTATATTTATGAAGACAATTAGTCTCTCACTTCACATGGCCCCATTGGTGTGGAAATTTTAGTATTGAGTTTTCCAAATTTAGAGTGTGCCAGTGACTCCTTTCTCAGCTTTCAAAGGCAAGTGGTTCCTACATATCTTGTCAGCCTCTTCTTCAGCCATGTCACAGTGGAGCTATGGTCTAGGGTCCAGGACTGACAGACTCATCTTAGCAGATTTTCTATGTATCTTTTATTTCTCTATACACTCTCCTTTAGCAAGCTCAGAAATTAGCTCAGTTTCAAATATCCTCTGTACTCTCATGGCATGCAAATTTATATATATAGTTGCATAAGCTTTGTAACACTATTTACAGTTGTTTTCTGAATATTCTAACTTAGAAGTTGTGTTTGTAATTAAAGCTGTGAACTATAATTTAAACAGATCTTGGATCACTGACCTGTCATTTAATAGCTGCGTGACCTTAGAGAATTGGCTTAACCACTCAAAGCTTGAGGTTTCTTATCCAGGGCAGGGGGAGTGGATGTGGGGGGAGATGCGATGGAACCTGTTGTTGTTGTTGTTACATCATCCAATCATAATACATCCTGTAGATGATATTTTTCTTTCTATATATTTTATTCTAATTAAAAGACATGAGTATCCACTAGATTGCCCAAGTAAGAAATCTGATTGTCATCCCGAATGCCTTCACTATTACACTTCTCCACATTTAATTAGTTGTCAAGATATATTAACTTTACCTTTATGACAGAGACTATTGACTCTTCAAGAGTCTTTCTGAGCATCTGGCTAGGCTATATTTCCCAGATTATCTTATGGTTAGGGGTGGTCCTATGATCTCTCACCAGGGAAATGTGGGTGGAAGTAATATAAACCACTTCCAGGGATGGCTTATAAGGAATTGCAGATTTGAGTCCTCATACTTTTTCCCTTCCGCCTGCTGGGTTTGGATCCCCAGAGTGAACTTGTACATCAAATGTTAAAGACAACAAGCTTACTACATCTCTCTAGGTCTGTGAATGACTGTGTGGAGCAGAGCACTGTCTCACTGCCATATTTTCAACCCGTTAATTTAAACCTGCCTTGGAGATTTTGGACTTTTCGATTGAGCAAGAAATATACTTGTGTTTGGACAGTCAAATATTTGAAGATCTATTTTTTTTTTATAATGGTTTGACTACTTTTAAAATTCTTTAAAAACTCTTGTTATCTACAGGATATTATTTATGGTCCACAAGGCCCTTAATAAGCATTACATTTTCCTCTTCCTTCAAACTGCTCCCACCATCTCCCTTGTATGCACTGTGCTGTATATCTATGCTAAACCATCTCACTGTTACAACAATGGAGCATGTGTCATTTTCCCTTCATAGGTTATTCTCTGTCTCTAAAATCTCCCTGGCTCCTTTATCTATATAAAGAATTCCCATTAATATATGGGAGTTCAATTCCAGTATCTCTCTCTGTGATTCCTTACCTCATGCCCACATCCCATTTACAATGAGATATGTTTCTATCTCTTCTTCTATAATACTCTGTACATTTCTCTAGTATTGGTCTTAGCAAACTTTTGTATAACCATTTATTTATCTGTTCTTGTCACACTAGGGTGTGTTTTCATTTAAGACTAGGGATTTTGATCTTATTTGCCATGCTTTTTTTGTATTACCCAGCATGCAGTAATTTTTGGAAGATATTTATTGAATGAATGAATATGTTGCAGTACAAACCAACCCAACTTAAAACAATTATTTTATTTTGTTTATGATTTCAGAGGTCAAAAGTTTATAAAGGGATTGGTTACACAGTTTATTTTTGACCCTTGAGGAATTACCTGAGTCAATAGGCTGTTCAGTGTCATCTTATAAAATGTCTACTTCATTCATATTTCTAGGCCTCAGAACTCTATTTTCTCTTTCTCCTCCTTATCCTTCTCTCTCTAACCCTCTCTCTTTCCATATGGTGTCTCATCCTTCAGAGAATCTCCACATGGCTTATGCTTCTCACATCATGGTAGTTTCAGGGTTGCACTTTTCATTTCTTCCAAGAGAACATACACAAAAACAAGTGTTCCTAAAAGTCTAGGTAGAATCTCTAAGACTGATCTTGCCACAAATACCCAGGATATCACTTTTTCTGCATTTTTGTAGGCAAGTAAGTCATAAGGCAAGCCTGGTTTCTAAGGGAAGGAATTAGATCTGTCAGAGGGAAGAGAAGCACCTTTAATTTACCACATTGAATAAATGGATATACTAGGTATACTCCAACTAAAGCATTAAGATTTGAGTAGTGAATATATTAATAATTAAAAATAAAATCTCCAAACAAGTGCAGTTTAAAATATTAAATACTCAAATGTATCAGGCATCACATTAATTTAGGCAAACTAAATGATCTGTGGAGTTGAGAGTCAAATTTAAAATTGGATATGTGTGTAAATGAATCATAATTTTGTTCAAAGTACAAGGAAAGTATATAATTTTATCGGAAGTAAATTCAGTAAAAGACCAAAGTGAAAATATTCATAGAAATAAAATTAATTTTAATATTAAGAAAATAGCGTTTTAATCATAGAAAACACATAAGAATAAACATATAAGAAATGACCACTGTTGTTGTATTAGTAAGAAATAACTTTTTCTGGCTTAGGATTAGTAAGAACTAACTTTTTCTGGCTTAGGATTTTGCCAACAGGTATCAGGTAATAATTAGTGTGTTTTGATATGATAATTAGAGTATTATAAAACAAACAGGGACAAAATAGAATGAATACCTTTTATTTAGGAACTATGTACATATCAGTTTCTATCATGATTATCTCAAGGACACAGAAAAATTTGTGAGCAGGGAGTTTCAACCGAAGGGCACTGATGCTGCCACTGACGACTACCCAAGAGGAGGTTATTTCTAGGACAATCAATGAGGTAGGTTTTAGAATCTAATTTAGAGCTAACAGGTCTCTGATTATGATATTGCATGTCCCAGAACTATTTCAGGAATGGTATTCAACTATTGCTCATCATGTGAAAGCAATTTGGAAATAAGGTTACTAAAATGAGTGCACCGTTCATCAATGATGGCAACAGCTGCAAATGTAGTGAAATGAAGCAGAGAAAAGTTTCTGAAACAGCCAAGTGTGGGCAGCTATGAGTGAGCATAATGAATATCTGTCATAGTTCAGTTGTAGGGAACAGCAACCATTCTAGTTTTTTTGATTAAATTTATTGGGGTGACATTGGTTAATAAGATTATATAAGTTTCAAGTATACAATTCTATAATATATCTTCTGTATATTGCCTTGTGAGCTCACCACCCAAACCATTCTAATTATCTTAAGGAGAAAGGAATTTAAAATAAGAAGTTGTCATAAAAACTATAGACTGAGTATTTAGGAATGAACCCCCAAACACACCGCTTAACTGGCCTACCATAAGAGCTGCTACCTGTGTCACAATGAGGATGGAGGGGCATCATCTGGAGGTTGTCCCTTACATGTTAAACTCAGGTGCTCACTGATGTAGCAGTGATCCAGTATATCTACATCTTAGCAACCCCAAAGCCAATGACTGGAACGCTGCTACAGGAACATCCCACATCTTGACAACCCTTTTGCCAGCAGCAACAGCAGTTGTCTGCAGCCTCACTTCTGCCTGCCAAATATCTTAGGAATGCATTTAATTGGCTGACACTAATTTGTATCCATAACTCTGGCTTTGAAAAATAGTTTTTAGCTTTCCAGCCTCTTGCATTTAAGAAGGAGGTTGAAATGGCTAATGATTGCCACTTAACTTCATCCACCACTGGGTGCTCCTGAGTTCTTGTCCCACTGAGCAATAAGAGCAGTCAGAAATGATGCTTCGTATGGAATAAGGGTATACTGTCCTTCCTCCAAGGCTGAGTTGGGGCTACCAACATTCATCCCACAAGAAGCCAGCTCTCCTCACAGGGCCAAGCAGCTGTAGAACCTGCCACACAATGGCAAGATGTAAAAAAAATTAGTAAACAGAGACCTCATTTAAAATAAAGGAGGCCAGAGGGGGAGCTCTCATGACCATACATCAGTTGCAAAGCACAACAAGAACACTTTGTTTGTAATAGCACTCCCAACTTCCTCTTCCTCTTTATTAAAGAGTTTCCTCTCCTTTTTTTAGCAGACTTGCATTTGGCCAGCTGTGGTTGCGTGTTCTGTATTGCAATTCTTGGTTGTTTCTCAATAAATCCATTTTGCTGGAGAAATATCTGGTTGACTTTTTGTTTTAGGTGAACAATATAGACGCTGGAGAGTGGGATGACTGAGGAAATTGTTCTCAAGTGTAGCCGGACAACATATCTAGGATAATTTTTTTTTAATTAAGCTAGTGTAAGGCTCTTGCTCTAATAACTTCTTTATATGAAAGAAATAAAATTTGCTTTTGTTATCATAGATTGATGAGGCCAGAGATGCATGGGTTATAGTGCAGTTCCTATATTTATGAAAAAAATCCAAAAGGCAAAGTTTGAGCTTAAACTTCAACATCTCCCAAATAAAACTGTAATAGAATCTATTCTAGAATTGTAAAGCCTTAGCTAAAACAGAGCTATAAATTAAAAGCTCAGAAGTATTTTATAACTTGTTTGCAAATATTAAGACAATTACATTTATTTATTTTAAAGATTATAAACTTTTGGGTGTGTTTTTATAGAAAGAAATTTTTATGTCAAGCCAGTATTGAAACTAAATGGCATAATTTTGCTAATTTATGAGAGCATGCAACATGTAATTTTTAAATCAAATAACATTGGATTACCTTTTAAGTTTAGCACTTGCAGTAAATGAACATGGATGATAAAGCTGCACTGAGGTTGATCTCATTGGTATTGCTTGAATAAATCACATCTACAACTGGAAGTGTGAGCCTACAGATTGTGCGGCTTTGTGGGTAGGATTTAAAACAAATTGATAAATAAATCTGCTCTTGAAATAAGAATGTACTCCTATTGCTGCTATGTTATTAGTTTTTCTTTTCATGAGAAAACTAATACCTAAAAGCTCTCTAATTGTCCTCAACTATGTTGTATTTAGTATAAATGTAGCTTTAACAATGAATAAATTATTCTTTCACATTAGTAAAACAATGTACTAAATGAGATTTATTACTAATGAACTAGGGATTATTTTACACAAATATAGGGAATCATATAAAATCTTTAAGTGAAATTCAGACTCTAGCCTCATACCTCTCTCAAGTTCTTATTAACTCTGCCCATTGCACAATCTCTCCCTTCCTTCATTGCATTTTGTGTTTTCCTCTACTATAGTATTGTGTGCCTTGATTTTAACTTTTGGTGGAATTTTCTGTCTACATGAATATAGTGTGTTCCATGAGGTTAATGTCTTTGTTTTTCTTTCCGCTTAGAATCCCAACATCAAAAGCATACTTCTCACATCAAATAAGTTCTCAATAAATATAGGTTGAATAAATATCTACAATTGCTTATGCCTTTAGCTGACTTATTCAATTCATCCCTTTATGTTTCATTCTATAAGAAAATATGCTTTAACTGCTATAGGAGATTATTAAAGAACATAGATAAAATCCCTGTCTGTAATTGTGTTGGAGAAAAAAGGCTAACACACCAAAAAGAAATTTATATAAGATACTAACAATGGTGCACAGTCTAATCTATGTGATAGATTCAGAGCTTCAGTCTAACAACTAAGATAATTTAAGGAAAGGAGAGATAGTAAAAGACATGTGTGAAGATAAATGATAAAATTATTTCTGCATGGAGAGGTCAAACTGAGGTTACTGATCTGACTAGAGATTTCTCAAAATTTTACATTGGTAAATACTTGCTGGGCACCTACAAGGGAAAGTGTCATTTTTGATTCTATAACTAATACCAAAATGTAGAAATTCAACTTATAGGAGTTTTCCTTCTAGAATTCTCAGAGAATGTAGGGAGCTCTGAAATACTGTTGCAGTGTTTGTTGTAGTAAAGCCCTGCCTCATGAATTATGTATTGTGCCTGAGTAATATCCAGAAGAATATTACCAACACAAACAACTCCTGTCCTGACACCTGAGAAAACATTAGCCCCTGGTTAAAAGCAGATACCTAAAAAGCAAATAATAGGCTACAAAACATGAGGCAGACCTCAGGGTAGAAAAGGGGTGAACATTAATAATGACAAAATTATCAAACTAGGTTTATAAGAAATTAATTTCATTATGTAAATTAGATGTTTTCCTTATTTGAATTTCAGGTGTTTGAATAAAGTTGAAATTATTATAAATCTACATAAACTAAATTTTATTTTTATTATTCTTACTCCATTTTCCTTTCTACCTCCTGAAATAACCTGAAAATAGTACTAAGGAGAAAAATGCAATTAACTTATTCAAGATTGCTTACTAAATAAAACAGATAATGTGCAATCAGTTTTTACTTGCTTTCAGGTAGTCACTTTCCTGTTAATTTGGTAACACAGACTGTTCTTAAGTAGCATTAATGTCATTACCTATCAATTGAATTGCATATAGTATTTATAAGTTTGAACAAATTCAATCCCTAATTGATAGTTAAAGGAGCATAGTTGAAGAAACACTGGGAAGATGTATAGCTCTAAAGCTATTCACACAATCAGGAAAAGAGAAAATATTGGATAGAAAATTCCCCTGGCAAAAATGCTAGACCTGCATTTTCAAAGAAAATTGAAACTATACCTCTAACATTTATTAGATAGTAATCACTAAAATATTATTGTATACAAGAAAATGATTTTTTATTCTTCCCACACCAGAGGCTCCTGAGGCTCCATGTATTTGCTGGTTTGTAATGCAAAAGAGTTTCCAAATGAAGCAGTTTGAAAATAAACTAAAAAAATAAAGGGTCTTTATGGAAGATTTTTGAGTTATTATAAACTATTTTGAATGAATAATTTGAATTTAGTTTTATATTACCTAAGTAGTAAAATCCACAATGTTCCTAAGGTGATGTAGCATTTATGAACAAAATTTTTGTCCTCTGAACTTGCTCAAAACAAGTGACTATCTGCTCAGTTTTAATAATATGGCATTAGTATTATGTAGCCATTTTAATCTTAGATTCTGTTGTTTTCACTTCCTAGAAGTATAGAAAATTTCCCTATTATCAGGTACACTGCTTTTTCTTCTTAAGAGCATCTTACCTAGATTTCTCCTGTTAGAAAAATACTAAATGATCATTGCAGAAAATGTATAGTGGGTTGATGGACTTCAGGTCAGTGAAACTTCTGAAATAATGTGAGAAATACTGCATGTATCTGAGTATGTCCATTTTTTTTTTGTTTTGGTCCATACTTTTACAGATTCTCAAATTGGTTTGTGGAGGAAAAAAAAGATACACTGGCTCTAAAAGACTTGATTAGTAAATATTTCTTAATGTTTAAGTATTTATGTTTTCTGGTCTTCATCTTTTATCCATCTTCATTTCTGTCTCTTGTGCTCTCTGCATTAATAGCAAGTATGGCCAGGTAACCATTTGTAGAAAAGAGGATAGTAGCATCTGCACATTTTCTTGCTTGCATATTATTTATGTATTTGTAGTTTTAATGTGCTTTGTATATATGCATTCATGTATATTCATTAACTACTTTATTTCTCATGTTACTTTCTCCCTTCCGCCCTTTTATGTAAGAAGCATTGGTAGTATTTGACAGTATGCTTAAGTCTTTAGTTTGCTGAAAACAGATGAATAATGAATGAACTATAGAAGAAACTAACATCACACAGAGTTGAGTATAGTGACTTCTGGATCCTTGTATTTCCCCTTTTTCTGAGAGCAACTTAGTTTGCCTTTTTAGGTGAAAGCATTAAGTGCTTTTGTATATTGTGAATTGAAGATTAATAGAGGTACAATGATAAGAATAGATGCTTAAGAGCTATAGAGGTAAACCATGAGGTACTTGTATTTTGGCTTCCATATTCACTTTCATCTTTCCACGCTTTTCTTCTAAAACACAGGGGGCTGGAAGCCAGCAAACTACATATTCCAGATTCCCTTGGCAACTGACTCCTAGCAGTGTTCTGATGATGGGAAGCCCTGGTCTGAACATGAAAGATATGAGGGGAAAATGATATTTTCCTGTTTCTGGGGTACCTGCAGCAGCAGCAGGGAAATCTAGATTTTGGGGCAATTCTCAAGCAGGAGAGTCCTGTTCACAGTTGTGGCAAGGGTGCTGGAGTAACCTCAGCAGCACAGTGTTCATGAGCTCTGCTTGTGGCCAAGGCAGTGCCAGTTGTAGGCGATGTCAGAATTCCAAGCTTCTACCTTGAGTGTGTGTGTACACTGATGACTTTTATGTAAGGTGCAGGTGGGAATATGTCTCTCAGAGAACTGTGAAAATAAGAGGGACAGAGAAACATATCAAAAACAGCCAGCTTAAACTTAAATGTAGAAACCAAAAAATTTCGTTGAAACCATTTAGTTAGTTTTTTTTTTTTTAATGTATGATATAGACACATAAAAATAGCAAAACAAGTTTAATAAACATTACTGGGTTATGAATTTACAAAAGAAAGCTATCATGAATGATATAGTAACATAAAGTCTGATTAACAGGTTTCATAATTGTGGGAATTAGTTTTAAAAAATTAAGCACTTTTGTTTCCTAATTAAGTTGAGAATCTTGTTCGGAAGAATGCTTCAAGAGGTAGACACTTGGTGCACTTTGACAGTAAACCACTTCTCATGAATAGGCTCATATAATGAATAATTTTTTAGAAGGAAAATACCTTCTAAAAATCATCTTGTTAATACCCTTTCTTCACAAGGGAACCAAAGGATAATTCTGGCAATGATTTGTTAAAATTTACAAGACTAGTTGGTGACAAACATGGAACAAGCACCCAGATTTTTTTCTGCATAGTTGGGCACGTTGCGATAAGAAGAATGGTGAGAATGAAAGACTGAATCTTACCTGGGTTCGCTATACTTCTTTTCTAGGCCTATTGACTTGATACCTTGCAAGATCACCAGGTCGGCAGAAAGAAAAGATTGATGCTTTGAGAAATCTGTTTTTAGCATTTTGCAGAGTTCAGGTGAATTCACACAGATTAAAGACACTTGCTGATTGTTTTCATTTTACAAATGGCATTAGACATTTTCACCTTTATGTGAACCGTCTTGTCCTCAACAGATGTTCTTAGGTGATCTTGTTTCAGCTTTTAGGAGGAAGCCTATTTTGTTGAATTTTATAAAATGGTTATTTTTTAGGTCAAAAATGGTCAAATATCAACAATTTCATATGGTTCAATCTAGTAAAAAGGAGTTGGTATTCCCATTAGACTTTTTTTTTTAAAAAATCAAGAGGTTCCAATGTATCACATATCAGGAAGATTTTGCTAATATTATCTTAGAGGTAGAAATTTGCTGAGATCATCAAAGACCTTTTGATTTTTGTTCTTATCCTCTTAATAATAAGAGGATCGATGACAGTCAATCAGTTCACAGACTGTATAAAGCATTTTTGTATTGGGTCAATTATAGTAAAGCATTTATTAAAGATATGAGTGGAAAATACATTTCAATTAAATTACCTTTGAGACATACACTTTCTAAAATCCACTGGGGGATTTGAGTGTTTAGGTCTTGGTCTGGGTTCAGGCATGGCCAAAAATGACTGTTGAGGGTATCCCTGAGGTGGAGGCCAACATCAAAGAGACAATACCACAGAGTTAAGGTCATTAGTAAAGTCAAAAATTTATATGACTGTTTTCCTTATGTATCAAATAAGTTTATAAAATAAAAGTGCAAAGAAAATCTCCATTTCCACTGACTTCTTACCTTCTTTTTTTCCTTCTCCCCCTTCTTTGTGTGTGTGTTGAAAAAAGAACTCTTTATCATAGATGATGTTAGTCTGTGCAGATCTTGCTGACTGATAATGCTTGAAATGCAGACTGATCAGAAGCACTGAGAAAAGTTACTTGTCTAGTCAAACGTATCAGTAGAGATCAAGATACAGATAAATGTGTTCATTACGGTTCAGTCTAAATAGTGAACATAAATCTACCTGGTAGATAAATCTGTATTTGGACAGTCCATTAAAAAAGGCATTAACAATTTTAAATGCATCATTGAGCATTTTATTACCCTTACTTATTGGCTTGAAAACTCAATAATAGGAAAGAAAAATATCTAAATTAATATACATTTCTGTTTTGCAATGTATGGGTATTGATTTAGGTTTAAACTAATTAATAATTTTTTTTTAAATATCAGGATCAGCAGTATAGAATTAGAATTATATGTCTATAAGTATAAATACTATACGTCTTTAACAATTAAATATGCTTTATGGAATGTAATTTCTTATTCTTTCTTAACTCACTTTTGCTACATTTTTAAGAACATGTTAATTAGGAATATAAGTTATAGAGAAAAGAATGTCCCTAAAAGTGATAATAATTTTAATATATTAATTTAGAAAGGTATGATTAGGAAATTGTATTTTCTGAAAGCAACATGGGTTTTTACATTATTTATTCCAATTCTATCAGTTAGGATCCAGGCAGGTAAATAGAAACTACTTTCACTCTTCAGAACATAAGAAATTGAATGAAATAAATTGATTATTCATATGATGGAAAAACTGTGCAGGCTAAAAGAGAGCAGTGAAACCAGCAGGAAACTGTAACTACCTCTAGGGCTAAAAGGACAATGAGAAAAGCCCATTGAGAGCATGGAAACCAGAGACTCTCTTCAGCCAGGAACCATAGCAGAAATTCTGCGACCATAGACAGAGGGGCTGTCTCATGAGAGATGAAACCACAAAAGAGCCTCAGTTGCTGTTGGATAGTCAGCCTAAAGAAAAAGGGAGGGAGAGTAAACCTCTGGCATCCTGTCTCCTACGTTTTCCATGGGCTGAATAGATAGCCAGTTGAAAAGGGAGACTGGAAAATGTGTTACTGATGGACTTGCAAATGCACATCCAGATCCGATGGAGGGAAAGCAAGACTGATGGCTTCAAACTGCTTCCCTTCTGGGTCTAGCCCCTTGTTCATATCATATTTTTGGAGGGACGAACCCAGCCAGTTAACACAGCACAGATATCAGTTAACACAAACCAAATAAAAAGTTCCATTTATGGAAGGTGTGGGACTTTTTTAAAGCATGGCTGTTATTTGAGGATCTGCTCATCAGGCTAGGCAAATTTTCTTAGCACTGCTCTGTGGTTTTACATTCTTCTGCTCAAAAAGGGTCAGACATGCATTAACATCTGAAGGTACTTCCCACCTTCTTTTGCTCCCTCGTTTTATTTTGCCTTCACAGGTAGTCCCTCAATAAATCTTTCATGTATCTTTGGTAGCTTACAAAGAGGCCTTTAAAATCTGCAGTGGAATAGCTGACAAAACTAAGCAGGACTGAGGTTCTGATAATTAGTCACAGAGCTCTAAAGACATTTAAAAGCTGATTCAAAGCAAATGCCTCGTGCTACAGTCAGGGTACTGACTGAGTAAACCTGGGACTGTAAAGCATGGGTTGGAGACTTTGATGTGGAGGTTCCTGAGCATGTCAGCCTTGCAGATCTTCTTGATGCCCTGAGCTCATACTTTCTCATGAAGAGGTAACACTTCCAGCATACTGTAAGACTGCAGAGGTACCTATAAGCTAACAGCTACAAGCTAACAGGTATCTCCATTTAGGAGTGGCCCTTATCCTTTCTTACAGACCTAAAACAACTGTAAAATCCCTCCATAGCCTAGCCAAGGAGACACTGTGCCTAGTAAGGATGGAAAAAGATTATATACCAAAGGAACTGTAGGAACCACCCGGCATATTCTTACAGGAAAACTAGGGGAGTACTGAGGATGCTTGATCAAGTGGTTTGGGTCATAGAAATGGATAAGTGAGAATTTGTTAACTTGAGGGGGCACATGATCATGTTGTAGGACTTAAAACTCTAGAAAACACCACAGAGGATGAGGTGAAATTGGCTGATAGGTGGCTCTTAGAATCCTGGCGAAATCAAGAGCCAATGCTGAAGTGGAAATGTCTGGCTTGTTCTGGTAGATAGCAGAAGAGGGAATAAAGGGGCCGAGGGAAACGGACATGCTAGAATGAACATATCACGTAAGGCCACAAGACACAGGAGAGAATTACGCTCCGCTCACGGGCCCGGATTTCATACCTTTCATCAACCCATCAGGAATGTGCTAATGGGAACAGGAAGGGATTCACATTGGTAATTAAATGCCTACCTCCCAACCTATAAATTCTGTTTTCATCTATGGCCATGCCACCCTGAACAAGCCCGATCCTGTCTAATCTCAGAAGCTAAGCAGTGTTGGGCCTGGTTAGTACTTAATGGGAGACCACCTAGGAAGTCCAGGTGCTGTAGGCATAAAAAAATTAAAAAATAAGGGATTGTAAACTGACAAGGTCCTTGCAATCTGTGAGGTTGCCTCACCTAAAAAAAAGAAAAAAAAATTACATTTTCACTTATGTTTCAAACTTTTTCATCAGTAAGAAATGCCCTAATTTTTTTACTTTTCTCCAGTGCTCTTAAAATATTATGATAGTTGTTAAATTATATTGTACATAATTTTATGTATTACTGTTTAAATTGAAAAAAAGCCTTACAAAAGAAATTTCTACACTAAAATAATGACCTGAACCATTGTACTCTATGCTTAAAAGTAAGTGGATAGAAACAACACAAATTTCCATCAGGAATAAAATTGATGTATCAATAAATATCCACGGAATGAAATAACAATAATAAAAATGAACAAACTACATTTATAATAACATGAAAGACTCACAAACATAATATTGAGCATAGGAAGGCTGATACAAAAGAATAGATAATAATCCACTTATGTATTAAGCATATCAATAGGTGAACTAGAATTATTCCCAGAAAAAGGAGATAGTTGAGAAACTTCATTATATGAAAAAAATATTGAAAGGCTATTTAATTCTTCATTTGTTTGTGAGGTAGAGAAGGCCTGGTCATTATTAGATATTGATATAGCAATGTGGAGAAGATGCTTTCATTCCTTGCCTGGATCTCCTAATATTTTCTTCTCCACATTCCTGTGATGATATCCAGTGATGCCCAACCTTCTCTATTTCCAAATCAAACTCAGAATTAAATCTATGTGTCTAAGATCTGGTTATTTAGTCATGATTACTGTGCTCTTGAGTGATATCCTATGTATTTTTACTGCCAACAAGACCCTGGCCCCAACTGCTCAAGAAACACATCTTAAGATTTTTGTGTCATAGTCATATTTACCCACCACCACCAATCCCCTAAACCTTCTTTTATCCAATCCTATCTCCAAATACATACCCTCGTATTAGCTTAATCTAAAAAACCAAAGGACTAGATACTCTCCTACTTCCTTTTCTATATTCTTCCCAATTCTTACCTAGATATATCCAAATATGGAACTGTGGGTTGAGAATCTTTTTTTCAAGCTTTAGTTTTATCATCTTTCAGGGAATAGAACCTATACCTGGGCCTAACCCAAAGTTGAAGGCTAAGACTAGGATCTAGTTCTACTTAGTGAATTTCTATATATTAATTATTATTAGAATTCCCTAGTATTATGCTCTGCTCATAATACTAAATTTTCTTTATCTTGAACTATCCTCAAATTAAGATTGAGATAGTGTCCAGTCTACAAAGCTACCCTGAAGGTAGTCTTTGAAGTGAATCCATTCCCTTGACCTCATACCTCTGCACATGCCTGCTTGGTGCTTTCTCGCAGTATAATCACGTATAATAAAAATTAAAAAATTGAATGAAATTTATTTTTCCTGAAAAGAAAAAGATTCTGTTAATTATATTCCATTAAGAAAATATCAATATCTCAGAAGTACTAAATTTAAATAGTGATTTCAATACATGGCAGAGAGAAAAATATATTTGATGCTAAATTCTATTTAATCACCTTTTTATGTCTCACAGCATGAATATGTTCATCACTTACTCTTTAAAAGTGACTGAGGTAATTATCAGGAAAAATTATTTCATTTTGATTACTAGAAAAGCATCTTTTAAATTATTGAAATATTCAGGCAAATGCAAAACCTATAATTATGCATTTAAAAACAAGGCAGCATTTTACAGCCATTAAACCACCTCTTCCCTGAAGAAAGTAAGCAACGTTGCTGTTATTTAGGCTATAAAACACAGAGCAGAGACAGAACCTAGAGAGCTTTAAGAATTGAACACACACCAAAGGATTTTATGTTCAATTGGAGTATGGCCTGAATGGTTGATCTAGAGTCCCACATGACTAATTATATTGACAGACACTCAATTATTAAAATGGTAAAATCTTCCAAATTATCCATGACAAAGAGATATAGAATCTGAATAATTCAAGCTAAATCAATTATTTCTGAAGTTAAGAGAAGAGACCAGAAGGCCTCCTCCTACATGTGGAATATTCTAAGAATTATATAATATATTTACTTTCAACACTTTTTTTACTGTTTATATGGTATGTAGAAAATTATTTTTAACAGGGGCGAATGATGTGCCATCTTGAATATTTTATTTTTTAAAGGGGCATTTTAACAATGTTTGAATAGAGCACATGTTGTAGAAAAGTATTGTGATTGACGGTATATACTTATAAATTAGGAAGAAAGACATTAAAATATGTAACATCTAGATAGCTTTTTAATAGCAAATGGAATCTATGTAGAAATTTTACTTCTTTTAATCAGAGACTTTAAAACATAGTGAATAAAAAATATATTTTTCAATAATAGAGTTAACAGAGTGAGGGAAGTACATATAAAGCATAGGTATAGATAACAACTTTAGTTGAGAAAATTTGTATAAGCTTTCTAATACTGGCCATTTTTATATCATATATGTAGAAAACAATGTAAAAATATTTTTTCGTGTTCTGATTCTGTGGCCATAATCTAAATTCAACTAATGAATAAGTATAATTCTACTATATTATACTCTTTCTGGTTGAAATTTTAGCAGCCAAAAAAATGAAAAATAGAACAATTATTTTCTCTTTTAGCCATTGTAACATAAAAAAAGTAGTAGAAATAAAGTTTCTACTACTTTTTTTATACTGCTTTTAACAGACATAAACACTTTGACTACAGACTATGTTTTCCTCTTTTTATGTATATTCCTAGGATCTGTTTGGCATTTCTGATTTATATTGGTCTATTTACTTATCTATCTTACTGGTCTATTTACTTTTCTTATTAAAAACCCTTTTTGAAGAATCAGATATAATATGGGAGTGAAGACACTAAACAAAAAAATGGAATTGACAGCAGGTACTAGGTGATATGGTTTGGGGTGGGAGCCATTTGGCTGGCTCACAGTTGTGGAAGCGGCTGCTACTTAAAGCTTTTCAGGATTGAGAGAAGAGGCTGAGGACAATTGGCAACTGAAAGTAGAGTCTATAAAGTTGTTGGTAATAAACTATCTAATTCTATAAAGAAGATTTAAATAGATATCTGAAAACACCTAAACAGTATAAACTTTGAGGAAAAAAACCTCTCTTATTTTCAAGATCAAAAGTATTTAAATCTTGCTCATTGCAAATGGCACTATATTGAGAGAGATAATGACAATTTTTATTTTATAATAAAAATTGAGGTGTTTGTAATATTCAAACTGTGAGAGGGAAAGGTCTTCTTTTTATTAGAAAATCTTATTGAATAAGTTTCAATTGTGTGTAAGAAAAAATAAAATGTATTGTTCTCATTTCTACTCCACAGGATATTTTATTGAGTCATGATCTGGAAGAATAAGTTAATAGCGAGTTAATAATATTTTCACATGAGCTAATATAGTATGGGTAAAAGTATAAATTGGTTGTGGAACCTAAGAGAGAATAACAAAGAATAGTCAAAGAAACTGTAACATTTTGAACACACACACTTGACTGTGTGGACACACATATTATTCTGAGTTAAAAAGACAACCTAAGAGAGTTGCTATATTAGAATACAACATTTTTGCTAAAATAAATCTACATCTCAATACTGTTTTATGTTACATGAGAAGATACATAAAGTTACGATTTCTAGGAATGTAAAATGTGAACACTATATTTAATTTTTGAAAACTGCTATTAGATAAGTCATTTGTGAATAAACAAGCTTTAAACAATAGGTCAGGAAAGGAAATGTCAATTCCTGGATTCATGAAGTTGAAAGTTAATGGACTTTTAAGTCAGGTACATGTAGATTTAAATCTTAACTCTTACTTCTACTTTGTATGATCTTAGAGAAAATAGTTTATCTCCTTGTCCCTGAATTGCCTGTCTGTAAAATTGGGGTAATATTACCTATTTCAAAAACTGTCATGAACATTAAGTAAAATAAGGCTTGAAAGGGTTCATTATTCAGATCTGTTACCTCCTGTATTGTGCATAACTATACACAAAATTAAATTATGTATAATTTTAAGAGCATGTTAAAAAACTCAAAATAAAAATATTACAATATTTACTATGAAGCTGAGGAAGCTGGTTTTTAGAGTAAAAGGATTAGTCTTAAAACCCAGATATGCTGAGGAAAGGGTGCTAAGTATGATTATTTCTACTATCCTGACTAAATTTTATTCCGCAACACCTTTCATTGGCACATATGCATTTGCTCTGATTTCCAAAGGCTCCAGAATAATGAAGGACCTGAAGCTTTGCTTGGTGGAAAGAGAGAGAGACAACTAGATTTTGAGCATGTTGATTCTCAGACTTGGAGACATTAAAGCCAAGATGTCGGGTAGAGATTTATTTACGTATATTCATATCTCAAAAGAGGGACTTGCGCTGATGAGCTAACTTGGGAATCATCAGCATGTGGTTACAATTGCACCCATAATTCTGGATAAGTTACCTAGGAGGAGAGCACAAAGTGAGAGGAGAAGATGACATAAGATTTATTCTCTTCGAACCCACCATTTAAGGGTAGAGGTGAATGTACATGCTGTGGAATCTGCACTGAAAGAGAGTAACCAGAAAAATGGAGGAAATAAAGAAAACTCAGGATCAAAGAAGACCCCTTCTGCATCAAAGATATCTGAAACTAAAGTCACTGTGGAGCCCAGGCATCACCTTTTATAATTTGATAAAAACATATACCCCACAAAATTCTTGATTTCATTCCCTGGTGGTATACCCCCTGCTCCAAATTTCTTCCTAGGGAAACCTCAGTGCTTCTCTGAAGGCCTAGCAACTGATGGGACAAGGCTCACCCAGATTATTAAGAGTGATCTCTTTTATTTAAATATTGATTTAGATACTGATTAAATGTACAAAATACCTTTAGAAAAACATGGAGATTAACGTTTGAGTGAATAACAGTACTGTAACCTAGGGTTGACGCATAAAACTGACCATCATGCCTGGCCTCAAGCCATATCCCAAAGCAATAGATTTGCTTAGCTAAACCCATTTCTCCTGCTTACTAAAGAGCTAGAATTTTTTGTTATATAATGAAGAATAAAAATTTAGTATTTTATTAGGTGTACCTAAAATGTCATATATGTATATACATATAAAATTGCATTGAACAGTTCACATTTGTACACTTTATATATGTTTAACATCAACAAAACATTTTTTAAAAATGCACCTATGAATTCTCTGAATGGCTTTTATTCTAAATTTGTTTCTAGTATACATATTTTTGAAATTGAAAATTTTAACCAAAGTTTTTTTTTTTTTTCAGATATCTAGAGAAATACTTCTTACAGGGTAAGTGTAACTATTTCCCACCTATAGATTGGTAAAAATCCATATTATTATTAGTCACCAAATCCCAGAAATAAACCCAGTCTATCTTAGGTCCCTGAAACCTCAATACTAAAGTATACGTCCGACCAAATGCAGTTTTGTGATGAATTCAACAAATAGTAATTTTAATAATGTAATTATTTAATATAGAATAGCATAACAATCATTTGTAGAATTTAAAATAATTCCTTTTATTGTTATAAAAATTTGTAAAAACGATTTATAGTGTCTATATTTCCACTAATACACAGTGGGGACAGACAAGTAGTTAAAAGGGCAAAATTATGCATGATTCATCTGGGATATCATGGTATAGATAATAACTAAATATTAAAATCTTTAATGTTAATTTTGCTATTAGATATTGTTAAAAAACATAGTAAGAATCACAAATGAATCTGAGATATGCAATGACAATGCTATAAACACACCTACATCCTGTTATAACCGTAACTGTCAAGCCACTGGCAATGAAATAAATTTACTGGCTTCTTTCTCAATATTTATTTTGTTTTCCCAAAATTCTGATCTTCAACATCAGCAAAAAAAATTCACCTCGAGGGTTTTTATTATCCTGCAATTATGCATAAAGGATATTATGAGCATTTGGCCTTTGGTTCCCACCCACAAAACAAATCTCGCCTTTATGACTTCAGGATAGTATTGTAGGTCCCAAGGAGTGTAATGACACAGCAGGCGATTAAGTGGAAACCAAGCAATATCTTCCCATATACTTTTTATAGGTCATTTGACAGAATGCAGAAATATTTCATATAATGGGTAAAAATGCTAACTTTGCCACAGAATTTTTAGCACAATGAAATGTCAAGTATATTTCTGCCTTCCAGGATCTCCTAGAAAAAACTTAAAATTTCAAGGACTCCAAATATAGAAATATATTATCAACACACGTGTTTGTAATTGCTTTCTTTGTTTGGAGGGGGCTGACACTTGTAAGAATCAATGACAACACAGCAAGCTTCTGTGTGACTGCATCAGAGGCTTCAACACGTGAAGCAATGAAACTATTAGTAGTGTTTAAGGATAGCCAAATCCTAGTCCATAAGTTATGAAAAAAGTTACACATCTGAACCTAGATGCTATGAGATATTTTACAAAATTTCAAGTCATGTCTTTATACACTAATTATGAAAAATATCTTTACAAAAGTATCTTTTCCAAGATTTATGAGACAGATAAACAAGACAATAGTTAATAGATTTTCAAAGGAAAAATGACTATAGCAAATAATTTTTTACCCATATTCCAGGCTTTTGATAATCATTGTCATAGTATCTGTCATGCTCTGAATTCTTCATAATAATTATATTTAAAAGAAAAGAAATATAAGAAAATTCTCTGATGCTGAATTTTTAAATGTAAGTATTTAAAGATTTCTTTTGTTTATAATTTATGTATTATTTATCATATGTAAAAAAATAAGAATAACCATCAGAAAAGTTATGAATAGCAATATATGCTAATTTGATGTTTTAAGAGTTGAAAATCCTTATAGAGTTGGTCCACATCTGATTTCAGATTTTTTGAGTTCTTATAAAACCTGTAAAGGCCTATATTTTACAACATGTGCCTCACACCACAAGTTTATCCTGTAGTTGCCACAGTCTCCAAGGAGTGAGTTGTATTTTTTCCTTTGTATTTTTTTTTTAGCAATATATGCTAATTTGATGTTTTAAGAGTTGAAAATCCTTATAGAGTTGGTCCACATCTGATTTCAGATTTTTTGAGTTCTTATAAAACCTGTAAAGGCCTATATTTTACAACATGTGCCTCACACCACAAGTTTATCCTGTAGTTGCCACAGTCTCCAAGGAGTGAGTTGTATTTTTTCCTTTGTATTTTTTTTTTTTTATGATAAAATGTACAATACATATATATGGTAAAACAAACAAACAAAAAAACCTCTTAAAATATAGCGCTTTGATATTAACTGAAATGTTATAGCTTCTGAGAAACCAGAGCAATCCCTTATTTTCCTTATGACACCCTAAACAAAATTTTGAGGTTGTTCACTGTGGGGTAGGGAATCTAAATTTGAGATTATCTTCCAGGATAAAAAATTGTCATGAACACCAGATTAGGAAATCACAATAGATATAACAGGGTAGCAAGCATTCCTGAGGACATGTTTTTATTCAGGGACTCTCTAATCTGCATGCCCTTACCTTTTTAATTCTTAAAAGCATCAGAGTTAAAAACAAATTACCTGCTAATCTATAAAGAGAAGCAGCTTGCTACAGTACAATATTCTGCTTTCTCATTTGAACCCAGCCATTGTATAATTTGAGCACATCATTGTACATGTACAATCTGAATAGTTGGCAGTAGCTGTAAAGCAAATGATTGGCCAAGATAATGTCCATTTATCTAAAATATTTTATGATTTATGTTCTTAATGTACATTTAGCCACTAATGATATTTAACATTGTGCTAGATGTTGTGTGGAAGTTAAAGAATGACACTACCAAAGAAATAATAATATTATTGCCTTCAAGAAATTTAACTTAGCAAAGGCATGCTTGGAATAAATATAGAATGATTAAAAAATTTTAGAAGTAGAATGGACAGAAATTAGTTGCTAAGAGGATGATTGCAAAAAAGACACAGGAGAGAGAGAGAGACAGAGAGACAGAGAGACAGAGAGACAGAGAGACAGAGAGACAGAGAGACAGAGAGAGAAAGAGAGAGAGAGACCCTTTAGAATGGGTCAAATCTAAAATACCGACAGTATCAAATTCTTGCAAGAATATGGAACCGCTGGAATTCTCATAATTGATGGCAGGAAAAGAATAAATGTTGAGACATTTTGGATAACTCTTTGATTTTGCTTTAAGATTAAGACATAACAATTCTGCTTGTAGATATTTACTCAAAATAAATAAAAACATATGTCCACAAAAAGGTCTATAGATAAAAGATTCATAGTTGCCTTATCCATAATAACTCCAAATGAGAAACAAACCAAATGTCCATTAATAAGTGAATTAATAAACTGTGGTGCATGCATACAATTAAATACTACTCAGCAGTAAAATAGGTTAATTATGAAAACATGAAGTAACATGATTAATCTCACAAGCATTTTGTTAATAAAAGCCAGACTCCTAAACATACATATTGAATGATTATATTTAGATAATTTCCAAGAGGTAAAATAAATCTCTTTTAATAAATATTATATATAGCTCTCTATAAATATTTATAAATATTGTTGTTTATAGGACTGAGAAAATTGCCTAGCAGGGGATACGAGGGAACTTTATGAAGAATGAAAACATTTTCTCTCTTGTTTATGGGTATTGGTTACATGGGTGAATAAAATTATCACAACTCTCCAAAACAGAACATGTAAGATCTAAGTATTTTATATGTGTAAATTATATCTCAATATCAAAATAAAAGGATAATTAGATGGGCTAATATAGGAATTTAGAAGAGATTTTTTCCTTTAAAACATATGGTAGCAAAAAGATTGATCAATAAACATGTTGAAGAAAAATATATACATATTGCTACTCTTAATATGTGCCTGAGACTTCCAGTTTCCAATCTATTATGTAATAAGCTAGAAGTTGCCACATCATGCTAACAACATGCAGAAGCTAAACAAACTGAAAAAATTAACAACACATATTAAATTAATCAGAGTTGGAGTAAAGCACTGACCCCAAAATTAGTGAGACCAGTAGGCAAATACACAGAATCATGACTTATTGGAGCAAAAACCCATGAGCACAAACCTCCGCAGGAACCAGCACCCAAAGAGGGAAACCTAAACTGTAACTGACAATTTGCTTGAAGCTCAACATGGACAATTCTAAGAGATAAAAACTCCACGGAGAGTCCTAGTTATTGGGGGCTGCCATATGTTTGTGCATTTTACCTCTAGGACCTTGACCAGGTAAAAATTTCCTAGTGCTTTTGGCAAGGGAAGGAAAAAAGAAGCATTGTGAAATAATCCAGAGCACTATGTTCTTCTTCACAAGGTCTGCTCTCAAGAGAAATTAACAAGAACCTGATCTGCTGTGGTTTTATAATGGCTTAACTGAACTGAGGGAAGAGAAATATCCAACTTCAGCCCGCTACAGCCATTCTGTCCCAGCAAAGGGATGGAGGTGGGTCAAAAAACACAAACAAACAAACAAACAAAAATGAGAAGCACATGTGAAGTTCACAGTCTAGAGGGACAGGCTCACTAAAAAACTGAGACCTACACATAGGACTATAGAACACTTCTCTCTCCAGTTCTTATCACCACATTACTAAAGACCTATTTACACAAGTTCCTTTTATCCAGTACATAAAATCTGATTATCAAGAAAAAATTACAAGACATACTTAAAGACATAAAGGACAATTTGAAGAGACAGGGCAAGCATTAGAACTAGAATCAGATGTGGCAAGGAGGTTAAAATTATAAAACTAGGAATTTAAAACAACTATAATTAAGATGCTAAAGGATTTAATGGATAAAGTAGGTATCATGCAAGAATCGATGGGCAATGTAAGTAGAAAGATGGAAATGCTAAGGAAAAAAAAGAAATGCTAGAGATCAAAACACTGTAACAGAAATGAAGAATATCTTCATGGTTTTTTTTGGGAGACTGGACATGGCTGAAGAGAGAATTTCTGTGCTTAACAATATAAGGAAACCACTGAAACTGAAAAGCAAAGAGAATAAAGACTGGAAAAACAAAACAAAATAGCTAAGAACAGCTGGATAACTGCAAAGAGTATGACATATGAGTAATGCAGATTCCAGAAAGAGAAGAAAGAAATGGAAGAAATATTTAAAACAATAATGACTATTTTGCCAAATTAATATCATACACTAAACCACAGATCCATGAATTTCAGAGAACACTGAGCAGAATAAATGCCAAAAAACAATACTTTGGCATATTATTTTCAAACTACAGAAAATCAAAGATAAAGAAAAAATTCAAAAGAAATCAGAAGAAAAATAACGCACCTTACCTATAGAATAGCAAAGATAAGAATTAAATTTGACTTCTTAGAATCCATGCAAGCAAGAAGAAACTGGAGTAAAATATTTAAAGTGTTGAGAGAAAAATTCCACAAATATAGAATTCTATATTTTGTAAAATTAACCTTGAAAAAAGAAAGACTATCTCAAACAAAAATTGAAGAAAATTTTTGCCAGTAGACCTGACTCATAAGAAATGTTAAAATAAATTCTTGAGAGAAGGAAAATTATAAAAGATCAAAAACTTAGATCTACATAAAGGAGAAGCATCAGAGAAGAAATAAGTTCAAATAAAATAAAACCTTTTTCCTATTCTTAATTGATCTAACAGATAACAATTTTGTTCAAAATAATAATAGCAGGTTTTTGATCATATATGTATAGATATGCACTATATATGCAATATATATAATGCTATATAT
>NW_006494614.1:28445182-28454445 GCF_000325575.1 Pteropus alecto | reverse complement strand
ATATACACACTTATGTATGTTTATGTGTAAGTGAAATGAATGTAAGTAGTGGTACAAATGAGAGAAGGGAGGAATTAAAATTATTTTGTTATTGTAAGGTACTCATACTACCCCTGATGTAGCATAGTGTTATTTGAAAGTGGACTTGGAATAATTGCAACTGTAACTGCAAACTCTAGGACAATCACTAAAAATAGGTAAAAAAGAAAAAGTATAACTGATATGCTAAGATAGGAGAGAAAATGGAATTTTATAAAATGCTCAGTTAAAACCACAAAAGGCAGAAAAGTATGAAATGCAAAAGAATAAATGGCATAAAAGAAAATAGTAACACATATAATAGATTAATTCAACTATATCGATAATTACTTTGGACATCAATAATGAATACGCCAATTAAAAGACAGAGGTTATCATAATGTATCAAGAAGCAAAATCCAACTACATACTGTCTACAAAATCTCATTTTAAATATAACAACAGATGTAGATTAAAAGTAAACAGATGGAGAAAAATATAACATACTAATGCTAATCAAAAAAAAGCAGGAAAAGCTATATTAATTTCAGACTTCAGACCAAGAAAAGTTATCAAGGATAAAGATGAGCATAATGATAATGGAGTGAATTCTTCAAGAAGACATAATAATCCCTAATGTGTATGTACCTAAGAACAGAGAGTCAAAATATATAAGGCAAAACCTGATAGAACTGTGAAGAGAAATAGATGAATCCAGTATCATGGTCAGAAAGACGTTAATACCTCTCTATCAAAAATGGATGGACACAGCAGGCAGAAAATAAGAACATAGTTGAATTCAATATCATCAATCAACTGGATATAATAGATATCCACATATAATGTCATCTAACAATAACAGAATACATATTTTTCTCAACCTCACATGGAACATTTCACCAAGATATACCACATTCTGCACCGCAAAACACACTCTAATAAACTTAAAAGAATTGAAATAATATAATATCTGCTCTCAAACCAAATAGAATTAAACTAGAAATCAATAACAGAAATAGCTGGAAAATCCCCAAATATTTGGAGATTAAATAACACTTCTAAATAACACATAGATCAAAGACTGTTCTCAAGAGAAATTAAAAAATACTTTGAACTAAATAAAAATGAAAATACAACTTATTGTAATTTGTGGGATAAAGCGTAAGCAGTGCTTAAAGGAAAATTTATAGCATTGAATGAATATATTAGAAACAAAGAAAGATCTAGAAATCCATCACCTAAGCTTTACCTTAGGAAACTAAAAAAAGAAGAGAAAATTAAATCCAAAGTGAGCAGAAGAAATAATAAAAATTAGAGCAGAAATCGATGAAATTAAAAGAGGAAATGAATAGAAAAATCTTAATGAACTGAAAGCTGGTTCTTTGACAGATCAGTAATATCAACAAACCTGTATTTATAAAAAACTTAGAGCTAACATCATTTTAATGATGAGAAACTCAAAGCTTTCCCACTAAGGTCAAGAAAAAAAAGCATGAAATTTTCAGTACTGTTTTTCAGCATCATGCTATAAGTCCTTCCTAATGCAATAAGAAAGAAAAAAGAAATAAAAGAGTGGGTCAGAAGAAATAAAATTGTTCATAGATGACAGGACTGTCTACATAGAAAATCCAAAAGCATCAGCAAAAATACTCTTGAAACTAATAAGTGATTGCAGATAAGTGGTAGGATACAAGGTTAAGACAAAAAAGTCAATTGCTTTCCTATATACCATCAATAAAAGGTAGAATCTGAGGTTAAAAACACGATACTATTTACATTAACACCCTCAAATTAAAATATGTACATATAAATCTAAAAGAAATATTTACAAGATTTATATGAGAAAAATTATAAAGTGCTGATGAAAAAAATCAAAGAACTTAGTAAACAGAAATATTCCGTGTTCATGAAGACTCAATATTGTCAAGATCATAGTTCTTCCCAACCAGATCTATAGATTCAATGCAATTTCAGTCAAAAATCCCAGAAAGTTATTTTGTGGAAACTGACAAACTGATTGTAAAGTTTATACAAAGATGTTAGAGATCTAGAATGGCCAAAATAAAACTGAAGGAGAATAAAGTTAGAGAACTGACACTATCCAATTTCAAGTCTTACTCTAATGTTACAGTAATCCTGAGAGTGGTATTGATGAAAGAATAGATAAGTAGATCAATGGACACACCAGAGAGAACAGAAATAGGTTGCCATAAATATAGTCAACTGGTCTTTGACAAAGGAGCTAAGGCAATACAATGAAAAGACAATAAGTGCTATTGAAAAAATGACATTCACATAAAAAAAAAATGAATCACTTTAGATGCACTTTACATTCTTCACAAAAATGAACTCAAAGTGGTTCACAGACCTAAATGTAAACTATAAAACTATAAAATTCCTAAAAGATAATATCGGAAAAAAACCTAGATGACCTTGGGTATGGCAATGACGTTTTAGATACACCATCAAAGGCATAATCCATGGAAGACATGATTGATAAGCTGAAATTCATTAAAATTAAAAACCTCTGCTCTGTGAAAGACAATGTTGAGAGAATGAGAAGACAAGTCACAGACTGGGATAAATTATTTTCAAAGGATGTATCTGGTAAAAGATGGTTATCCAAAATATACAGAGAACTCTTAAAACTCAACAATAAGAATACAAACAACCCAACAAAAAAATTGGGCAAAGATCTTTATAGACATCTCACCAAAGAAGATATTCAGGTGGCAAATGAACATATGAAAAGATGCTCTACATCATATGTCATCAGGGAGAAGCAAATTAAAACAATAATGAGACAGCACTACACAGGTGTTGCAATGGCCAAATTTGGAACAATGACAACACTAAATGCAGGCTAAGATTTGGAGCAGTAAGAACTCTCATTCATTGCTGGTGGGAATGTAAAATAGTGCAGCCACTTTGGAAGACGGTTTGGCAGTTTCTTACAAAGCTAGATTTACAGCTACTATATAATCCAGGAATCATACTCCTTGGTATTAACTCTAAGGATTTGAAAACCTTTGTCCACACAAAACCTGTACATGGATGTTTATAGCAGCTTTACTCATAATTGTCAAACTTGGAAGGAACCTACATATCTTTCAGTAGGTAAATGAATAAATAAACTGGTACATTCAGACAATTGTATGTTATTTATCACTAAAAAGAAATGAGATACCAAGTCATGAAAAGACATGGAGGAAACTAAAATACATATTACTAAGTGAAAGAAGCCAACTTAAAAAGGCTACATACTGTATGATTTCAACTACATGACATTCTAGATAAGGCAAAAATATGGATACAGTAAGAGGATCAGTGGTTGTCAGCAGTTGAGGTAATAGGGAGAGAGATGAATAGGATTTTTAGGGTAGTGGAATACTCTGTATGATACCAAATAATGGATACATTTGTCCAAATCCATAGAATGTACAACACTAAGAGTGAACAGTAATGTTACCTATTGACTTTGGGTAATAATGAGGTGTCAATTTAAGTTCATCATTTGTAGCCAATGTACCACTCTGGTGGGGGATGTTGATAATGGGGGAGGCTATGCATGTGTGAGGGCAGGGGCATATGGAAAATCTAAATCTTCCCCTCAATTTTGTAGTGAATTTAAAACTGCTCTAAAAATAAAGCCTATTAAAAATAATTTTAAAAATGTGTCTAAATTACATTTGTGAGAGAACTGGACAGGAATGTGATCAAAGATCAAAGAAAAAGTAGTTTATTGGTCAGATTAGAAAAAGATTGTATTAGAATTTAAAAAGAGAGAAGAGAGGATAAGTTCATGGCTAGAAATAAGTGCATGGTTTACAGAGTGAGTGAGAGGAGAGACAGGGAGAGACAGAGAGAGACAGAGAGACAGAAAGAGAGAGAGAGAGAGAGAGAGAGAGAGAGAGAGAGAGAGAGAGAACGAGCAAGCATAGAGAATATATATAAAGCTATTGTAGTAGAGTCCCTCTGTTACAGGGCTGAAGAAATGAAAGGGATCTTGGCACATTCGTATATATTCTAATATAAAGCTACACTGATCAAAGCTAGAAGGCACTTAGATAATATAAATTCAGACAGAAGCTAAGTGGCTAATAATGGTCAGTCTTATCTCAAGAACACAAGATTCTTCACATATCTAGAACTATAATAGGGAGAAATTTGAGATTTCTTATCTGGGTTTCTCTGCTATTAATTGAACTTTTGATTTCTGCTAACAGCACCATATGTTTCAGAACAAGTCAGTTTAAGAATAATTTCCCCTTACTAGTTAAATATGAGGCAAATATAAACACTCAACTTAATCTGCATAGTATAATCAATCATCAATGTAAGCATTTGTGCTTTTCACATTGTGTAGAATGCATTCTCAAATCTAGTTCATTCAACCATAATAACTGACACCAATTATAGTTGAAGAAAAATGTAGACCTTGTCTACATTAAACACTGAACCACTGATAAATCCAATGAAAACAGTGTCATTGATTCAGTCCCCTGCAGAAGCATTGCAGCTGGGAGACATTTATTGTTCAGTTTGCTCAGGCATTAATTATGGCTTTCCTATTTAATATCCCTTGAAATCATGTGCAAAAAAAAAAAAAAAACATTAGTTAAAAGATGTCAAGATAAATTAGCAGTTTAAAAATATTATATATAAATAAGATATATGAGGGCTCTCTCAGCATTCATTAGGAGGTCAATAGTTTTTATATGCCACAGTAGGTGATACTAATGATTAGATAATGATCAGTACCTAATCCTACTGTAAATGGCTATATTACCACCAGCTTCCTCTCTTCTCTCCTTTTTCCTTTCCTCCCATTTCCATTTCCAGTGGCCTAATTCAGTCAGATTTCCCTATGCTTACATGCTAGAAAAATACTTTGTCTTTCTCTATTCAAGCAAATAAAAACTATGCATAAAACCATTCATAGCAGCATGTGGTTTTTTTTGTGTTAATAATATGTGTACATTAATGCAAATAATTATCACATAATAAATTGTTTGACCTCTAAAACTTCATTTCCCCTATTTTGTGTATTGTAAGACAGAAACTCTAGGGCCTTAACGATAGGTAATGATATTCTACTGCTGTAGTATATCTTTTTTTCTTGTCTTTTTTATAAATCTAATTTGTTGTAAACCAAACATCACTTGCTCTTACTAACTTCTTTTTACTATTAATAAATGCTTACATAAGCCCTCTTGACACACTTATACACATCCTGCCTATTATAGAAAGTCCAGCTAATCCTCTCCGAGAGCTGCTTCTGCCCTTTATCCCATGAATCTGGTAAGCAGTTTTATTTGTATCCTTATCTTTCAGTTAAGCTTTCAGAGTTATCTCACCTTGCTCTTACCCAAATGTGTGAGGATGACCTAAATGTCAAGCATAATTTCAATGTCCTCAATCTGGGATTCTTTTTTCTTTCTTTTTGAATACTGGGTTCAGCCTAGTCATTACTCATTTTCTATTTTTCTCCAACTAGAAAGGAAAATGTTGGCACTGTGTCTGAGGATGGCCCCACGATAGTCTCCAATATAAATTTATAAATAATTTTTTGAAATGGCCTATAAGCACCGATAATAGTTTTAAACTACTGAATAAAAAGAAATAATCTTAATTCCCACCAAGACTCCCTGGCACACCTCTGGTGCCAGTTATTGACTATTTTGTATATTCATGTATCACCTTTATTATCTTGGAGAGAATTAATCCCATGAAAAATTACCTAATTGTCTGGTCCTATATTGGGACAGTAGAACCTCCTGAACTCATCTCCTCCTATGGACAAAATGAGTCTATTCTGAAAGAAATCCAGATACTAAACTCAGCTAAGCGACACCGATACATCAGCGAATGAGAAAATACTCACGTTGCCCTCATCAAAATGGGCAGGAAAGGCTAAGACACACTCACCATAACCCCCACCAACAGCATAGTGCCATACAATTGGCGGCGGAGTGGGGGAGGAATCCTAACTCTCATCTTCTGCCCGAGGAGTGAAATATTGGGACCCCGTATCTAGTGCCCCAACTTTTAAGGCTCCTGCCTGGAGGCAGGATGCCCAAAACACCCAGCTCTGAAAGCCATGGGGGCTTGCAGCCATCAGACCAGAAGAACATTGTGAACAAAGAAACAGTTCTCAAAGGGTTCACAAAGACTCACCAGGGCTGTTCCTCCAGGGCTCAATGCAGAGCGAAGAAGCAGTCGGAAAAACACCCATCTTCCAGCTTTCCCTGAAAAAGGCCTATCTGCATAATTTAAAAGCTGCTGCCTGAGACTTTGGCTTCTGATTTAGCACACATGTGGGAGGTAACTGCAGTCCTCCCCAGAGATCCAGGAAGCCAGAGAATTCACCTGGGTTTCTTAAACGAGCCTACTCCAAATTGCCAATGTCTCCCTGGAAGGAGCTTATATAAAACACATATAACTCAACAATAACAACAAGAACAGCAACAACAAAAACAATTTAAAAGTGAGCAAAAGATCCTAACAGATATTTTGCCAAAAAAGACATATGAATGACCAAGAGGTAAGTAAAAAGGTGCTCAACATCACTAATCATCAGGGAAAGACAAATCAAAATCACAATGAGATATCCCCTCACACCTGTTAGGGTGTCTGTTATCAAAAGATAATAAATGATGGCAAGGATATGAAGAAAAGGGAACATTTGTACACTGTTGGCTTTAGTGTAAACTGGTGTAGCTACTATGGAAAACACTGTATTGTACAGCTGAAATTTGGAACTTAAGTATTCTCATTTAAAAAAAATAAATATGTGAAATGATGATGTGTTAACTCGATGGTGTGAGTCCTTTCAAAATGTATATGTATATCAAAATATCACTTTGACACTAAAAATCTACAATTTTATTTGTCAATTATAACTCAATAAAGATGAAAAACTGAACTGCACATAAATTCAAGCCCAAAAGATATTTTCTTCCTAGGGTTCTTTTTTCCTATTATTCTATTATAAAGGACAAAGCAGCATTTTCAACATAGTTGCTAATGTTACTTAGGTTTGCTCCAACATTTTAAAATTGAATATTCAGCATAGATTTATGGCAAATTAATTGCAAAATTTACTTATCTTGTTGACAATATAATTTAAAACTGCTGTTTAATGCACTTTGTGCTAAGTATCCTCAGATTAACCCATTTTATGGATAAGAAATCAAGCTCAAAGTTGTAAAGTAAACTAGTGTGCAGTATATCAAGAAACCAGTTGTCTTCATTCGATCCCAAGTTTGTTTGAGTCTTTAAGAGAAAGTTAGTTCTCTTAATGACTATAATATATTAGTAATAGAATAAATGGTGATAGTAGTTAAATGTATCGGAAAAAACTCCAGAAATAATGTTTCTGCATTGCAATCTTGGCAGCAAAAATGCATAAAAAATACACCGCATGAGAGAGGAGCCTAAGGCATCATCACAATAGGCTTTACTCTTTTGTATCATAAAGTTATTTTAGGTAGAGGAGAAGCTCTTTAGAAATCCCATGCATTGGACAGGAAGCTAAAGAATGACTCTGTCTGGCTCAACTAGAGTTTTCTTATTAAATTATGCCAAGCTCTGAATGAATTATTAAAAAAGATATTACTTAATGCTTTAGCTTTAAGGAAAACCCTTATATCCATCTAAGAATTTCAGGGATGGTGTAATTACATTGAAAGGGATTTGGAGTATTGATGTTCTAAGCGTAATAACAAATTTGGAAAAAAATAAAGTTTATGCAGAAGGCATACTAGGTTTAGATAATTATATTAAAGAGAGAATACCTTAAAAAAGTGAACACAATATTTTGAAAGAATGGGAAGATTTTTCCAAGGGATTCTCTCAACTCATTGAATATTCAATTCAATTCAATTCACAATTTGGAAAGCAGAAAGAGCTCTGATACTCACCTTCTAACTGACATATTAATCCTATGATTGTCCTCACTGGTTTTTGAGGGTAGCAATAGTGCTATCTTCAAAGAGTTTACAGTTTTGTAAGAGATATTCGAAGGACATCTAGATAACCAAAACGGAGGACTACCATAAAAAAGGTAGGACTAGAACACTGAGAAGATCTAAGAGAGTAGGTCTAGTTTTATAGTGCTAAGACACTTTAAAAAGCGAAATGACATTTGATGTGTGCATGGTGCGTTTAGTAATATATCAGCAGAGTGAAAGTGTTAAAAGAGGGATGGCATTCAAGATGGATATACATGTGTAAGCCAAAAGAAGGTGGGATTTAGGAATGGTTGATCTCTCGAGCTCAGTTTAATTAGGCTTTATGATTGTGTTTTCTTATAGCCTTCTGGGCACTTTTTAATGAGTAATATAAATATATTTATGCAAATAAATAATCATTCCCATCTTAACAAGAGTGACGTTACATATCCACTATGAATTAAACAAGAGGAAAGGTATGGTATTAATCAGTTGTTTGGTAGCTAAAAATAAAGGTTAAACTGATTTAAAAAAATTGAATGGCTCAGATTATGGAAGCATCCAAGATTATGGCTGGATTCAGGAGCTCAAAGAATATCATAGGACGCCATCCCTATCTGTTCCTCAAACAGTTTTTCTTCGTATGGTAGTCTTAATTAGGACATATTCTCTAGCTTAGCAATCACAAAAAAGAGAGTGTCTTCCCTGACAACTCAGAAAAAAAAAACTCCCTCTGATTTGCCAGTTTGCATCACAGGCACACTTTTGCCAATATGGTTCTAATTGGTTAGCCATAGATCAATGTATCTTTATGAATGATTAAAATGTATTATTTTAATTTTATACATATTACCTCATTTGATTCCTACGATTCTGTGACTAAAGCCAGCTATTATTATACTTATTCTACTATGTAAAAAGTCGAGGCTCAGAAAGATGGTGGATATCATAGATAATGGAATTTATCTGAGATTTTAAAAATCCAACAGTGAGCAGAATTGATTATTTTGGAGTATCTATATATGAGGACTAGAATATGACAAAAAAGTAGTAAAATAGACCAGCGAGGTAAAAAGAACATTCTAGAGCCATGAAATAGAAGGCACAAGGGCAACCACCTTCAGATAGAGTAAATGATAAAATGCTGCATCACAGCTGAAGAATAAAACTGCAGACAAGGCCATCATATTTTTAAATATGGGGAGTTATCCTGAAATAAAAGCATGTTGAGAAAGTCTTCACATCTTGGAGATTTTCTTTCATGAAGCTTAATAATGGCATTAAGAAAAGCAA
>NW_006494614.1:28439789-28445148 GCF_000325575.1 Pteropus alecto | reverse complement strand
GTAATTTTTTTTGCTCTTTAGAGCAGACATCAATTTTTATAATATATGAGCAATGAAAATAGACATGAAATGTACTGAAAATATTTTTAGAAGTAAAAGTGTCATTAGAAAAAATACATATTAATTCAAACTGGTTTGAATACAATAATCGATTTAAATAAACATTCTGATAAACTTGTTAAAATTCCATCTCATTACTTGATATTTCACTTCCCACATCCTGTGACAAACCACTGACCAGAAACAGATTAAAAGTTTCCTGTGCTCTGAGGTCTAAATGGCAGTGACCATGTCTCCATCTATTATCAATTCATGATTGTAACAGAACAAATAGTTGCTAGAGGTTATCAAGGGTAAATTTGTCACCTTTACAAAACTGTCACAGGCCTGGCAATTTTACCAACTTTGGTCAATAGGCTTTTGTCTTCTCCTGAATTGCCCAGCAGTATTTCTGGTGTCAGTCTGAGAGATTTGCTGAAGATTTCTAGGTCCCAGCATTCTAACTAGACATTTTGCTCTTCTTTTTAAGTCTCTCATGTGTGCCGAGCACTCTCAATTAGTTTGAGTCTTTGGAAAGAATAAAAGCACAGTAAAATAAGTTGATGGCTATATTTAACTAATAAAAGCACAGTAAAATAAGTTGATGGCTATATTTAGCTAACTATGTTTTTGTTTGTTTATTTGTTTGTTTGTTTGCTGTTCTTAGTTCTGACTTTGGGTGTTTGTTTGTTTGTTTGTTTGTTTGTTTGCTGTTCTTAGTTCTGTCTTTGCGCTGTTAATAGTATATTTGACCTCATGCTGCTTTTTAATAAACATATCTTCCTTGTACATCCAATGAGATTGTGCCTTATTGAAAGCATTTATTCTAAGATAATTCTAAAAGGCAGTTCAAGGTTAAAAATGTTAAACTCTAAGGAAGGAGGAATCTGATTTTGGACACAACTTTTATATTTCCTGCTCGTATCATTTTTTAATGTATTACTTTTTGAATGTGCTGACTATAAGTTACAACTTATGTTAGCCTAGAGAAAAATTATAGAGTCAAAGGAAAGAGCAACCACTGATGTTGTAGTTCAGAGTCTCAATTTCAGTACCTTAATTTGTTTAAATAAACAGTGATATAGTGAAATAATTTAGTGATTTCATACATTTACGGAATCCAGAATTTTTTTCCAACAAAATCTTGAAAACCACTTAAATGGGCAATTGATATCTAAGATAAGTCTTATCTCTAAAATCTTATGGGCAATATGTTGACAATGTTGATCTTGGATTTTAGACAGGTGTTGAGGGGGTAAGGGAAGAACATGTGGTTTTAGCATGTGTAATATAGTCAGTACTTTATTCTGTTGAGCAAAGTAATGATTGATATATTACTGATAATCCTAAAAATTAGAGAATTTTCATTTGGAGATATATTCTTCACTCCCTTTTTAGAAGTATGAAAAGAACATCTTACTGGGTTAAGACAAACATTACTCTGTGTGAGTACAGAGGCAGTGATACTACAGCAATAGGGATGGGGAAAGATGTACCTCTAGATGAGATAAAAATTTCAGTCTGATAGCAGTCTGAAATGCTTTTTCTTTAAAAGATTCTCTACCATGACATCAAAACCTGGTAAAGATAACACAAAAGAAGAGATATACAGCCAATATCTCTTATGAACACAGATGTGAAAATCCTAAACAAAATACTAGCAAATCAAATACAATAACACATTAAAAAGATTATACACCATGATCAAAAGGACTTCATCCAAGGAGCATAGGGATGGTTTAATATATGTAAATTAATTAATATGATACACCGCATAAACAAAATGAAGGATAAAAATCATATGATCATATCAATAGATGCAGAAAAAGCATTTGACAAGATAGAGCATCCATTTATGATTAAAACAATAAAATGGGTATAGAAGAAAGTAGCTCAACATAATAAAGGTCACATACAACAAATCCTCAGATAACGTCCTACTTAATGGTGAAAAACTGAAAATCTTTCCGCTAAGATCAGGAACAAAACAGGCTGTTTGCTATCACTGCTATTATTCAACATAGTGTTGGAAGACCTAGCCAGAACTATCAGGCAAGAGAAATAAATATATGGCATCAAAATAGGGAATGAAGAAGTCAAATTGTCACTTTTGTAGATGACATGATTCTCTATACAGAAATCCCTAAGGACTCTACTAAAAAACTATTAAAAACAATTAACAAACACAATAAAGTTTCAGGATACAAAGTCAATGTACAAAAATCTATAGCATTCTTATACTCCAACAATGAATTTTCAGAAAAAGAAATGAAAAAAACATTTTCTTTGGCAATTGCAACAAAAAGAATATAATATCCAGGAATAAACCTGATGAAGCATGTGAATTATCTATATACTAAAAAACATAAGATGTTATTAAAAGAAATGGAAGAAGATACCAAAAAAAAAGTGGAAAGAGTCTGTGTTCATGGATTGGAAGAATCAACATATTTAATATGACCTTATTACCTAAAGCATTATACAGATTTAATGCAATCGCCATCAAAATACCAATGGCATTCTTTAAAGAAATGGAACACAAAAATCATCAGATTTGTATAAAAACTGAATAAGACTGAATAGCCAAAGCAATCCTGAGGGGGGGAACAAAAAGACCAGAGGTATCACTTTTACTGACTTCAAATTATATTATGAAGGGACAATAATCAAAATAGCATGGTATTGGTAGAAAAATAGACATACAAACCAATAGAACAGAATTGAGAGTCCAGAAATAAACACCTGTATATATCAGCAAATAATTTTTGACAAAGGAGCCAAAAACATACAATGGAGAAAAGAAAGCCTCTTCAATAGTGCTGGGAAAATTGGAAAGCCACATGCAAAAGAATGAAACTAGAATATTATCTGTCACCATATACCAAAATTAACTCAAAATGGATCAAGGACCTAAATATAAGACCCGAAATAATAAATTACATGGAAGAAAACATAGGTACTAAACACATTAACCTTGGATTTAGAAAGGATTTTATGAATTTGACATGAAAGGCAAATTAAATAAAAGTAAAAATAAATAAATGGGACTATATCAAACGAAAAAGCTTCTGCACAGCAAAAGAAACCATCAACAAGGCAAAGAGGCAACTTACCAAATGGGAGAAGATATTTGCAAACAATACTTTCGATAAGGGGCTAATATCCAAAATATATAAAGAACTCATACAATTCAACAATAAAAAATACAATCCAGAGATGACCTGAACAGACACGTCTCCCAAGAGCACACACGAATGGCCAACAGACATATGAAAAGATGCTCAATTTCACTAGCTATTAGGGAAATGCAAATCAAAACCACAATGAGATACTATTTCACACCTATTAGAATGGCTATCATAAACAAGATATGTAATAATAAGTGTTGAAAACTTTGCGGAGCAAAAAGAACTCTCCTATACTGCTGGTGGGACTGCAAATTGGTACAGGCAGTATAGAGTTTTCCCCCAAAATCAGAAATAGAATTACCATATGACCCAGCAATTCCTCTTCTGGATATTTACTCGAAAAACTTGAAAACATTTATCTGCAAAGATATAGGCCCCCTAATGTTCATAGCAGCATTACTCATGGTGGCCATGACATGGACACAACTGAAATACCCTTATATAGGTGAATGGATAAAGAAGTTGCGGTACATATGTACAATGGAATATTATTCAGCCATAAGAAAATATGAAATACTGCCATTTGTGGCAACATAGATAGATCTTGAGATTATCATGCTAAGCGAAATAAGTCAAACAGAAAAAACTGAGAATCATATGATTTCACTCATATGAGGGGAACAAAACCGAAAGCAGCAAATAAACATGACAGGCAAACAGAGACTAATGGACAAGGACAGTGGATTAGTGGTTACTGAAGGGAAGGGAGAAAGGAGGAAGGCAGATGGGGGTAAAGGGGGTCAAATATTTGGTGATGGAAGGAAATTTAACTTTGGTTATTGAACACGCAGTGCAATATACATATGACCTATTGTTGAACTAATTTTTTTAAGAAAAAAGAAAAAAAAATTCTCTTTGGCCCTGGTGTGGCCTAAGAATCAAAAAAGGAAAACGACTAGCATGGCAATTAGAGGAACATGTTGGGCAGTCTTTGAAAATGAAATGTCCTGACTTTGCATTTAGAGAAAATATGTTTGTATGCTGATGAAAATAGCTACTTCTAAGCTGCTAACAGGGATATTTCTAAACTTATGTCAAATAGTCAGAAGCTTTTCCATACCACTCAATCTAAACATTACTCCTTTTATTATTTTCTTCCTATTACCCTGGGTTTTCATTCAAAGAACACATTACAATTTTTAGTATATACTTTTTTAGGCTTAGGTATTCAATGCCTCTTTACCCCACTCTTTGGTTCACCCAGTATAGAAAATTTAGACATGCTCAATAATTTTGTTGAGTGAATGAATAAATAATGAATAATGACGAGTGCCTAAAGAGCTACAGAACTGTAAAAACTGTAAAGGAGACATGGACGGGTTTACAAACGGATCTACCAATGAAGACCGAAGGTTAATACATTCACCTACTTTCCTACTTTCAAACTGATGACCTCATTTAATTCAAGCTTTTCCCTGGAGTAGCAATTTTTCCAGGTCAACTTATTGCAATAGACTTGAAGGTCCATGATATATAATTAACTTTCACTTCTGCTGAGTCAAAACGTGTTTGAGACACACATGGAGGGGCTGGAGAGAAGGAATGAGATTTTCCTTTAACTTTCACGAGTAGACTAGACAACTGCTACTGTCTAAAGTACATGAAGGTTTGTTTTTCTCTTTTCATTGGTACAAAGATTTTAACTTTCATACTATTTTCGTCCATTTTATAAAGATAAGCACAAGGAAAACAGAACTCGTAGAGATATGACTCGAGTGAAATGCTTTTAAATAAGTTCATAAGTGACTTTCTTTTGTATAGAATTATTAAATGTTTAATGGGAACCTACAAATACTTTTAAATTATAGTTTACTTTGTGAAGAAAAGTACTCACTATAGGAATTTGAGAATTCTCAATTAATATATATCCTTTATAAATGTCAATGATATACTGAAAATTTCAAAATTCAAGTTTGTCAAGATATGCTAAAATAACATGCAAGTAAGTATCATTGGGAGCACATATGTGTATGGAAGAGAGGGTTATTTCTTTACAACTATATCTCAAATTAAGCTACTATTTCTTGCTTTGTTTAAAAACCCAGACTTTCTAGTTGCTTTTACAACTTCTGTGTTTTATACTCAGTTTCCATAGCAATTTAGGAAGTGCTCATGTTGGAAAAATATTCAAT
>NW_006494614.1:28422140-28439775 GCF_000325575.1 Pteropus alecto | reverse complement strand
AAGAAAAGTTTTGAGGACAGAAAAATGCATCTAACAACATGCCCTGCAGCCTACAGTATAATTGCTTTAAAAACCAGGGAATGGAAAACAGTTAAAGAGTTATACCACCATACATCTTACAGGGATTAAAAGTTATCATTTTTCAGACTTGTGCAGGGCTGTTTGTTTCAGCATGGCACTCTGCCACATAGTGATATATTTGCCTGCAGAGATCACGCTGAGGTAGTATAATACCCAGTCCTGCTTTGGATTTTCCCTAAAGGCAGACACAATCACTACAACAATCGTGATTAATTGTGTGGCACTCTGTTCAACAGCAAGAGATTCCCCCCAATTTTGCAACACTTTGAAACAGGTTGTCCATGCTGAGTTTTTGTTTGTTTGTTTGTCTTTTTAGTTTTTCAGTTATATTACCCAAAGAAAATACTGGTACCAGGATTTAACTATGTAAAAGCTGATAACCAATATTTTCTTCAGTGGCCTTTAATGATTTTTGCCAAAATATTTCAAATTTTAAATCATGAATCAGTTAAGGTAATAAATAAGTATTTTCCTATAATAGAAGAAATTTAACTTCGAATTATATTTATTTTATGGGACATATGTTTGACCAGCTCAGTTCTTTTCAGACACCAAAATGTCAAGTGCTTTCTGTGTGATAGATAATGACCTAATTGTTGAAGAAACAAAAATGAGTATGACACACATCCTAGTCATCAAGGAATCTAAAGTCTTTCTGTGAATTCAACATGATCACATGTTCTTCTTAGCCTTTCAAGTGATGAATCTAGACTTCATTGATTTGTTTTATACCCTCTGTTCTAAAAGTCTGTTATATTTCTATAGCAGAGGAACTGTGAAAATTTCATAATGTCCTAGAACAATGTCTGCATTTGAATGTGGATCAAAGTAAAAAAAAGTGCAAGAATGACTACTGTACACATGCAAGTTTTGAGAGCATGCATTTTAATAATCCAGCTTTATTAAACTAAACATTTATTTCAAAAACACAGAATTATATAAAGTGAACATATTTATACATAACAATCATAGCTGAACAAATAAGTAGAGAGTAATCCGATGGCACAGAGCAGGAATTCTCTTCCCATAGAAGTGATGTATGGGGAACAGGTAATTAATATCGTGAAAAGAACAGTTGAAAGACATTTATGAGGCCATCGAGGTCAGAAGTGATAAAAGAAGTTTACCCGTGAAAAGGCAGTTCTAGACTGTATGACAAACTGAGCAGTGTGGCTATTAGCCAGCATATCCTAAGAAGCCAAAAACATTGAAAAATTCTCAGAAAGGTAATTTTTTAATACTTCCTTTGTTGTAATTTTTAGTCTTTATTGAGGTTTCAGTTCTCACTTTTAAGATTTACATCTAGAATCACTCTTCCAAATACCGTTTGGATGTCTCACATTGATTTTCAGAAGTTTAATTTTGTTATTGCCAAAAATTCAATTCATTTCCTTGCCTTTCTTTTCATAGTCCCATTATTTTCCAAAGGACTCACATTCAAAATTCCACATTTTCTCTTTTTTTCTCCTACCTGTAATACATTACAAAATAAATTTTCATACTCTTCTTTTTCTCTCTGTTCTTCTGGCCTCTGTCTTCTTCAGATTTTGTTAGGAATAGAAAACATAATGTTGTAGAAAGACCATAGATTTGCAAAATGATAAACTCTGTTTTGGATCTATTTCATTCTTTCTGTTATATCATTCTGTTAAATAATTTCATCTCTCCAGACTTCAATCTATCAAATTTAATAAGTACAAAGTACAGCATAGTATTTAAGAATGAATAATCCTGAATAGATGTGTATCAAGTACCCACTATAACCTAGAAACTAGGCACTGGAATTGTTCCACCTGGAAGAATATTGGTGTCATTAACTGGGATAACGAACAATAGAAAATGTCTAGATTGGTGGCATAAATCAGGCAGCAAAGAAAAGAAATATACTTATATAAGACATTTGCCTACAGGAGACAGAAGACAGTGAGAAAAAAAAAAAGGCAATGATGTAGCATTGCTCATAATGAACTCCGGCATTTCATATTTAGAAAAAAGTTAATCTGCAAATTGGATAACAGAGAAATCCTAGGAAACAAGAAGACTTATTGTATCATTGAAGTCAAGCTAAGAGAGCAGTTCAAAAAGGGAATAAATAAACTTAATTGTTGCTCAGAGATAACATAAAAGGAATATGAAAAAAGGCCATTGGTTTTAGATTCATGGACAAGATCATTGACTTTAATTAAAGTTATTTTGCAGATGGAAAAAAAAATGAAGTATTTGGCAGATTCTGCTGTGTGTTTCCCAATATTCATTCTTCTCTCCTCTTGCAGAATAGAACTTCCAATTTTTAGCTGTACATATGACCTCCAAAATTAAGCCAGCGTCTCAACTACCCTTGCAGATAAGTGTGGTCATGTTGTAAACTTATAGATAATGTAACATAACTTTCTGGTAATATTCTTCCTTTTTCTCTTTCCTTTTTTCAGTAATCTTTGACCATGCAGATAAAGACAACATATTATAGATATTAGAGCAATAAAATAGAAGGAATATGGGTTTTGAAAATTTATCAGAAGGATGTTTCCACAACAGCTCCAACTTGCATAAGAGAAAGATAATTTAGTTTTGTTTAGCCTTTTGTTAATTTTGGATCTCTGTTGTATCAGCTGGACTTTATACTAGTACACAGTGAATGAGAGCAAGTTGCAAAAATGGAGACAGCATATATAGAACATTTGTTTCTGGGAACATTGGCTCAGAAGAGGAAGAGAAAGCTAATGAAGTATCTAGAAAAAAATGAGAAAAACAGTTATCATGATGAGGTATGTTTTTCTCCTGTGGTAAAGATTTGAATATATCTAAAATCCAATAGGAAGAATTCAGGCGACAGGTAGAGGCTGAATATTAAAAGGCAAAGGGACATGGAAAGAGATATTCAATAATGTTAGATTTTTGAATAAGAAGGAGTACATTTGATTTACAGTGTATGTATTCAAGGGCTTTTTCTCTCTTATAACAGAAAGGAAGGAAGACAGCATGTTTGCAGATATATTTGTATGATTGCATTGGAAAGTTCCTGGGCTCTTGAACATCTTTTATAAATCAAGGCTTGAGGTTTTGATGGAAGAAAGCAAGGCATGAGATTTAAGGAGACTGTAGAATTCTTGAATGTGGGTGTATGCACACATGTGCCAATGCAGGGATGAGGTAAAGGAAAAGGATAGAATGGAATTATCAATTTAATTCCATTTGAAATGATCGGTCTTGAATGTATAATTGAACTTACCTTATTTAACTTTTCTTCAGCAGTGCTTGACTGCTGGTTGCAAGCATGGGAAAATTGAATAGTTGGGTTAGTCAGCGATGAAAGTTTGACGTATTTAGTGTGATGAAAATATAACAGATAAAGGAGATTTATGATATCATGGGAAGTGCTAGTCAGATGGTAAACTGTGTTTAGGCAGATATGATGACTCTCTTGTGCTGGGGGTTGGCCCTGGAAAGTCCATTTGATCTAGTATGGTTAAAATGCAGATATCCAAGAGATCAATCAACAGTCTGACGCTTCCTCCATTCTTTTCACATCTCCCTTTCCTCCACATAGGATACATGATACCTTTTTTAACTTCTACAATGAATTCAAGAAAATCAGATAAAACATAGTAAGAGTTCAATGTCTGTTTTATGAATGAATGAATGGACAAATAAATAAATGAGTGAATGAAAACCCATTTCACTTGATCTGCACTGTTTTTGGCTTTCTATACCTAGATTTGAGTGCTAAGTACCACAAAACATAACTATAACAGAAACAGGAAGATTTAAATGGGCAACAAAAGATTTCTGCATTATATCTCTAAGGGAAACGTGCATGTACATATTCTTGATATATTTCATTATACTGTATTTAGAATTGTCATTGAGATTTTTCACCTGTCTATATCTAGTATAACCTGATGAAACTGTATTTGGTGGTTTTATTTTCTATGCTTTATTCAACATAATTATATTCAGATAGTTTAAATCCATCATTGTTTTTTTCCTGCCTCATAATTAAAGTCAGGATTCTAATCCTAATCTTGATCATGATTAGAGGTTTAGCCTGCAGACCTTTGTCAAGTTGCATTTATGTACCAGTTCCATTCTTTCCTTTGGGAGTCACCTATTCCCTGGCATTTCCATCAGCTGTGGCATTTCCTTTGCAATGAGCCTCTGGTGTAACATTGCTGCATACGTTTCTTTACGTTGTCCTAGTAACTGACACAAAAGAAAAACATCTTGAATGCAGACTCTAATTGCCATTCAACCTCTCTCTCTTTTTTTTATTTTTAGATGTTTTCACCCAAATAAAACAAATTTCTTTCAGCTACCTGAATTTTGTGACTCATTGTTTTTAGAATTCCAAAATATTAGAACATTTGTACAAAAATACAACTGAAATAAAGATGTATATCAACCAAAATTTCATACTTCAAAAATGTCTGCACAAGGCTTTATAAACATCCATGGGTAAAAGAACTTGACAGAATAGTAAAAATATTATTTTTTCTTTAGTAGCAGGAGCCCTGTTAGCTCTTTTAAAACCAGTCTTAGAATTTCCAACTTTTAATTGCCAAAGCCAATGCAGAATTTAATCCCCGCTCCCAGATATTCTAGATCATATAAATGATTTTGAGAACCAGCAATCAGAAAACAATGCTTACAATGTTTTCTGTTTTTTCATAGGAAGAGGGAGACCAAAGAGATCAGGGGTGCAGAATGAGGGGTATGAAAACATAAAGCAGTTATCATTTGTAAAGTAAGCTCTCTCGTATTGTGCTAGTGTCTGGTCTTTTCAGATTTCAGGTTTCTTTGATGGCCTCTCAGGACCTCATTTGCATTAACACTCTATATGATGTGATGATCACCACCTTGGAAGCTGTAAAGCACTATGAAATCATTGTCTCCTCAATGTTCTGTATTACTTTTAAGAGGTTATGCTATTTTAATGAACACAATTTAAACTCTGACATTGGCATACCTAAAGTTACTCTCTTACTTTAATGATATATTCACAAGAGGAACCAAAGACTAAGTCAGGAAAATTGCAGGGCTGCGAGAGAATAAAAGGGGCAAGAGTCAGAGGAAGTGAGAAAGAATGGAATGCAGAAAAACACAGAGAAGAAATGGAAAGACTATGTGCAGAAAAATATGGAAAATAATTACTGGCATTAATATAGTAAATAGATGAATGAAAAACATTCCCACATGCCTAATTAGTCTTTGGTCGTGATGAACATTTACTGAAATCACTTCTCTTTCCTCAAGGCTATTCTTTCCTTAACTTATAGTTATAGTATTGGTCTAAGAAATGTTTAAGTGTTGCAATATCATCGGTTATCCCTAAATATTTTTGTGCAATTTGTAATTACAGGAATTGGCCACACAACTACAGGCTTTGCTTTCTGAGTATGAGCCGAATAACAGATATGCCATCACCTCTCACAAATGACCTTGAAAGGTTGGGGAGGATAGTTTTCCTTGTCCCCTTTTGGGTTCTTTAGCTGGCCTAATAATTAAATTAACATAAAACAAATTAACAGGAGAAAAACAAATTTAATTTTGTGTGTACAGAACCCCAAATATATGAGGCTCCCAGACAGTCAGGCGACTGAGGCTTATATGCCTCCTAAGCTAAGGAGAAACAGGTAGGGGTCTGGGACTTGAAAGGGAAGGAAGACAATCCACAGGGAGATGAGAAGAGCAAAGTTTTGGTAACACAGATGTTTGCCCTACCATGCAGAAGTCTTTCTGATACAAAAAGAAGTTATTTTTGGTAATAACTTTCTTTCCAGTATAGGTTCCCCATCTAATTTATTTTTAAGCAGTTAAGAGGGAAATAAAAAGAAAAACACCCTAAGTCTTCTCTTTTTTAAAAATAATCAGCTCAAAATAATCCTCATGCTAAAGGGACACATTTTGGGGTCCCAAATTTGCTCCCTTACAGAATAAATCAAGTGATTGGTAACTGATCATAATGTACATTTGTTTTTTACATAGTGATCTGTAGACTCAAGAGCTGGGAGCAAAGTCTATAATTTACATAATTACAGTAATATGTGGTAACTGAAATTTGAATTGTGTTGTTGGGGAGACTAGGTGTGATTTAACCAAATAGTGTTAACTGAAACATGCACATCTTTGTACCATGTGAAGTGAGCACCACTGTATTGTAAATGTTACTTACTCTTTCTAAAATGAAATAAGTTCGCTAAATGTTGAAGCTTATTTTCCCAATAATATCTTTAAAACAAATACGATTTGGCTTTTTTCCCAAGATAAAAAACCTGGAATGACAAATAGTTTGTTAAGCAATGTACAGTGAATTCCTGAAGGACAGTAACTGTAAAGTACTCAGCAAATCCCACCAGAATCTAATTGTGTGTGAGAGATGCTTATTATGAATGAATAAATGGACGAGTGAACAAATAAATGAATGAATGAATGAGTGAATAAAAGGGAGAAAAATACTTCCTTTCAATATGTATGATGTATCCAATAAAAATAAGTTTCATTTACCAAAAGTAGAAAACATAATCTTTCCTTTTATATTAAAATATGGACCTATAAAATCTATAATCACATTCATGTCATAAAACTTACAAGATTTGATAGAATAACAATAGATATAGTGAAACTAAAATTTCTTTCCTTTGAATGTTCCCAAGGGAAAAACAGAAATCATGTACATATGTTTTCTTTATTCCTTGGAATATTGGCAGAACAACTATTCTTCTCATGTTTTTTTTTTTTTCCTGAGGAGTTTTCTAGGAAATAAATGCACCCCTAGGTCTGAGAAAAGCCATTTGTATCTGTGACCCCATTTGGGCTTCCTGCAAACTCAGTAAAGCTTTTATAATTCTCCTCTCTAATCAATTGTATAAATCAATAGTGATCTGGATGTGTTTATTCGAATGCTATAGCATTTTTGGTTTAGTGATTAATATGCATTTCTTGCTTCTCTAAAAATAAAAAAAAAGCATTATTGTGATCTTATTGTCCTTATAAATCCAACTTTGAAAATTATAGATGACAATATTTAACCAATAAAATCAGACAAATGAAAAGTAATGAAACATAAATCTAGAAAACCACACTATGGTGGATAGATTCTTTCTTCTAAGGAGGATGCGAATTACACTTGAAATTTTTGTACATTAGACAGGTGTGTGGAGATAGCATTTCACATTAAATAAGAAGCAGTCTGATTAATTCTGCACCAGTGAGGTAAGCTCTGTCTTCATTTTTTATGGATAATTAGCAAGCAGACATACTTTTGAAAGTCAGTGTTGTTCTGTTGTTACTACTTTACGTCCGTTGATGTCTTATACATTGTAACTTCTTTGAAGTATATATTTTTGAAGCAGGTGTCTAAATAATCAGAAAAATGTTGAAAATATTTTTTTCAAATCAAATATCTAATATCACTGAAATTAAAGGAATCAATCTCTGTTTAGACTAGAAGAGAGAAACTTCTTTAAAACCCTTATATTTACCTAGCTTTACTTTTTAAATTTATCAATCTGAACTTGTTAGATAAGAAAACTAATGAAAATGGATTCAGTGGCCCCTTCTGGTTTTCTGTCATCTGGTTTCCTTCAAACTGGGAAAAGACATCAAAACAAAACATAAAATAAACATGAACTTTATGCTTCCTCAAGCAGTTAACATATTTAAGGGAATTAGAAAACAACTAAAACTGTAATAATGAAATAAATGTTTTTAATTAAATTATTTATTAATTTTGTTTTCTGAATGAAACTGACTAGATCTCAACATTGCAAATGGGGAAATATTTTTATATTCACAGACTGTTTTAAAGACAAATTTTTAATTTCTATTAAATTGGGAATTTCCCATTTCTGGCTGAAATTTTAATATTTCTGAATTCCTCTGCTTGAATTAAATTGTGGATAAATCTCAAGATTGAAGTGATGGAGAGGAGAGGTAAAAGCACTGATCGAAACTATCAGCTAAAGCAAGTTTCTGACCACCACGTGTCCAATATCCAAGGGGAACATATACTTTGTATTTCCATTGGGAAACTTTTGAAAGTCAAGGGAAGTGTTATTATAATTACTTTTGGAAAACAAGAATAACATAACACTTTCCTGGCAAACCTGAATGTAAGGGCACCTTCTTTAGACTGTGAGCTCTCGTGGATTATGGGCAGGGATTGTGCATTCATTCATCTTTGATTCATTCATCTTTGAATTCTTGACTCCTAGCATCTTTCGAGAATTCAGTGCATTTTTTAAAAGGTGAAATATAAAGAAAATAGGAGTAAATCAGGGCAGAGCAAAGAGAAAGGAAGGAAGGAAAAAAGAGTGAAAAAGAAAGGGAAAAAGAAAATTCAGTAGAAGAATGCATGTGCCACTGACTCAATAGATGAAATCTTGATATTTGTATTTGAAGAAGGAAAGAAAATTTAAAGAACTTTATATTTCTACGTAACCCCAGTTTTCATTAAGAAAAATACTGATACATTTTATATCTGTGTGTAATGGGATACAGGGAACAGATAAAAACCACAGATCCCAGAATATGTAATTTGCTGGTGCACTGTACTATCAGTCAGTCTAATTCTACCATCATCAAACATTCTTTATGACCAAACTATGGTTTTGCAAAATTAGATACATCATGATGTGGTGATGCTCATCCTGGAGTACCTTATAAACTGCTTTTCCTAAAAGTTTAATGTAAATCAAAATTAAATTTGTTTATTTTCTTATAAAATGTTTCAAATCTCATGCAAGTATTCTTATATATCACACAGATGGAAATTAAAAGGTTCATTTCAAAGAAAACCTAAAAATAGATGTTGAATATAAAATCTTGTGAGATAGCCCTGGTAAATACAGATACTTTCTCTATTGAGTTACTTTTTCTATTCAGTCATAGATATATTTAGTTATTGCAGCTAAGTGTGTTTCATTCATTAATATTTCATTTTCAGTTACGGTGACACTCAAATTTCACCACAGGCTTTTAAAATTACAGTCATGAAATTGCATCTTACTCCAGAAAGGATAAAATAGTTCCCCCATTAAGTGAAACTTCTTAAGTGTCATTTCCATAGCTGGCAAACCCTATAATTCTCACTGCATATCCAGCGGTCTTCCTCCATTTATCAACAGCAAATCATTAGCTGAGAAGTGGAGTGAGACCTCATTATTACTCACATTAAACTATTTTCACAAAATGTGTTAGAATAAATTTGCTAGTCTACCCTGAAGCATTATCAAAGAATTTGTCAAGGTAAATGAACAAAGAACATTTTGTGATATGGTCTTCTTCATTTTTAATCGTTTGCTGGCTTGTTCATAAACAATTCATAAACTAATTCATAAACTCAGTAATTGGCAGTAAGTTTCTCTTATTTGTGTAAATTAAGCCTGGCCTTCTATAACTTTAATATACCAACAAGGCTACAGTTTTGTGACTATTTGCAATATTTAAATATAAATAATTTTAGCTTATTAATTAGTCTTTTGTTATCTTTGATATACCATAATGCATCAGTAGAGAAAATGTTTATTGTATGGCTTAAAGCTATAGTAGAGTTTGCAAGGGAAAAGAAAGCATTTCAAAAACCGAATTACAATATTCCAAAACTGATTATATAAAATCAGAATTTTTCAAAATTAAATAATTTAAAATACTGACAAGAACATGAGAAAAGTATGAAAGCTAAAGTGGCTAAATTTGTTAACATGAAAAGAATTCTTATAAATCAATAAGATAAGGACTAAAACTCAATATAAATGGGCAAAGAAAAACAAAGGACTTGAAAAGATGTTGAATCTCATTATAATTAAATAATGTAAAATAAAATAACAATGAGGTATCATTGTTCACCTAAGCAAACTCTTTAAATATACTCAATATTTGATGAGAAAAAAGAAACAAGCCACTGAATGTTGTTAATAGAAGTGTAAACTCATATACACTTTTTAAAGAAATATTTCAGAAAATATCTAAATTTGCTTTCTCATTAACCAAGAAAGTTTACTTCAGGGCAGATGGAGATGCAAAAAAATACATATATATCTGCTGTGAATAAATATGCATAAACAAATATGCAAAGCTATAGTAAAATGTTACCAACTGACTCTATGCTATTACTGAAAATACCTAAGAATAATCAATGTTCATTGGTAGCAAATTTGTCCAATAAAATATGGTAGTTTCATTAAATAAAGTAAGATAAAGCTTTTAAAATCAGATCATTCTATGTATACTCTTGTATGAAATTTTTAAAGTTGCAAATATACACGTGTAATATAAAAGTCTATTTATGATTCATGCATGTTTTTATGTGCGGAATGCCACTACATGTTAATAGTGGCACACTGAAGAAGAATTGGATTCGCACGGAATTGTATTTTCTAAAGGGAAAGGCAAGAGTGGAAAATTTTAGTTCTACTTTAAACACTTTGTTTCCTTATTACAGTCTAAATATAATACTTATTTGATGAAAATAAAAAGGTACTAAGATAATAAGGTTTTAAAAAATCGTCACCTTCCTATCCCATGATCAGTTCTTGGTCTTCTAATACCATTTATTCTTCATGAAGAAAATACACTTTAATCTGTGTTGTTCTAGTTCAAAGTTAAAATAGAAACATAAAAAATAAGCTATGATAACATGGACAGACAAAATATTTTCTCAAAACTCAAAATTGTATCAATTATTAGCCGCAGGGAGAGAAACAATACCAAGAACACTCCCTAGTCAAAAAGGTATTCCTTACAGCAATGTCCTTAATGCATGGAATGAGTAATGGGTAAACCACATCCTCATGATCTCAAACAATAAATGTAAAGTCACCACCGGACAATGAGGCTTATTATCGAGAAATGTAATTAGACCTAATTATGTCTCGTACTTATTTTTTCTAATTTTTCATTCCTGTGGTTCTCATGCATATTGATTATACCACATACTCATGGGCTTACTGATTTGTTGCCTTTTAATTGGCCTCAAGTGTTCCACTATTGTATATTTCTCTTCCCTGTATCACTGTGGAGCTTTTCTTTTCCAATACCTTCCCCATATTCCTTACTGCAATTGACAAACAAGATATGTTTCTTTAATGAAAACAAGGTGAAGAAGAAGCTTGTCAGCGTGGACTATTAAATCACTTAATAAAATGGGAAAATCCAACAGGGAAAGTGAGATTCTCGCTGTCAATTGGATAATACTAAAAGAAAATTAAGCAATAGCTTTATAAGTAAGGGTGAATGAAGTAATTTCAGTTCCATAAATTAAACTGAGAAGTGAGAATGATCACACAAAAAATAATTTTGAATAAATGTCATAGGTCTAGTTATGAGAAGGGGCAAAATAATGCTGTGTTCATATGCTTTATTTTTAAATACTAAATCCAGAGTTTTTTCATGATCACTATAATAAATATAATAATAAATAAAAATGTTTGAAATATTACAAGAATTACCAAAATGTGACACAGAGACATGAAGTGAGCAAATGCTGTTGGGAAAATGGCATGGATAGACTTGCCCAATGCAGGATTGTCACAAATATTTAATTTGAAAAAAAATGTATTATGTGAGAAGTACAATAAAGCAAAGCACAATAAAACAAAGTATGTCTTTATTTGATTTATTAGGTTTAAATGTTCTATTTTTTCTTCCATCTATTACCTAGGAGGCAATAGCTTGAAATATTCTGTTGTCTATTATTTTTTCTCTATTTTCTTCCTATTAAAAGGAAATAGTCACCTGTATGGGTCTAAGCAAAGAGGTAGGGTTAGGTTATGCAAATATAATGGAAAATGAACTAAATATAGGCTTTTGTACTCAATTATAGAGTTCAGCAACCCATTTACTATTGCCTTATTATTGCTAGCCTCCTCTATTTTCTACCACAATAATATAGATATAACTGAATTGATAAGAGATGACATTTCCTAGTGTCTGTAAGTTCCTTTTGCCCACGAATGCCTTCTATGACACTAGGGGATGTTTCATGGTCTTTTGTAGATTTGGGCTAAAGATAAGTTATTTTGAGGCTAAGTGTTACCTGGAAGACAGCTTCATAATATAAGAACTCCACCATGGTTTTTCATCTCTCGTCATATACTTTCTTATTGTAAAGGTATCTTTTGTCTTTAAGCTTTTGTAGCTCAGTAAGATGGAAAAAAGCAATTGATTTCATTCTCACTACATGTGGTTTTACATTAATTAAAAAAACATTTAATTAAAACAATGCTTTGGGAATTCACCATGGCTTTAGAAGAAACAAATGTTTATTAATATAAAGTGGCATCATATACAATGTTCAGTCTTTCTTATAAATTGCTCGACTCTAGAGAAAAATCACTTTCTTTAATAACCAATGAGATAAGGCTCCAGTATAATTGTTAGAATTTTGCACCCATCTTAAATTATTATGAAATAAGTTATATGTTACATCCAACAAATTAGACTTATTTAAAGCATACGTTCATAATAGTTTATATTTTTATGTTTATATAACATAGTATATGTATATACTAAATAAGTTTTAACCAGCACATAACATTTAAACATTTTTTTTTGATTTTTCACTTTTCATCATGTTACTTATAATCATTTGCAATAAAGAAAATTTGAGTAAAAACTTGTATGTAGACTTTTTTGTTATGAACAAGTTTAGGAAGTAAGGATTTTTGTTTTAGTAGGAAACAGTTCTAGAGATTTCAAAATATTTAACATGATCAAAGCAACAGAAAGTACATTTAACATTTTTTATCTGCAAATTCCATATTAAGCAAGGAATCTCTTTCAATCACATAGGGGAAACACATCACCACAACATTTAATAATACCGTATTTTTTTTAAATTGTGGTAAACATACACATAATAAAATTTACCATTTACCCATTTTTAAGTGTACAGTTTAGTGGCATTAAATATATCTACATTGTTTACAATCACCACCATCCATCTCCAGAACGTTTTTCATCGTCCAAAACTGAAACTTTGCACCACTTAAAAAAATAACTCATTTTTCCTCCTCCCTCCCCCCAGCACCTGGCAACCTCCAATCTGTTTTCTCTTTATGAATTTGACTACTCTAAGTACCTCATATAAGTGGAATATTACAGTATTTATTCTATTGTGACTGACTTATTTCCCTTAGCATGCTGTCTTCAAGTTTCATTCATGTCGTATCATGTATCAAAATTTCCTTCCTTTTTAAGGTTGAATCATATTCCTCTGTATGTATATATCACATTTTATTTGTCCATTCATCTGCCGATGAGCACTTGGATTGCTCCCACCCTTTGACTATTGTGTATACTGCTGCTATGAACATGGGTGTGCAAATATCTGTTCAAGTCCTTATCTTAAATTCTTTTTATTATAATCCTAGAAGTGGAATTGTTGGGCCATACGGTAATTCTACATTTAATTTTTTTAAGAACTGCCACATTATTTTTTATAGAAGCTGCACTAATTCACATTCTCACCAGCAATGCATAGGATTCCCATTTCTCTATATCCTCAGCAACATTTAATATTTTCTCTGTGTGTGTGCATGTGTTTAATAACAGCCATCCTAATGAGTGTGAAGGGGTTTCTCACTGTGGTTTTGATTTGCATTTCCCTAATAATTAGTGATGCTGAGCATCTTTCCATGTGCGTATTGGCCATTTATTTGTATGTCTGTTTGTGTGTGTGTGTGTGTGTGTGTGTGTGTGTATTTCTCTATATATGAGAAATGTATAATCAAGTCTTTTGCCCATTTTTATCAGATTTTTTTTAGTTCTTTTACATATTCTGTATAGTAATTCCTCGCTAAATGTATAATTTGTAAATATTTTCTTACATTCTGAGGGTTTCCTTTTTACTCTGTTGATAGCGTCCTTTAATGAACAAAAGTTTCTTTAAAAAAAAATGTTTATATAACTTTCCTTGAAGTGGAAAAAATAATTTATAAGTCAAGCTTAAAGCTAGCTATAGCCCTGGTATTTCTCTGCACTATTAGAGTTAGAAATTTATGTTAGATTAGGTGAGTTTAATCAAAAATGATACTATTTAAGTCTATGCTTTATCTCTAATTGTTTTGTGAAGACAACAGCGTCACTTAATTCTATCATCGAAATGACAATATTTGCAAATTAAATGTTTAGATTATATTGTTCGCTGTTTCTTTAAATGGAATTGTATTGAACTAAGGAGAGAAATAAATGACTTAAGAGTACAGTTGATAAAATAATTTGTGACTTTTTACATCTGCGATATTAACTTTTTGCCTTTTTTTCAATGTGAGCACCAATAATCAAAGTTCTCATCCAAAATGTCAAATTATGTTTATGGAATCTGAACTGTTTTCTATCCCAGGACTTTTATACTTGATCTTCAGCCAGAAACACTGTTCTCCTATAGCCTTGCATTATTAGTTCTGACTCACCATTCAGAACTCAGCTCCAACATGATCTTTTAGAGTGGTTTTCACTGATGTACCTGAATTAAAAAGCCTACTCCAACCCTTTATCAGTCTTTAACCCAATTAGATCCCAACCGGCTTTAGTTTATAGCACTGAACTTTAACTAATGCCTGAAGTTACCTATTTATGTGTTTTTTCGGGCACTGCCTCTTTTCCACAGTCCCACTAAATGTGTGCTCCATGAAGGACCTTGTCTGTCTTGTTTACCTGGATCTCCGGTACCTAGAATAGTAGTTGGAATATAGTAGGTAATGAATAAAATATTTACAGAAGAAATAAAATAAAATTATGTATATGCTAATATTTCTAATGAAATCATATCTTTTTCTCATTTTATTGAAGTAATGAGGTTTTCATTAATTACACAGTCGAATCTAAAACTTGATTATACATGAAACATTTTATAGTTATTTTATGAGAGCCATTTATGGGCTTATTCATTGGTCATTATAGAAAGTACATCATCCATATCTTATCTTTCATGGTGAATGGACATCTTGTAATTAGTCGTATCTCAGAATCTCAGAATCTAGGCAAGATATTTTCTTTTAGACTTTTTGTCCACAGAAAATGTATCTTTCTCTCTGATATTGTGAAAAAAATTGTATTCGCTAAGTGTTCGAAAGCCATTTTATCTTCTCCATCTTTAGTTCCTTAGTTCAGAAACACTCAGTAGTAAATCGGTCTCCATTTCTAAGAACTGGGTCTGAAACGTAAATGAGACATTCAATAGCATAGTAGCATTTTTAAAATCTATGCAACGCTATTTTTAACATTACTAGGAAACCTTATGATTTAAGGAAATTAGATATTCGTTGGAACTTTATTTTTTCCAAGTCTCTTAAAAGAGCTACACACATATTAATAATTAGCCTTTTTGAATACCGTAACTATAGAAAGCTATTGCTTTTAATACATCTTGCACCATATCAGTTTACAGGGAAACTGTTGCTTCATCAGCTTAGACATTATTAAGATCTTTTTTCAACTTCTTGTTAAGAAACGCCTCAGGTTCTTTTTTAAAAGCACTGTTTCATTTTAGCAGAATGATACATTGGAAACAATCTTATCCATCTCGAAATACTAAATACCAGAGTGTTTATTGAACGATGGAGTGTTTCCATTACTTTTTGTCTTGCAGAAGGTTTTTTGTATCATTAATTTTTTAGTGCCGACAGAGTATTGAAATATTCTAAAGTGTAGCCTCTTTCTCAGTGAATCTCATAAATCTCATGGCCACTGTGGTTAGAAAGCAGGGGGCTTTTAAAATTGCAGATATTTCTGGTCCAAAGACAAATATCTTTCAAGGGTGTATTTTTGTTGTTGTGATTACATAGACGAGATACTTCAGGACAATTGTGTGGTGTAAATTGATGGGCTCTGAGTAAGTGGTCTGAAAACCTTGGTTCTGATTCAAACTGGGTCACTAGCTGGCCACATGAACTTGGAGATACTAATTTCTTCCAGGAAGAATTAACATTTTAAAGCAGAATTCTGCTACTAATGCTTTCTAATTTTTATGATGAAATTAAATACAACAATACACTCTGATGTTTTTTAAAAAGGAATGAGCAAATTTTTTTTTTAATAAAAGAAAACCATGACTTCCTAGAAAGACTCATCCTGATATTGACATTTCTGACTGAAGTTAGGACAATCCTATCTAGTTTTCCGGGATTTTTTTTTCTGAGAAGATAGAGCAAATATCAAGGTGGCATTCTAATTTGAGGTCCTCAAAATTAGGTGTCCTGAGTTGATAATTTTTGGGACATTCAACATAGGAAGCAGTAGTCTGATGCACCCCAATCATAGATGCCCAAAGATTGAAAAAATCAAATAGAAATCAGTGTACTTGAAAGTATCCTTAAAATGTAGCCTCAGATAGATTTACCAAAATGCTTAATAATAGCTAATAATATCATTAACTTACTATATGCTTATTTTTCAAGTATAAGAGATAAGAGCTATTGACCTTGTCATTTTCAGCACAATTATGTGTCTACCACCATTTTTGTAGAGCCTGAAAATGTTCGGGTAGGTAGAATGTAAGTGATAATATTCAGTAAGGTCTTGAAACAATTTATGAAAGCAGACAAGAAGCAAAGAATTCACTAGATAAATTTTTTCTGGATTAATAGCAAATATAACATAATTTAATTCACAAATTATATTTAGTTCTTAGTTCTTCATCTTTTATTTCAGAATAGAAAGTTCATATTTAATAAATATATTTAATGGAAGTAAAAAGCATCTGATACTTTGATAAAATTAGACTAAAATCTTTTGGACAACATGTATTTTTAAAAGCTCATAGTTTTATTTAAAAAAGTGCCATACTAGCAATTATTTAAGACACATTTAAAAAAATATTTATGAATTGAGTTAGACACATGCATTTTAAGTTTTGTAAATTAAATTTTGGTGGCATACTGCTGCTAATTATTTTATTTCAGATTTATTTTCATCCACATAATTTTATTTATTATGTAGTCTGTATTTACTATATAAGTGATAATATTTAAATACTTTATCCATTCTTATTTTCTTCAGGAAGCCATAGCATAATAGCCATTAGTAGTGAAAATGGGTACAATATTTTAAAGACTTCAAAATACAAATGTATGAGGTACTTCACAACGATTTTAATTTTTATTATTAAAATTGTGAATGTCTCTGACACATCCTCAACAACTGCCTTTCCTGAAACCTGTTATGACTGGCCTTTATAAGTTAGGTTAAGCCATAGTTTGGTTTTCAACTTTTTTCTGTACCTATATTATTTCCATGTGATCGTGGCTTTAAATATTATCTATATTTTGCTGACTCATGGTTATCTACATTTATCTCTATGCCTCCTTTGAAGTTCAGCCTTGAATGTCCAGCTGCCTTAAAACATCTCATCTGGCTGGATAATAGTTACCTCAAATTTAACATATGGAATGTGGGACACTTGATTTATCCCCTTCAATATCCCAAACCTATAAGTATGTCTTATTCCTGGTCTTCCTCGTCATGATAAATGAAACAACCTAAAAGAATAGATAAAAAAATTCAAGGGTGGTCATTTATCAAACTTCTTCCACTTTCCCTGAATTGAATTAAGCAGTGA
>NW_006494614.1:28384785-28422113 GCF_000325575.1 Pteropus alecto | reverse complement strand
ATCCCGTTGACTTGATTTCCAAAATATATCTTAAATTTATATTTTTCTTCATCTCCAGTGTCAACCCTCTGTTCCAGCATAAATAAATTAATATATAGATAAATCAATAGATATGAAATTTCAACCTTACACTTACATATCTCCATAGTTGCCCTCTATAATCTGTTCTTCAAAGAACAAACAGAATCATATTTAAAACAAACAAACAAACAAACGTGTAATCAAATCATTCTGTTGCTTTAAAACTTCCTCTTATATTTAGAATAAAATCCAGACTCTTTATCATGGCTCACAGTGTCATACATACCTAGTTCTTGCCTATCTGTTTAAAATTATCTTCTAAATCTCTCCATCTCCCAGCCACGGTGGTATTTTCTGTTCCTTGAAGTTGCTAAGCTTGTTTCTCTCTCAATGTCTTTGCACTTGTTGTTCCTTCCACTTGGAATTCTCTTACACAGACTTCTCAGATTGCAATTTTCAGTCCAATTTCACTGCTTCTGAGAGGCTCTGCCTGATGTATCTCTGTCAACCACAGTTTTACTCCACATTCTCCATGAGTGATGGGACTTTGTCTGTGTAGCTCATTTTGCTTAGGATGGTATCTAGGTGGTTAATTGATTTAATTAAAATATTCATTAATAAAAGCTCTCAAAGAGTATTAGGAATGTATTCACACTAAAGTATAAACAACTAATTAAAGAAAGATTTCTAACCTATCATTAAATTCTAAACTTAAAAAATATAGCTTATTAAAAATAGTTACTATTAGGGATTTAAGGCACCCTTCATCAGGTGGTGGCAGGATTTGAAGGGACGGTCACTGGTCTTGCTGCTACCACAAGTAATACCCATAAGTCATTTCTTCTAAGCTTAGCTGCAAAAGTATCCAAGAACATTGATTTTCTATCATTTTCATTTTCCAATATGCTTTACTTTAATTTATTAAATTGGAGTAAAAACATTGCATCAAGGAAAACAGCCTATAGTACCAATACAAAAAATAATTTAAAAATGTTTGCATCTCCATGCTTTATAAACATGCTTTAAGTACATACTATTAAAGTATGGAAGTTATGAACAGTTAACCATGAATTGTAGAGTTATAATTTTGCTGATGAAATCTTGAGGCACAAAACCATGGGTCATATCCTACTATAGAATTTAATTTGAAACTCTTTTCACAGTTAGAGGAATTCCACTTGAAAACTGATAAGACAGGTTGTGAATTAACAGTCATAAAATGCATTGTTCTATGAACACCATATTGAATTAATAAAGGAAATATAAATCAGATTAGTGAGAGAGGAAAGTATATTTTCTGGTTTAGTGAAAGAATATACCGAGGTCATTTTTTAGAATTAGGAATGAATGCTGTAATTTTCTTCAAGCTATAGTAACTGTTTTCAAAAAAATTTTTACTCAAATGAGTAAAACCCATGCAGATAAAATATTTTGATGCTGGAGATTCTAGGAAGTGGGATGCTGCATGCAGACACATAGACAATGTTTTACTATTTTATTTATCATGTCAATATCACTTGCACATACTTTTAAATTAGACCTTTGATTTTCCCTTTGCAGAATCTGCAAAGAGACATGGGGTAAAGGATGATCTGATCTAGTCTTCTTATTTTACATACGAGTGAGTATATTGAGTTTGAAATAAGTTAAATGACAAATGCAAAGAACTTGGACTTGAAATATGACTACCTAGCTCTAACATCAGCCATAAAATTTACTAGCTGTGTATCCTTTTCCAAATTATATAACCTCCCAATCCTGTTTCCTCATTTGTAAAGGGGAGAATAATATTTACCTTGAAGATAATTTTGTAAAAAATGAAGTAATGTATAGGAAATGTATGTATAAAAGTAACAACGGGGCTTAGTATCTGTTTACCAGATTCTATCTACAACTTAGCAATGTCTTTCTGCCCATTTAATTATTAAATTTTCATTTGTTACTTTGTTGGCAGACTTAGTTTTCTTCTGCACCATTTTCTCATACTTCCCTATCTTTAGAAAATACAATTAAACTAAATTTTTCTAGAAAATAAGTTGACATCAAATAATTAAACCAGCACCAAAACAACTATAAAACTATTGAAAGAATTAACTAAATATGTATATTTTCAATTTCATTTTGTTCATACTTAATTCTTGTTTTATAATTTATTGTTGTAAAATAAATTTAACCAAGAAAAATATTTTGAATATTTTTTTAAGCAATAAAATGCAACATTTGTTATAATCTTTCCAACTCTACCCCCAATAAGCTGTGTGAACGAGAGTGTGGAGCAAATTTTCTGAGACTCAGGTTAATAAATTAAGACATATTAATTGACATATTGGCATACTACTATGTAAACATTAACTTTTATGATATTAAACCTTGAGATAATTTATTTTTTGCTAGATGACAGTGTGACATGTTTAAGATTTAGATTTATAACCTAATGGATGTTAAAAATTGAAACATTTTAAAAAACAAAAAATCGAAATCAATACAATTGTCACAGCTAATAGACACAGTAGAATAAGAAATAAAGCTAACTTATTGGATAAGCCAGGCAAGCAAGTAGTCAGTGTAATATATGGTCATTTGCTTTGAAGCCAGACTTTTGCAATTTTTACTTGTAATCAGAAAAAGATCAAAATCATTTGATTTCTCTTATTTTTCTACTGCTTTATAGACAAAGACTTGAGGAACTGAACAAACCCTATAATTTCACACTCAGCTGCACTATTTACTCAATTCATGTGATTGTACCGTAAAATACAACATTACCAATAAACAAATCAGACTCAGCACATCCCAAGAACAGAGCTTGTGTTAAGCAGGGGTTGGAGCCAACCAAATGAAAGATGTGGTCTCGGGCCTCGAGCACCTTATAATCAGGGCTAGAGAATGTCACTGCTATGGATATTAAAAAAAAAAAATGTTGAGATTATGTTGTGTTTCCTTAAGGAGAAAGAATTTGAGTTGTAGAATAAAAAGAAAATGTGATTTTCTATAGATTATGTAAGTAAATGAAAGAGGTAACTCTTTGAATTATCAAACTACTATCTATATCAGTTAATGTCTGCTCCATTTTTACATTATTTATCAATTAATACACTGATGCTCCCAATACACCTGACTGGGGAAATTTAAGAAGAATGAAAGGTTAAGAGGTGATTTTGTAAATAAAAATAAGTTGTCAAGAGTTTTAAAGGCAAAAGAGATAATAGAGTTTCATAAAGATCAAAAAAAAAAATAGGAAAAGGTAGAAATACATAAAATTTGGAAGCAATATTATTTAATATTATTAGAAAATAATTATTTGGGCTATATGGCTCAGAAAGAGTGAGAATAACAAAATTTATTTACTTTTGTTCGTTTTTCTGAAACCACCTTAGTTGTTTATTCAAAAGGGCTTTTTCTTAATCAGACACAGAATGAATCAGAATTTGCTTATAGAATAATATCTTTGCTATACATTTATACATTCTGTCTTCTGGAGAAATTTTAATATATAAATATTTTAATATTTATCTAAAATATTTTTTTGGAAATGGCTTTTTCTCTTTTTCTCAATAAATTTCACATAAAATTTAGAATTAGAGGCTTCCACATTCAATTATCTGCAGTAGCACATCAAATGTAAGACATTTACATCCTCATTTTAATTATGGTTTCACGGATACATATATATGTTAAAACATCACATTATACACTTCATATGCAGTTTACTGTATGTCAACTACACCTCAAAAGGGCTGTTAAGAATCAAACTGAAAAATCACATATTAAGGTAGCATGAGGTAAAATTGCAGAAGGCAAGCAAAATTTAGAATGTAATAGATACATATATTTAAAATATTTTTTGTGGTGTTTTATTAAGGACTGGTATCTAGAACTTCCTACTCTTATTCTTATCCTTACTAATTGTTTTCCTCTCTCACTCTACCATGTGAATTTATAGCTTAACACCTCCAAGGAAAAACACATATTATTTTGAGATGCAGTCATTTCACAGTTAGAAATGTCATCCTCCTGGTGAGACAGAATTTATTTTATTTTGACTTATATTAGTGTAGTTCTGTCCTGCTAGACCCCAGAATCATCTTCCTTTTCTATAGATACATCTGAAAATAGGTGAAGAAGGCTATTTTATACTTCTGAAACCATCCTTTCTATGATAAAAATATACCAGTTTATTCTGTCATTTTCGAGATATTATTCTACTCCATTCATCTCACTCTACATTCCCTTGAGTTTGTTAGTGTCACTCTCAAAGTATGAATCTAAAACTAAAAGCAATAATCTGGATTTAATATGATCAGCACAGAGCACTAGGAGACTATGATCTCCTTTGTTTTGAGTCACATAACAGCCTAAAATTGGATTACCTTTTTTAGCAACAGTGTCATGTGTCATTTCCTATTGAACTTGAAGCTAAATAAAACTTCACATTTTTATGTTTCAATAGAATGGCAATAAATCTTGTTTTTCTACTTTTTATTTATATAAAACTAAATGTTGGAACCTAAATGTAGAAATTTATATTTGCTCCTGTGAAATTACATCTTATCTTATGCTTCTCATTTCTGCCTGTTGAGATCATTTTGAATCTAATCTTTCTATCTGCTATATAGAAAGTTCCTCTTAGATTTAGGTAAGTTCCTCTTAGCTTTAGGTAATTCATAAATCTCATACACAACATTGTATTTCATGTGCTCTCCTTTAGCCTTATAGTCCCCTCTAGCTACCAATTTACCTTTCACCTTCACTTCACAATTACAGTAGACATATATTATATACTGCCCAATGTACCTTTCTTTAAGAAATAATTTCTTCTCTTCTATAGAACTGGAAAATTTTAGCAAACCTACTCCTCCTCCACCAGGTAAAATATGATCTATACTGGCCGATTTGAATACTCTATTTCAAAGGCTACAGTAACTGATTAATGAAAGGACACATTACCCACACTGGACCAATCAAAATCCTCTCCAAGAGTTTTACACAAATGAAATGTAAAATACACTTCCTTGCCATTCAGGTCATGTCACAATAACTGGAAGAATGTAATCATCCTATTTAGCATAAAGAGGGATGTCCGCTGGGATTTATAATCATAGATGGCTAGAGAAAAGAAAAGAAAAGAGCTGTGATAACTTGTGTTAACCTTTGGATCCAACTATAACTAAGTCACGGTCATGCCTTAACATCCTTGTAATGTTAGCTAATTAATTCTGTTTTTATATAAACTTTACTTTTCACTGTTAATAATAAATGAGTAACATTTTATTATAAAAATACAAAGCATGGAAAAGCAAAATTTTATATATAAATATGTAATACTATATTATAGAGATCTCTTTAAAATATTATTTCTAATCCCAACATGCCCTACATGTACAAGTACTTTTTATTTATTAACTCTATGGAGAGTCAAATAGATGTCATATGTAGCAGACAGTGTCGGTGGTGTAGTTCTGCTACCCTAGAACTTAAAATTCTAGGTAAGCTTTGTACACAGAACACATTGAATATATTTTTGTAATCCATTACTCAAGTAATCCCTCCCTCCTTTCCTTTTTTTCTAAAAACAAAATAAATACTCAAAACTCACTTTCCAAATTATTTTACAGTCATGTATGCCCTTGAGGCGATCAGTATCTGTATGATGGAAATACTATATAGTGATATGCATTGTGCATTTCTTCCCAGCTCTCATTCAGTGACTTTATGATAGATAGGATCAACCATCATGGGAGTATTTATATTATAACATTGGCAAAAAATGCAAATCAAGCCCCCTTCCCACCCCACCTGGTTATGAATAGTTTATAAGCACACCAAGGAGTAGAGTAATAGAAATAGAAAGTACTCGATGCTACTATGTATCGTTTGGTCTTCATGCTTTAAGTACATTAACCCATTCAAATCTCACAATAACAGTGTGAGCTGTTATCCTCATAAGGTGACAAAACAAAGAAGTTACATAACTCCTCTGAGGTAGCACAGTTACTAAGTTGCAAACTGACAGCATAGGACAGTTTCACCTTTGTCATCTTTTATCATTACATGAGATATCATGAGCTGAGAATGATACCTTACATTTTTAAAGGGTTAGGTAATGATTTCTCCAGTTCAGATATTTCAAAAGACTCCACAGAGCATACTCTCGAAAGGCTTTTATTTGGTTCATTTTCTAGCTTAAACACTTTTAAAGGAGAAAACAATAAACAAAACACTTCAATAATTACCTTTAGCTCCTAAAAGCATAATCCTATAACAATTTAATGTGTTTCATATCACTGAAATGTTCATTATATTGTCATGAGATTTGTTTGTTAGTGTTTTCTTTGTTATTTGATGCTCATTTCAAATTTTTGTTTTGCTACTTTTTTTTCAAATCTGAGATCTTCATGGATACAGTTGTTCAAATGTGCCATTACTTTGGATATTTTTCATTTTCCATGTTTCTTTCTCACTGTGGTTATTCAGAATATATGTATATATAGTCAGATCATTTTTTTCATAAAATTTGTATGACACTTGGGTCATAGTCTTTCACACATTTGCCATTCAGTTATTACTTTCTTCTCTTGAGATATTAAACATTTTTTTCCTAAAGTCTTTGGCCTTTATGGGACCTACAGCCCAATATTCCTTTCCTCTGATTTCACAAATATTAAGGTGGCATTCTTCTTTTTTCCACATGTAACAATTAGTCCTATAAACTCATATTTTCATTCTTAGTATGAATGAATTTCAAAGTAATGCTTTCCATTATTGTTTCTTATATGCTCTAAATTTATCAATAAATTAATTTGAATTATTTTAAGTCTCTATTAAGTTTTTATTGCCTGTGTTTTTATTTCATATAAATAACACCTCATAGATGTTTAAGTATAAGATATAGTCAGAAAATTATGAAAGAGTCAATCAACCTTGAGTCTGAGTACTGGATCTGTCTTTTACTAGGTTTAAAACCATCAAAAAATTAATCTGTGTTTTATATATTCAAAAAGGATTGCATTAGCTACTATATTACTTTGTAGCAGCATTACTCCTAAATGGCATAGTAAGTGTGGAGCTCTTAACGTTATGCCTGACACATAGTAAGTATGCAAAAATAAACCTTCTTATAAGAAAATAGTTCTTGTGCCTGAATTCGAAAGTCTTGAATTCATTAAAGAAGATAACTGAATTTGAATGAAAATGCAACTCAATTGTTCCTTCCATGACAATGGAAGGGACACATCACGATTGTGATGACTGATGTGATGCCATGTATAAAGTGCCTAAATTACATAACTGATTCTATGCCTACACTCTTGCTGCATTTATCTGCAGATTTAAAGTATATGAACTACTCTCATTTTACACATGGTTAAAATGGGGATCAGAAAATTAAGTGTCTTGCACAAGATCATTCTATTGGTTGCAGATCTAGGATTCACATTTAAGTTTGTCTGATGCTAGTCTTTCCACTATATTGTGCTATTTCTGACTATATCTAGGAGCCCCAATGTTTTGAATTTAAGATTTAACTTGTAAGTAGGCAAATCCATAAAAAGATGTAATAATCTCTAGATCCAAATCTGTGCCATGTTCATGCAATGGCCCATTGGAAATTTCATATTAAATCACATACATGGATGGATAGATGGATTAATGAATGTATAAACAGATAGAGAGACAGATACTTCTAGCTCTTAGTACTTACTCAAATTGAGAAAGTATGCTTTACCATCCTCACTATACCATTATATTTTTATGCAAATCACTTTCAACTAACTTGCTGAAAAAATAGAAAAGAAAAAGTAGCAAAAAGAAAAATGTCTTCTCTTTTATTTATTTTTTATGCCTACAGCACCTGGTCTTCCTAGGTGGTCTCCCATCCAAGTCCTAACCAGGCCTAACCCTGCTTAAACTCTGCTTAGCTTCCAAGGTCAGACAGGATCGTGCTTGTTCAGGGTAGTAGCATGGCCATAGACTAAATGGGATTTAAATGGATATGATACTAGTCAAAGCTTATTCATTAATGACTGGAAGACTGCACTAGATTTAAGTTGGATTAATTAGTTCACTCTACTTAATACAAGTGTAATTTCTCATTTTACTTTTAGTGACATTTTTAGGTTGTTTAATTGCCAGTGAATGTAGAACTTGAAATATCAACATTCTTTCAAAGTGTTAATTTTGCTGATTATGAGGGGAAATATTTAGTGTAAAAAGAACATGAGGCCTAGGATCTAAAGACCATGGATCAAATCCCGAATCTGACATTTGCTTAATACATTAGGCAAATTATTTCATTTCTATGGCTTAATTTTCTCTTTATTGAAAGTGTGGGAAATTATATTTCTAAAATGAGTTAATGCAGGTGAAAGTACTTTAAAAACTATAAAGTATCTTGAAATGAAGAAATCATCATCATCAGTAATTATTTATCACCTAAAAATAGTTGGGCTGATGTTTAGCTTAGATGCTATTGAAATAAACCCAGAAAGTATTTTCTGAAATCTTTTTATATCCAATATGATTTAGGTTCATATGTTCATATATAAGTAACTTGAAGCCAATAGGATAATTGGTAAACTTAAAATTTAAAAAAAGATAAGTAAAACAACAAGAATGAAAAGAAAGAAACTTTTACTAAGATGGATTTTTAAGGTAATAAACTATAAAATACATAAAATAAATTATGGTGCTCCCTTTAAACACAACTAAGAATCATAGATATTTTAATTATAAATTTACACACATAATTATAAATATGTACATATATAAATATATAATTATAAATACACATAATTATAAATTTTATAATATAATTATAAATTATAAATTAATGATTGCCAACATTTATTGAGTTCTTACTTTTCAATCACTGGTCGAATTATTTTGTACACATTATTTCTTTAAATCCTAGGACAACCCGATGTGTAAATGTATATTATTGCAATCCTAACTGTATATATTAAGAGATTAGGTAATTTATGCAGATATACACAATAGTAATAATGTCAAACATTTACTGAGAATTTATACTCTGGAGATTCTTTTGAGCACTTTACATATATTAACTCACTTCTCACCACAACACAATGAGGTAGGTCCTATTATTATTTCTATTTAACAGTTTTAGCCCAGAAGATTTATATAACTTGCTTAAAATCATGTAATTGGTAAGTGACAGAACTGTTAGCCCCAGAGGGCTCACTTCAGCACTACAACAAGCAGTTCATTATCTGTTTCTTATTGCCAGAAAGTGATAACATCAGGATAAAATGTTAGGCAGACTACTCTGTGCCCAGTGTTCTTAACCACTACTCCGTGTTTATTTCTGAATGCCTACCAGACAGCAAGCAGCCAGCAGAGCTGAATCTCTGTTCCCTAGGAAATCATACCAAATGGGAGAGATAGATTTGCTACTAACATTTATTCTGCCTTGATGTTTTAAGGTTTTCGCACCATACATTTTGTTTAAGTCCTTTCGTTCTTAGCTATCTTTCACTTTCGATGATTCCCAAATTCCTACACATATTTGTTTTTGCTGTCTTCTTCACACAGAAGTGTTCTAAAGCCTTGCAGAAATGAGTAGTAGATTAATTAGCTTTCTCTATACTAAAGCATCCCAAAACTTATATCCTTAAGGCAAGCATCATATATTATTGCTCATTAACTTATGGTTTAGCTGAGTGGTTCTGCTGAACTGGTGTAGGCTTGGCTGATGTTAGCTTCAACTTGCTCATGGTTTTCTGATGACTGGCAACTACTCATCTCGGAGTTCTCACATGCCCTGTGGGGGATGGTGATATTTCTCTCTTGATTCATCGGACTAGCCTAGACTTGTTCAAATGGCAGTAGCTGGGTTATAAAAATGAGAAGAAGGGTGTAAGGCCTTCTGAGTCCTGGGTTTGGAACTGGTATAGCATTACTTCCACCATATTCTAATGTTCAAAGCAAGAGACAAGAACCTCCTAAATTCAAGTGGTAGAATGTTAAACTCATTTCTTGATGAGAGAAACTGCAAAGCCACACAGTAAATGGGGATGGATTAGGGAAGTGTAGAAAATGGTACCATTTTTTTTTTTTTTGATTAACCTTGTAGTGGGTGTGATTTAGAAATAATGGCTGTGCAGGTCACTCTTGATTAGAAAACTATAACCTCAGGAAATAAAATGTGTGAAACACTGAAATCTGTGAAAAATGGTTTGCAGGGAGAGTTTTCAGTAGTGCATCATTAAAGCTTTGGCAGAGGAAAAAATCAGTGAAACTGACCCTCCAATTACCTCTTCACCTGATATTTGGAAGCATGACTGATGATTTTTGATGGAAGGGTTCTGACTTCTTTAGATAATTCAAGCCCAGGGCAGGCTTCATAAGAGATATTGATGTCTTAATACAATTTGAGAGATAGATGCTAGAGCAATTAAATTGAAAAAGAAAAAAGGTTGATAGTATTCACACCCACAGTTTTTATAGCTGCTTATATCAGAGACATGATTGTTCTACTTGTTTGATATTTTGACATTTTGTGTCAATGATTTCTCCTGAGATTATATCTGAGCCCCCTTCTCTCACTTTTTTCCATCAACATCCTCTCCCCTGCCATGTAAAGTTTATTATCTTTTGATTCCTGTTTTAATGGCTTATATGTTTTTATGATTTTAGCCTAAGCTTAAAAATATTATGCTACAACATTAACAGGACACATTTAAATATATTTAAGTTGTTCAGTCTTAAAATATAATTATCTGTATTCTTACAATTCGTATTTTACACAGCCACAAAATGAATGTTAACAGAATACAGTTATTTTCAACCGAGGCCCAAAGTGATTTAAAAAAAAAAAAGGCAAATGAACAATTTCTAAAAATAATAAAAAGCTAAAATAATATGGCATGCAATCCTTGGTCACTTTGTAGTTTTAATATTTTTAAAATTACTTTACAGAAGCAGTACATATTTTAATGTATTTAAGAAAGGGGAGAAAAGCACAAAGAAGAGAATTAAAATTAACAGTTCAAACACTCAGAAAGCTGCTATTATTATTTTGATGTGTCTACTTATAAAGAAATTTTTTTCTAAATATAATACATTGTGGCAGAGTTAGTACTCATCAGATGCTCCACACATCCCTTACATTTCCTATAATCTCTTACATGTATGTGTGTGCTGCGGGTCTAGTTCTGAATGATGGATTGGGTGAAAACATAGCTCACCTTCTGGCCAAGCCAATTAAGACCTGGTGTAGCTCCATCATCTCTCCCTTCTCAGTCACACTGATCTTGGAGACATGTGGCAGTGAGTGTAGCTTCCAAATAAAGGAGTGCACCCTGACCTGCATCAGCCTATATGTATATGAGTAATCCAAGAGTTCAGGCTCTATCTATGATGGCAACATAGCCAATCCCATCTTAAAAATACCATTTTACAAAAATGTAATTATTTTATATATCAACCTTGTATTTTGGCTTTTCTCACTGCACATTATATATTCATACATACATGTGATATAATATATACATAATCCATGTTATAAAACAGACTTAAAATAATGATTTAAATGGCCATAAATAGAATTATATATATTTAAAAGTCTGTTATATACATTACACACACACACACACACACACACACACACATACACACACACACTATTTTGTTCCAGGCATATAAATGTATGCATTTTATGTGCCATATAGTCTATATACTGACTATACAATCATCTGAAGCTAAGAAATTTATGCTAAGTTCCTTTTTTCTGCAGTGACTATTTTTGAATGTTCCATAAAAATAGTCAAAGTGAGTTTCACATGTACCATATAGTCTTTTTTCATTAAGCCCAGCTATCCCAAATATGTTTTTCAAATTTGGTTCAAAGTTCTTTATCATTTTTGATTAATGCTGTAATAGATGGATAAAAATGTCATTTTATATTATGAATATTAGATAAAGCGATAATCTTTTAGATTCAGAGTATAAAATGACACATAATTTGCATACTATTCAAATTGCAAGTATTTTTAAATTTTATTTATTAATTAGGATTTTTAAATAGAACACTTTCATCAAATATGAAGAAAAGGAGCAATAATGAAGAGTCAATAATAAATTTTTGTACTAAAAAAAAAAATGCCTTTTCTGACTCCACAATGTGTTTTCAGTTTTATATGCCAGTACTTATATTTTACAAAACTATGTAAAATAATTTCCATAGAGGTCTTGAGTTTATGTTCATTTATCATAAAATACATCTAGACACATGGTATTAAATGCCATACTTATAAGTATGTATTGGACTTTTACCACTATTTGGGAAAATGAGCTGATTTTAACTGCCTTGATTTCGTTTTCTTGGTAGGATTGATCCATGAGTCTCTTAACTGTATAACAAAAACTCTGTAAAATAAGGAGTGGAAATAAATATATCTTACAGCCCAAAGAACGCAAAGGCTAGTGATCTGCTTTTTCAGTTACAGTTACTTCTTACAAGTTACCTTCCCACTGTATCTGCTTTGTTATTTGTGGCTGTGACAGTTTATGAATGGACTTAGTCTTTATTCAGAAGCAGATCACCACAAGACTAATGATTTAACTTAGAGATTTTTATTTCTCTAGACAGGCAAAGTGGATTATTATATTATTAGAGCAAACTCATATATATTTGAAGAGCCACATTTTTGAAAGAGACAGATTTATTTTTGTTCTACTTTATGGTAAGGCAGTTCAGAGATTTACCAATTTCCATACCATGTGTCTAGATGTATTTTTTGATAAATGAACATAAACTCAAGACCTCTATGGAAATTATTTCTCTGTGTTTTTAAGGTGAAGAAATTCTAGAAACAAGTATAAATATGCAAAAGTGCCTGACTCATCATGCTCCTTGACAAAATTACTGTGAGTTAGATAATATTTCACAATAAGCTAGAAGAGTACAAACCAGCAAGTTTTTCACCAAGACCTTGAATATTTTAGCAATCTTAGTCAAATGAAGTTTTCATTGCTTTGATACCCATGTCAATTACTGAAGGATGTCTTTTACTGCCATTTTGCAGTGTAATTGTTGTGATATTTTGTCCTGATGGTGGTCTTTAAAGTTTCACTGAGCCTAGGATGAGCCAAGAGGACAAAGGTGAAAGGAACTGGTGAAGAGCAATGAAGTAATATATGTGCAGGAAGAGGGAAAATCAAACAGGGCAAATTTCAAGAACTAAACCAAAAATTTTAGAGTTAAGTTATCAGGCTGACCCTGTTCTAGCTGATAATTTACATTAGCTGATAAATTACACCAGCTAGGAAGATAAGCAGTTTGTAGAAATGGGTCATTTTCAAGTTATTTCTCAGTTTTTATTATTTAATTTTATCATGTGATTAATTCACATAACATTAGATATCCAAAGTACCCTGAATATAAGGAGTTCAAAATACTTGTTAGTCTGCTTTTATCCTTAGTAGAAAAAATTTAAAATGCAAATATATCTCACATTCTTCATCTACCCCCAGTTAAGTTGACCAAATATTCATGTTTTCATCTAGTATATATCAGACTTGCACTAACTTATCTGAAAATGAATAAGGAGATTGCAGGAATTCTGCTCACAAGAATTTTAAAAGTTATTTCTATCAAGGTTTCCAATATGTCCTACATTTGCACTTAGTTCTTGACCATCGATAGACAGATAGATACGTAAACAGACAAACATAGAGATATACAGATCGGTAAAGCAAACAAGAATAAAGGGTATAATACCTTGGAAAGATCAAAATTTTAAAAAATTGTTATTTATATTCATTATTGCTGATGCTTCTAGATAAACCACGTTGAATTTGAAGATTTTTTTCTAAAAACATACAAAACTCCATGTAAGTCAGTTTCTGAACACACTTTTCCTGCATGTAATTAATCAATAGCGGATTTTGATCTGTTCTTTTATGTTTCACTAGGAATTTAATCAATGGATTCATCTCTAAAGGCAGTGGCACTCTAAGTTTGTCCAATGCAAGTACATTTGAGAGATTCATTTTTTGGATCAAAAATATGTTACTGTTGAAGAGTAGATGTTTTCCTATTAAAATAGTTTACTTTAAATATAACATATTTGCATGCTTTGGCATGATCAGAAGTAATAATTTCTTGAGTTTTATTTATCTGGAAAATTTTACATTTTCAACAGTTTTAATGTCCTCTGATCATTGAAATAAAGTGATAGTTTGTAGGAAAACAGCCTCCAGCAGTCCTAAGCACCTTGTCTATAGGAATGCTCCATAAATCTGTTATTGTTGTTATTTTTAAAACTAGGCAAAGAAAATACTGGTCAACTATTATCAAAGCCATGCATTTCTCAATAGGCTATACTTTTTAAATAAGAAAAGCAGCTATTCAATTCTATTTGTAATTATTTTAATAACATCATTTATTAATCGTATTAATTTTATTTACCTCTTTTATGGATAAAAGCAAGGCAAATCACCACAGGTAAATTATATTGAAAATTAACATTGATTGCATGCTTCAATATGCTGTCTCTTTTTTTACCCACACATCTGACACTAAGTCATGATAGAAAATAGTTTTACTTTTTAAAATCTTAGCTTAACAAAATTTATTAGGTTTTGAAAACTGCTTCCCCTCATGATGATACATTAGCCATTAAAACAGGCAAAGAAAGAATAAGAAGCCAATCATGGCCACTGAAAGATATTTATAATGCTATGCTCTTATTAACCTATGTAAAATTTCATTAAAATGCCTTTGCTTATTTTTAAAATTAGTCAAGCATGCTAAGGGTTTAAAAAGAGATAAAATGAGTGAAAACATTTTTTAAGAAAAAAGTACGTTAGAAAGTTTAAATTAACAAAAATGTCTCCTAAAAATTCCATTCATAGCTATAATATCAGATTTAAATTCCATAAAAATGTATATTTCAAGTGATTTACTCAAGTGACATCAGCAAAATGGTGCAATAGGAAACCCCACTGACTTAAAATAATATATGACCCAAACTACCTTTCTGAGAACTACAGAAACCAATTAAGAAGTTTGAAGCATCCCAGGTGAGTGCAAAGCCAGAAAGAGCTGAATAGAAGCCACTGAGAAAGTTCCTCGCATTTGCGACCATAGCCCATCCCACTCCCAGGCACAGCACAGCAGAATTTGGAGTAAACTCCCAATTGCCAGGCTCCTCTCTATAATCGGGAGAGAAAGGGAAGTGTGGGTTGCGACTCCAATATTCTGGTTTTTCAAATTGACAGGAATGGCAGTTTGATGTCAGATGGAGGGCCTCAGAGGCAAAGAGAAGCACTGATACCTGTGGCATCACTAGAGAGACTCTCTTAATGCAGATACACACCACGGGGAGCAAGAGATTATAGGATCCAGAAAAGGCCAGGCAAATTTCTTTAACTGGAAAATTGCATGCATCAGCCCAGAAAAGATACAACTTCAAAAAACGTTTTAGACACTCCTAATATCTCCAGTCACACTTTTTAGTCAATGTCTTTGCCCATATGAAGACAGTTAGTAATGCCTGAGAATTGTGGCTTTTTTTTTAATTAAAATTTTTTTTAAGATTTGTTTTTTAGAGCAATTTTAGGTTCATAGAAAATTGAAGGGAAAGTACGGATTTCCCACATATCCCCTGCCCCTACACATGCATGGCCCCCGCCATTATCCACACCCCTCACCAGAGTGGTACATGTCACAATTCATGAAGCTACATTTACACATCATAATCCCTCAGAGTCCATAGTGTACATTATGGTTCACTCTTGCTGTTATACATTCTGTTGGTTTGGACAAATATATAATGGTAAGTAACAATCATTACATTAATGATACAGAATATTTTCACTAACCTAAAAATCCTCTACGCTCCATTTATTCTTCCCCCTCCTCCAATACCTGGCAACCAATAACCTTTTTATTGTCTCCATAGTTTGTCGTTTTCAGCATGTCATAGAATTTTATACTACATAGCCTTTTCAGATAGGCTTTTTTTTTTTTCAACTGAGTAATGTGCATTTAAAGTTCCTGTATGTCTTTTCATGGATTTATAGTTTATTCATTTTTAGTGCTGAATAATATTCCATTGTCTGGGTGTACCACAATATATTTATCATTCACAAACTGAAGGACATCTTGGTTGCTTCCAAGTTTTGGAATTTATGAGTATATCTGCTATAAACATCTGAGTGCAGGTTTGTTTTTGTGTGGACATAAGTTTCAACTCTTTTGCATAAATCTCAAGGAGTTTGATTGCTGAATCATATGGTAAGAGAATGTTCATTTTTACAAGAAACTAACAAACTATATTCCAAAGTGGCTGTTTTGCATCTCTACCAATATATGAGAATTCCTGTTGTGCTACATACTCAACAACATTTGGTGTTGTCAGTGTTCCAGATTTTGGATATTCTAATAAGGAACTTAGTGGTAACTCATTGTTTTAATTTGCATTTCCCTGGTGATGTGTGATGTGGAGCATCTTTTCATATGTTTATTTGCCATCTGTATACCTTTTTTGATGAGATGTCTATTAAGGTCCTTGGCTCATTTTTTAATTGGATTATTTGTGTTCTTATTATTGAGTTTTAAAAATTCTTTACCTATTTTGGATAACTATTTGTTGTTTTTATCAGAGGTGTCTTGTGCAAATCTTTTCTCTCAGTCTGTGGCTAACCTCATTATCTTGACATTGTTTCTTACAGAGCAGAAGTTTTCAATTTTAATGAAATTCTGCTTAACTATTATATATTTTATGGATTATGTCTTGGGTATTGTTGCTGCCATACTCAGCGTCACCTAGGTTTTCTCTTATGTTCTCTTTTAGGAGTTTAATAGTTTCATATTTTACATTTAGGTCTGTGATCTATTTTGAGTTAATTTTTGTGAAGTTTGTAAAGTCTGTGTCTAGATTCACTTTTTTTAAAAATGTGGATGTCCAGTTTTCCAGGATCATTTGTTGAAAACATCATCTTTTTTTATTGTATTGCCTTTGGTTCTTTATTGAAGATTAGTTTACTATATTTATGTGGGTCTATTCTGGAGCCCTCTATTGTATTCCATTGATCTATTTGTTTATTATTTTGCCAATACCATACTGCCTCGATTACTGTAAGTTTATAATGTCTTGAAGTCAAGTAGCATCAGTCCTTCAACTTTGTTCTTCTACTTCAATATCGCGTTAGCTATTCTAGGTATTTTTCCTCTCCAAATACACTTTAGAATCAGGTTGTATATATCCAAAAAAATAATGCTGAGAGGAAATACTGACATCTTGACAATATTGAGTTTTCCTAGATATGTGAATATAGACTATCTCTCCATTTATTTGGGTCTTAATTGATATTTTTCATCAGTGGTTTACAGTTTTCCTTATATAGATCTTGCACATATTTTGTTAGATTTATACCTAAGTATTTCATTTTTGGATGCTAATGTAAATAGCATTGTGTTTCTTAATTTCAAATTCCACTTGTTCATTGCTGGTATATAAGAAAGTGATTGACTTTTGTATATTAACCTTGATTCCTGCACTTTACTATAATCATACTTGTTTTTTTCGAATATCCAAATTTCAATAAAAGATCACAAGGTAAACGAAAAAACTGGGAAAAGTAGCCCAATTAAATTAACAAAATAAATCTCTAGAAACTGACTGAATAGAAACAGAGATCTAAAAATATGTCACAATAAATTAAAATAACCATCTTAAAGATGCTCAATAAGCTAAATAAAGCACAGATAGACAACTAAATGAAATCAAGATAAAGATGCACGACCAACATGGAAATGTCAACAGAGAGATAGAAACTATAAAAGAGAACCTAATAGACATTTTGGAGCTGAAGAATACAATAATTGAATTGACATATTCACTAGAGGGCTTCAACAGCAATATTACACAAATAGAAGAATCAAACAATTTAAAGTCAGGTCACTTGAAATTATTAAATCAAAGATACTAAAAGAAAAACATCAAGAAAGCTACAGGCTTTATGAGACATCATCAAATAAACTAATATGTGCATTATGCAAGTCCCAGAAAGAGAAGAGAATAGCAAAGGGTGGAGAGTCTATTTAAAGAAATAATGACCAAGAGCTTCTCAACTTTGAGAAGAAAGTAATCATATGAATTTAAGAAGCTTACCAAATTCCAACTAACATGAATCCAAAGAGTCACACTCAGATATATACATATCGAAATGTCAAATTGCAAATAGAGAATCTTGAAAATAGCAAGAGAAGAGTGATTCATCACATGAAAAAGAGCTTCTATAAGATCATAGATGAATTTCTTAGCAGAAATAAGTCAAACACAGAAAGACAAATACTGAATGATTTCACTCACGTATAAACAAAAATAGTCAAAGTCATAGAAGCAGAGAACAGAATGATGTTTGCTATGGGCTGGGGGAAGGGAGAAATGGGAAGATGTTGATGAAAGAATATAAAGTTTCAGTTATGCAGGATGAGTAAGTTCTGGAGATCTAATGTACAGCAATTTGACTATAGTTAACAACACTATTGCATACTTCAAATTTGCTAAGAGATTAAATCTTAAGTATTCTCACCACACACACACAAAATGATAACTATATGAGGCAATGGATACGTCTATTAACTTAAATGTGGTGGTTTTCTCACAATGTATATGTATATCAAACATCAATTTGTATATCTTAAATATATACAATTTTTATTTGTCAAGTATACTTTAATAAAGCTGGAAAAAAATGAAGACATTAAGACTTTCCCAGATAAACAAAACTGAATGCGTTCATCACCACTACACTTACCCGAAAGAAATGCTAAAGGAATTCCTTCAAGTAAGAAAAAAAGGATGCTAGATAGCAATATGAAAGCACAGGAAGATATATAGCTGTCTGACAAAGGTGTATATACATGTAGACAGATACATAATACTGTAGTATTGTAATTGGCAGTTAAATAACTTTATATTTTGATATAGAATATAAAGATAAAAGCATAAAGTATCTATAAATCTATGTTAATGACATACAATATAAAAATATAATTTGTGAACTCAGTAACATAAGTGGAGAGGGTAGAGATGTAAATAAAGATTTTTATGCAATAGAAGTTAACAATTTTAGATTATATAACTTTAAGTTATTCTAGTAATCCTGATGGTAACCCAAAGAAAATACCTATAAATAAAACATATACAAAAAGAAATGAGAAAGGAATCAAAGCATATCACTATAAAAAATCATCAAAATACAAAGAAATGCAGTAAGAGAGGAAAAAGGACAAAATAGTTACAAGACATACAGAAAACAAAAACAAAATTGTATTAGTAGTTCTCTATCAGTAATTACTTTAAATGTAAATGAATTATATGCTCTAATCAAAATATATTGACTAAATAGATTTAAAAACAAAAACAGAAAAAAATAAGATCCAACTATATGCTGTCTAAAAGAGACTCATTTTAAATCTAAGGATACACATAGGTTGAAAGCAAAAGGATGAATAAAAAAAGGTACATCATACAAATGGTGTCCAAAAGAAAGGAGGAGTGGCCATACTTATATCAGATGAAATAGATTTTAAGTCAAAGACCGCCACAGGAGAAAGACTTTATGTAATGATAAAGGGTCAATTCACTAGAAAAATAGCTCTTATAAATATATGTGTACCTAATATCAGACCTCCCAAATCTATGAAGCAAATATTTACAGAATTGAAGAAAGAAATAGATAGTGACAAAATAATAGCAGGAGACATCAATATCCCATTTTCAGTAATGGATAGAACAATGAAACACATCAACAAAGGATAGAGAACTTGAACAATACTATCGGTCAATTGTACCTAACAGAACAGTCCACTCAATAACGGCCAAATACAAATTCTTCTCAAGTTTGCAAATATTTTTTCCTACTCCGTAGTTGCCTTTTCATTTCCACACTGTTGATTGTTTCCCTTAATGCACAAAGTTTTTATGTTTTATGTAGTCCTGTTTATCTACTCTTGATTTAATTGTCTGTGCTTTAGGTCTTATGTTTAGGTCTTTAATTCACTGTCAGTTAATTTTTTAAATGTGGTATATGGTAAGGGTCCAACTTCATTCTTTTGATGTGGATATCCAGCTTTTCCGGCACCAGTTTGGCAAGATGAAATCTTTTGCAAAGCAATGTGAATATGGTTAATACTATTGAACTCTAAACTAAAAATCATTAAGATGGTAAATTTTATGACATATGATTTTACCACAGTTTAAAAAATAATTTAAAATGTTACTTTCTAATAACTACGGTGTTTGATGTTAACTTTGGCCTCTAAGGAGTCATATCATAATTTGCACAATGCTATACTTCATTTCAGATCAATGATTCTAAAAGTATTGTCATAGGACCTGAGGGGTTCCTTCTCAGGGGATATGTGAGTTCAAAATATTTTCAAGTATACTTAGATGTTATTTGCCTTTTTTAACTCTTATTCTATTTCACATGTACAGTGTTGGCTACATGACAAACCTGCAATTATCAGGAAATGCTATTATAATCTTCTTTTTTTCAACTACATATTTATACAAAGCTAGAAAGTCTTCATATACTTCCATCAGAAAACATATTGCACTATTATGAAAGCAGTAGCAGATATGAGAATCTGACATCTTCTATTAAGCCAGACCTTAAAAAATTTTACAATAATGTAAAACAATACCACTTTTATCTTTACAGAAATTCGGAAAAAATTTATTATTTTTTAAATAAATAAATCATATTTTGCATTAAAATATATTATTTGTCACCACATATAGTGTTATTACAGCCATTTAAATGTGAATTAATGATAAAAAGGTGAATATACTAACAATACTGAGCAGTATACTAATAAATGTTTAAGATTGTAAAATTTGTTGTGTATTTTATAACAATTAGAAATTAAAAATGAATTAATATTTTTTAAATTACTCAGTTTTTAATTTCTAATACTATAAATATTAATGACTATAATCCACATAAACAAAACTCCTAATAATCTCACTAATTTTTGAATATAAAAGTGTTCTAAGACTAAAATATTTGAAAAATGATGTTCTAAACATCTTTGTTATTTTAGTCTATTATTAAATTAGTATTAAAATCTACTACAAAAATGAAAAGAGGCACCATTCCTTCAGAAAAAAAATAACAATAATTGCCTTGAAACAAATAAAAGTTGACTTTTTAATTATTTATCAATTCTGTTTTGTAAACAAAGGCTACAAACAGCTGTGAGAGCAGCAACAAAAATATCTGGAATGCTTAGCAATTGAAATCAGTGTTTCCAGCATTTCATTGCACAATCCGAGTTTTTCTCATGTATTCATAAAGTACATTGTCTATGAGTTTTCTGAATGAGATACAAAACTCTTCTCAAAAAGAGGGAAAATTGTTGTTTCCCTCAGTAAACACAAGAAATTTTAGTCTTTAAATAGATAGTACACATGGCATGCAGTAGATCTGAATTTCTCATCTATTTTGCCTTTATATTGTGATCTCAGCAAGTAGCAATTTTCTTTTACATAGCTGCGAAATAAGACTATTGTTATTATAATAAAAGGGACTGAGAAAGAGAAAATGGCAACAGCTTATTTTCCACTTCCTTTGTAAAAAGAAATGTAATTGTTAACAATTGTTTACTATATTGCAGACGTGAAATTTAATCAACAGAAACCTCATTTAAAATGGAGTTGAGAGGGACTTTAGGGAAAGTTCTCATGTCATACTACTCCAAACAGGACATACTAGTCAATTACTCCAAACAGGAAGAGACATACTTTCCATCTCTAACTTGAAGATATTTTTCTACTATACTACTCCAGTAGGGTGAAAGACCATCTTCTCTTCTCCTGTCAACCACTCAGCCAATGAAAAGCCACTACACTTCAAATTCCCAGTTTCCTCCAATGAACTCTTTGTTTACAACAGCCCCTCTGAACTCCCCCTTCCCTCCATTAAAGAACATTTTTCTCCTTTGTTCTCTGGACTTGCGCATGGTTCTCATTTAGACCACGTGTCTCAGATTGTAATTCTTTATTGGTCCTGAGTTAAACCCATTTTGCTGAAGAAATATATGGCTGTGTATTTGTGTCAGGTTAACACCTACTAGTTGTATTTATAGTGGTTCTGCACATAAAAAATAAATACCTTTTCCTAAGGCAACAACAACAAAATCAACATTATAGAATTTGGCAAAAAGTATTTTTATCTTTAAAAATGAATAAAACTGGATTATGTGGGTATTCATAACCTGGATATAGATGGCAGTTCTCAAAAGCTGTTTTATGAAACCTATGAGTTCTTTTACTGTTTTATCTCTGCCACTCACTCTTCCTTCCTTAGTTTCCTTTGCTTTCCATTAATAATGGTTTTGTTATCTTTCAATAATGTGAGTCTTATAGGTAGTGGTTCTCTTAGAGCAAGAGTTACAAACATTTTCTGTAAAAGGCTACGTAGTGAATACATTCAGCTTTGAGGTCCAGGCAATCTACTGCAACTACTCAACTCTGACATTGTATCAGAAACGCAGCCATAGGCAATGCATAAATCAATGAGTATGGTTGTGTTTCAAAAAAAATTTATTTACAAAAAGATGTTGAGGGGAGAAACGCAGATTTGGCCCATGGTTTTAGAACCTGTCTTAGAACATTGCTTCCTGGTCTCTCCCCATTGGTAAATCAATGTGTGGTAATTAGACCATTGTCTGTTTCCATACGAGAGTTCTCTCATTTGTTTAATGAATAGATCACTAGCAATTTATTAAACATATTTGAAATGCTGCTGCTCTTTATTATTATTCACAAAACTCTCCCTTATCCCCTTTTAATTTTGGCCCAGAAACATGAACTATTCAATCTCACACATTTAGACCGATTTGAATTTTGGTTACTTTAACCATGCATTGACAGTCACAACCCAATGGACATTACTTTGTAAAGGCTGAAGAGAATTTTTCTTCTGCCTTCTATACTTGCTAAAGGTCACATATAGAAAACAGAATTTCACAAATTTCCAACCTGCCTAAAAGTATACTCTGTGGTAAGTAAATCCCCCACAGTTATAAACACAGTTCTAGTGTTGCCATTTAGAAATATACTGCATTTTGCAGTCCAATGGCTCAGTAAAAGCAATTTTTATTTTTTACCTCCTGTATCAACCTGTGTGAAAGTCTTTCCATGTCAGAGAGGCAATAGGAGGCAAACATTAAAGTACTTTTTTATTTTACTGTTAGAAAAACAGTCCTCAGAACACTGTCTATCTCAAAACATTGACAGCTAAAGAACCAGGGGGAAGTAACATAAATAACAGGTTACTACAATGCAATAAATGTTTACATATTAAAACATCCCTAATATCAAATTAATAGAAATTGTTAATAAAATTCCAGCTTTCCCAATTATTTTTTTCATTTATATTCCTATTTCAACCTCTCTTATCTTCCTTTAACCTTTTTTACTTATTCTCTTCTACTATCTCAAACTACATTTTGTACATTATCATTATCAATGTTTTTGTTCATAAGTGTACACAAAATTATGCATGTTTTCAAACTGTGGGAAGAAATTCAAAGTCCACTGAGGATTAGGAATAGATTTTGATTGTTTCACTACTGTAGAAGTCAATTTTCCTTTCTATCTGTTTTTCTTTTACCTTTTGCCGTTCTCTGGCCTTTCTCTGATGGTCAAAAACTTCCAGATTCTTGATTTTTTTATTTTATCATATATGAGATTCCTTTCATGCCTTTTAAGGCCATTAGTAATTTAGTTCCAGCATAATTAGCCAGTTTCAGAATGTTTTCTCTACTCAAGGCCCACTGAGCACCTTATCCTTGAGGACCCTAAAGTAATTCCTAATATGTGGTTGCTCATATTGAGTAATTTACTAATAATAATGAGTCAATTCAATGTCTATCTTCCCATCAAAACCTAGTTCAAATCTCAATCCTAGAGATATCCTCTCTGTGCCTACTTCTTGATTTCTGTCCCTTCTCATCTCAACTCTCTCACCCAGTGTTCTCTCTTCATTTATGCCACTTTCACTATTCTGCCCTCTTGAACATACACTCCTGCCATGTGGCCTTTGCACCTGACTTCTCTGCTTGGACTATGCTTTCCTCACTATCTGCATGACCATTTCAGCTCCTTTACTTCTTATAGATTTCTAAACAGTAAACTGTATACTGAACACCTTATCAAAATTCCTCACACTATCCTGTTGACATTTCATATGGCCCTTTCTTTCTCATTGTTTCCCTTCAGCATTCTTTATGCATTAATGTTCACTTATTTATCTTTCTTATTGTCTGCTCTACTATACTTTAACCCTGTGAGAACAGGTATTTCTATCAGTTTTGTTCAATACTGTATGCTCAACCCTTAGAAGAGCACCTGAAACAAGGTTCTCCATTGACATTTGCTAAATGAATGACTATCGGGAGCATGGTTTAACACTTCATATTTCATCTTGCTTTCCTGGCCCTTATTACTCCCTGCATGATACTAATCTGATTCAATTAGACTGTCAGAAATTGAGGTCATGGCCTAGGTTTCATCTTTTTGTGTTCTGAAAATATCTAGAACAGTGCTAAAAAATATAAAAACATATAGATAAAATAGATAAGATGATGTAAATATAGATTAGATATAGATATATAGATATAGATGACATATAGATGATAGATATAGGTATAGATATAGATAGATACAGATAGATAGATAGATAGATAGATAGATAGATAGATAGATAGATAGATAATAGATAGATAAATGATAGATAGATAGATAGATATAGATAGATAGATAGATAGATAGATAGATAATAGATAGATAAATGATAGATAGATAGATAGATAAATAGATAGATAGATAGAGATATTTAAGGTCTTATAGTGAAAAAGAGTTGAAGTGAAAGAGAATGTGACTATCAAAAATAGAGTAAGCTCACTGGTTAGTATCTGGGAAATGTATTTCTGGTTAGAATAAAGAATTAAAAACCAAATTCCATTTACCACCATCTCTCCTCAGTAATGCTTTACCCCTACTTAAACACTGAGACTGGATAATGGAAAGAAAACAAAGGTAAGAGGACCAACAGAAAACTGAGGGATGGCTGAGGGGAACTTTCCACACCTATTAACAAAATCCATGTCAGCATTCTATCCGGAATAAAAATAACTTCATACAATATTAAATTAAAATAACTTCTTACCAGTTTTGGAGCCTATAGGTGTCATACTTTAATTGTACAGAAACTTACATTTTATTTGTGTTAAATATTTTTCTCCACTTAGGAACATTATTACCTAACAAAAGTCCTTAAATTTACATAGTGACCTTAATCTAGCAGTTAGAAGAATCAATGGTTTAAAGCATATAGAGTAGCTGGTGCAATAATAAATCAACCCCAATTAGTGTAGTAGTGACTACCAAGCAGCCTCCCAAAGTTAGAAATCTGTGGGTCCAAGCTTAGAAAGCTCACCTGCTGAGAATGTTGAATTGTCTACAGTTCAGCTGTTAAGCTTGTTTTGTTTTCATATAGCTGCATAGTGTATAAGAGTCAACTCTTATCTGAGCTGAATCAGCTATCCAAGGAAACTACTGTTTGTCAAAAAGACTTCCCAAAATCAGTTCTGTCCTGTAATTGGGGCACAGCTGCTGTGATATTATTTTTAAGAGGAAAACTCTAAATCTATAATTTGAACACAAAATAATACAATGTACATTGACAACAATTAGAATTATCACACCAAGAAGTGAGATTCAGAACTGAGAAAAAGGAACCCTGAAAAAAAAAAGATAGTGTGTGCACATGCGCACACAACCTCTCCCCAACATCTGGTCCCTCCATTTTTTTTTATCACCTTGAATTGCTCCAAATGAGATATTTCAGTCTCGTGTCATTGTCTAACAATAAGCTCCAGTCCTTCCACTCTTGAACATTACTTCCTATGCAATTTCTTTTCAATTAAATAATTCTAATTCATCCAACCCTCCATTTTTCACCTAATATGTTAAATGGCTCTGGTTTCACCTCTTTTTGTGCTCGGCCTACCCTTCCAGAATAGTGCTCAACGGTTTCAACAACCATGTCCTCCTGTCTTTACACTGCAATTGCGTGGCAAAATTGCCATTTTGACTCAATCCCTCAATCCCTTTCTTTGTACCTAGGCAGTTTCCTAAACTCTGCTAAATAAAACCAAGCAACCATTCAGATTAATGACACCAAAAAATAATATTTGAAGAGCTGGACCTTCAAATCTACTTAATAATACATTTATTTGTTCTTAGTTCCTTCTTTTATTCTCCTCACTGACAGTTCTGTTTTTCAAGCTTTATCCTGTATCATAATCTTTTGGTAACTTTAGTTCAAGTAGTAAACTGAAATAATTCAGAGTAGATACTTTCAGTTTACTGTCACTTTTACTTATTAACATATCCTTCTCCATATTTGCCTTCTTTCTTCTATTCTTAGCTAAAGACGAGTCTCTCCTTCTCTTTAGGGTTAGTTCCCTAATTTTCACTGATTCAGGAGAGATTCAGCCCCCTCCAAGGCAATGCTGGTCAGATATTTCTCTTCCTCCTCCAGCCCTCCCTACTGGCTCTTTCTCCTCATCCTATAAATGTGATCTTTTGAGACTCTGCTACTCACCTAAGCATCTCCATCCCATAACAGCTAAATTTCATAAAGAAATACTACCCAGCCATCCCCCCTACCATTTTCACTCTTCTATCTTCCATTCACTTTTTCAATTCGCTGAAATTACCTTCTTCTTCTACCATTTTCCAGTCCCCAGGAACTGATCTGGAAATGAACCTATGATCTCTATGAGCCTAAGCCAATGGACACTTTAAAGACCTGAACTCACTTAGAGATTATTTCTCATCTCCTTTGGCTACTATGTTACCCCTGTGTCTTTTAGATCTCTAGGTCTCTGTCTTCTTCGCTGTATCCTTCTATGCTGATCTCATCAACCAATCTCAAATCTCTCTCAAAATATGTCTTTTCTCACGTTACTCCTTCCACTGCTTTTGTCAGCTATTTATTTCTGATCTTAATTCCATACTACCTCTTCCATATGTACTTTCCAGTGAAAATATTCTTTCTTTTGGCCTCTCACTGTATTGTTACATTTTCCATAGTACTTTCTGAAATATTATATTAAAGATCTTTGTGTCTCTCTTCACCAAATAAATTATAAATACTTAATGGCAGATACCTGGTTGTGTCCATCTCTGTTTACTCTATTATACTTTTGACATAAATGGTGCTCAATAAATTAAACTAAATGTAAATTCCATTTGCTCCTTATAGCTGAGCATACATTTTTCAGAAGCCAGATCTCACTTAAAAGTACCAGGAAACAAAATAATTACATTATATAACATTTATATTCTTGAATACCTTCAAGGAAATTTCCCTTGCCATTACCAGGTAGTAAATTTTCCTACTCACAGAAAGATTTCCTCCTCTACACTCAGAAATTATCAGCATAATGGTACCAAAGAGAAGGAAATTTAGTATCTATAAAATCACTTGCTTAAAGATTTTTGCTTTAGAAACCTACTTGCCTTTACTTTTACTGCAAAGAAATTGGGAAGATGATTATCAGATTTTTCTTTGTATTTCAAAACAGAGGAAGAGAGTTTTGGATTGAATGTCAAGAAGAGGCCACATTTTCTGCCCTCTTGCCCTAGGGTATGCTCTGATTGGGCCAGAATATCCCACCACCACCACCAGGGGGCAGGCTTTGTAGGAACATTACTCAGGTGATCAGAAATAACTTCCGTTGTGTCCTCTCTCATAATCAAGTCATTTACCTCAGTTTTAGCTGATGGAATTCTCTTAAAAAAAAAAAAAAAATCACAAGGTATCAGGCATCGAGAGTTTGACATTTCAATATTGCTGATCAAATTTTAATTCTAGCTCTTTTTAGCCCCATGTCTTCAAGCAAGTCAGACAGTATTTCAGAACATCATATGCAGCATGGTAATAAAAATAATTCCTTTTTAAAAGAGCATTTGTTAGAATTAAGCGAGATGATGCTCCTGAAAGTATTTTAAAAATATAATGCATTATTTAATTATTGGTAATTATTTCCATTTTCAAATTTGCTTCTCTTTTGGAATACCTTCTAATTTAGCCCTCTCAGCCATCTTGTTGGATCCCATTAGCATTTCTTCATTATTACACCACGATCATGATTGCTATGTTTATTTTTTATATATCAACCCCGATAACATTTTTCCATACAGACAGCTCCATGGGTGTTGTTTTTCCTGTTTGGGTTCTACTAAGTAGATTAGTCTCTGAAAGATTTATTTTTAAGAGTGATTCTTTATATCACCTTCATGCTTTATACTTTACCACTGGAAAATTATCATGGGGAATATTCTTGTAAATTCATTAATAACACCTCAGCAACTGATGCTCAACACAAACCAATTAATGAAAGTAAGCATTCAGTGCTGTGACATAATTTCAAGCCCGTGCTTTATTGTAATTACTCTGGGGCCTTAATAAGTACCACATTCACATTTAGTCAAGTTGGATGGCCTCAGATTTGGACAAATAACATTTTATTCCTTGGAACTCAGATTTTTCGGTTATTTCTCTGCCTTTAGTACTCAGTGTCTGATGGTCTGAAATAGAGTCAATTGTCACTGTTAATGACTTCTTCACATAAATCTACAGTTATGGGATTATATTATTAATTACTTTGGTTTGCAAAGACAGTAATAACTCCCCTGAGAGTCGTCAAAAAGCATCTAGTACAATTGGACATGATCTGTTCATTCAAGTATTCAAATTCATTTTTGGAAACATTTTAAAGAATTTATTATTTTTTCAATAAAGGTATTATAAATCCCTCTTATATACTAAGACCAAACGTATTTTCTTTGACATACGCAAAAATATAATTGAAACAAGTATATCTATGGATATTAATATCAGAGTCCTTAAAAATAAAATCTACACTGAAAATATTGCTTTTCTTCCCATTTCACATAGCTACTTTGCATAGTCTGAGAACAAACCAAATTATCTTCGACAATTTAAACATAAAAAACATGATATCATGATGGATGCATAGTTAGATACAGATAGAAAGAAGGTCTGTTTTAGATTAGAGGAAAAGATGCTTTTGTTGTGATAGATTTAGGAATCTTAAATATATATGGTTAAATTTAGGATTTTAGGTAACAGGATCCCTTTGTCACTGATTTAATAAACAGTGTATATTCTAGTACCTACATTCCAAGAAGTATTATTCAGAAGCTAGGAGTCTGCTATGTACTTGCTATCCTATTATAGGTTCTCTTCTTTGGTGTTCCTACAATATCCCACGTACATCTCTATATTTGCATTTAATGCATAGTCTCTCTTTACGTTATGTTTCTTTTAATAAGAGCTCTTTGAGTGTAGTGCCTTTATTATTTATCTCCAGAATACTTGCACCTAGCCATAGTGTTTGGCATACAGTATATACAGAGCAAAACAAAGAATAACTAAGTGAATAAATTAATAAATAATCCACAGTCTACCATCTAAAGTAAAAGTGGTATTATTCCTTTTGATTTTGACTCATTCTTTTTATTTCCTTATTTATTTCATTTATAACAATTCTAAGTGAGACTATTACTAAAATATTATATAAACTAAACTAAAATATATTTGAATCTTTATTAGAAAGTACTCTATCATGACTTGTATCCAGTTGTGTGCTTATACATTTTTTAGTATTGGCTCTCCAAAGAGTGGGGAGGAACTCTTTAAAAATCTGAAGCTTTGAAAAACTGAAGCTTTGAAAGAAATCAAGAGTTATGAGAGCTATTTAATCCATAAAGAAAAAAAAGTTTGATTAGTAGCATTTTCTGATTTCTGTGGCATAATATTCCTGCCATGGTCAATTGCAAGCTACCAACACGATGTTGCTGACACAGATTTTAGAAGAGATATGTACAACTGGCTCTCTCGTGTTGTGAAAGCAGATGCCAGAACATCACTGGCTACTTTTATACCCTGTCCTGTATTATTCACTTGAACTAACTCTACTGAATTGAATTCTACTACAGGTTTTCAGTTGCTCCTTTCAACGATTGACTTCTAAAGGAGCGGGCAATAAATCAATGGCATTATAGCTGTAGGCTGCCAGGTTACTTAAAAGTATTATCTTTAAATGTAATCCTTAAGATTACCAATGAACCACAAGGATAATCTACTCTTTTTTTGGGAAGCATATTTAAAAAATCATAAAAAACATAAAAAGTAAAATATGGATACTTTTGGAATCTATTTCTATTTCTGTTGGAGAAGGCTATATTATAATTAATAATTACATCCTTTTGGGGGGGGAAAAGTAGACCATTATCTCTAAAATATCTTGCATTGTTTTATGTTAACTACTTACTTCCTCATTTCTCAATTAATTAAATTAATTTTTCAATTAATTTAAGTTTAGATTATATCTGCTAGTAAAATTCTAGAACTTTAAACATTTGTGGTAAACCACATTTATGTATTTATGCATTTTAGGTATCTTGGTTTCTGGCTTACAGTTATTAAAATCAAATGAGAAAAGACCAGCTCAGCAGTTCTTTAAATATCCTATCAACTGAGGCTTTGAAAGAAATCAAGAGTAATGAGAGCTATTTAATCCATAACCTAACTCTAGGGGATTTATTGGATTTCTTTTAACCATCTGGGTTATATGGAAAAATTCTAAAATATTTTATTAGTGATAAAGTTTTGTGCTTATTTTAAATCACAATAGTGATTAATATACAAGGGGAAAAGTTTTCAGACATTTGTCTTCACTACTCATACTGTCAAAAATTATTTGAAATTGTTCTGTAAAACCTTGAAATATGTAAAACTTTAAAAAGTCAAAATTAAGCATATTGGTGGCAATGTCTTTCTAATTTTGTTGTCTACAAGCAAACTTTGGAGTTCAGCGAATGGAATCATTTTCTTCTAAGAGTCCAAACTCGGTATATTTTTAGAAGAAACTGGATAATTCATTGAATTCTCGGTGTACATATTAAGTTCAGAAGCTATCTCTCTCTATAAAAGGAGTAAAAAGAAATAAACATCTAGAGCATGGGATATTACAAAGCTCTAATTCCAAAGACAGGTTGTTATTGCATTTGAATTAAGTATAAATTTAGATATGAAACAGTATGATTTTAATTGATTTGTACCAGATTGCACAAGATAAAAAGTTGTCGATATCAGGTGGAATGAAACAAATAATCAGAACATCCTGAGCTTTTAAACATAATCTCAACAGCTATGCTCACTTTTGTAGGATGATGAATCATCAGGGGAAGGTTGATTATGATCAACACATCTGTTTATTAAACCTTATTAAGGTAGAAAATTGTGCAATATATTTAAGCAATTATACAGCCATGTATACATTTATATGAATATGTATATATAAATAGTACAAGAGAAAAAATCACTGAAAGATGCTTTAAAAATCATGATAAATGTTGATCATATTTTTATTTTATGAAGTCTAGAATTTGCCAATTTGTACCACTTGAAAAATCAAAGCCATATATTTTACTTTCTTTAAAGACCAAAATAATTTTTTATAATGTTGTTGTTCCACAAAACTGGGGTTAACATGTGAAACCTTTTGCATCATTTGTTTTAATGTGAATCTGGTTCTCAATTAAATGCAGCAGACTATCTGGCTTTCTTTAATCTTGATCTGTCTAGATTTTCGTTAATTCTAATATATCTAGACTTTAATTCTAATATGTCTAGACTTTAAAATTTCTAAAAATGTCTATTCCCAAATTTATACATAGACTTGATTAACTAAAGGAAAGTGTGTTCATTTAAAGATTATAGAGCTATTTTAAACATTTTAAGTACATGCATATAAAACCAAGGGGGGAAAAAAACCACAAAATGTTATTGGAAAATGAAAACAAAAATCAAAAAATTTTTAAATTAAAAAATAAATTAAAAATAGGTTGTATTGTGTAAATGACATACCTTATAAATTATGTAATATTTAATTTTAACGATAGAAAAATGATAACATATTATCTTAGTAAGAGAAATGTGATAATATTTCTAAGGTTTAGTGACTGCTTTTCATGTGCCTAAGATGCACTCTGCTAAGTACTTTACATGAATTATCTAGAATAATTGATATATTTTTACAAAATAGGTATTAATATTATTTCCCCTCGCACTTTAATAGTTGAAGCACAGAGTCATTAAGCAACTTACGAAAGTCACAGAGCTGAGAATGAGTTGGGCTAAGAATCAAACCCAGGTTTCAAATCAACACTACTACCTCAGTGACATTTTAGGCAAAATTTAAGCATACATCTCTGAATGCTAAAGGTCAGAGGTCAGCAAACTATGGTCAAATCCAACTTGGTGCCTGTTTTGTAAGTTTTATTGAGACACAGCCACTATTTAAATTGACACCTATCAATTTAAATACTGACTCTGGCTGTTTTGCTACTTTTAGGGACAAATAGGGTGGAGTAGTTACAACAGAGGCCATAGGGCCTGAAAGCCTAAAATATTCACTATTTGGCCCTTTACAGGAAAAGTTCACTGATCTATTTTAGATTTCTAATTTGAAATTTGAAATCAATTTTCTATGTCTTTAGGTATTTACTATCTAACTTATTTTACCTAGCAGAATACCCTCTAGGTCTATCCATATTGTTGTAAGTGGCAAGATTTCATTCTTTTTTATGGTTTTTATATTCCATTGTATGTGTGTACTACATACTCTTTCTCTATTCATCTATCAATGGACACTTAGGTTGGTTTCATATCTTAGCTATTGTAAATAATGCTACAATGAAAACAGGGTGGATATATCTTTTCAAATTAGTGTTTTGGATTTCTTTGGATAATTACCCAGAAATTGGATTGCTGGATGATATGATAGTTCTATTTTTAATTTTCAAGGAACCTCCATACTGTTTTCCATAGTGGCTGCCCCAATTTACAATCCCACCAATAGTGCACAAGGGTTCTATTTTCTTCACATCCTCGCTTACACTTGATTGTTGGTTTATTGATAATAGTGATTCTGACAGGTGTGAGGTGACATCTCATTGGTTTTTATTTTCATTTTCCTGATGATTAGTGAAGTTGAATATTCTTTTCATGTGTCTGTTGGCTATCTGTATGTCCTCTTTGGAGAAATGTCTATTCATGTCTTCTGCCCATTTTTTAAATTGAACTGTTTGTTTTTAACAATATTAAATATTTTAATTCACTTTCAGGAAACTGATTTTTTTCTCGGTTTCAATGACACTCTGTTTTCTTAATTCTTGTCTCTTTTCCATTGCTATTTCTCTGTTTTACTATCCTTTAAGTGAAATTTGAATATTTAATTCTGTTTTTCTCAAGTTCTTATTCTTCGTGTTTAGGTTGTAATCAGAGAATTGAGTATTTGTGGTCTGATATGTTGTGTTTTTATACTGAGCTGGTGGGATGTAGAGATCAGATAGGGAGTACATATGGCATCTCACTCATCTCACTCTTGCTGGCAATTAACAGGCAATGTGCTGGAGGCTAAGAAGGTAAAATCTTTGGTATCCTAACATGCCAGAGACCTTATAGAGCCTGCACCATAAGCAATAGACCAATCATGCTCCCATGAATGGTTGGGTTGTTGACTTAATATGACCCAGCTCCAAAGACCTCTTAGTCACTCTGGTGATTGATCCTTCACTGTATCTGCTCACCTGGGTATTCTAAGAAAGTGGAGTCTTCTCCACTGTTGCCCCAGTATTTTAAGATTAGCTGGATTCTCATCTCTGTAGCCATCCTCAGATGACATCTCCTGATTTTTTCCTGTACTCAGAGATATAAGCTCCCTTTTATATAAGAGCAGAATGAACTTAAATTGTCCTCTTTGGATTATATTCTATTCTTTCTGAGTAGCAAGGTGAAGGGGGAAAAAAAAAGAAAACAAAATTGCTTCCATATCTAAATGGTGTAAAAGTTTATATTTGTAAACATATCACATTTACTTTTTATAACACTCTGAATTAGATATTGTTTTTCTGTTTTCTAGCATAGAATATTTAAATAACTTTTTGAATGTTATTTAACTAGTAAAGGCTGAGTCAACCAACAAATCCAGATGTAGCTGGTTATTAATCACATAACCATTATTGTTTTTGCTCATATATTCCTAGAAATGTACAGAATTAACAGTAATACGTGAAGTATTAAAGACTGCGAAAAATCTTGTTTTATTTTTAACATATGAAATACTTAGTATAATGAGACCACACCTATATTCTTTATAAGGAGAATCAAAATCTGGCACAATACATTGTTCTTTGGACCATTGTTTATTTGTTTGGATATAAAAGATTCTGAGTGAAAGTGGACTCACACTAAAAGAATTTTTATCAAAATACGCAAATGTTTTAATCTGATCCTCTAAAATAACTTCAAGGATTTTATTTCCATATAGCTAAATCCACTTTTCAACTGACAATAAGCATGAATCATTTCATTTCACCAGTTAATTAGTTTGGTTACAAGTTATTGAAAGCAGAAGTGCCTTTCGATCATATCTGTCTGAGTAGATACATTCTAAAAAGAACAGGAAATCACAAATCTTGGTGTGAATTGCTGTAAAATGGACCAATGAATAAACAACAAATGCAGCTTTTTTTTTCTGTGTAAATCCTTTCCAACAAGAAAGCAAATCAAGAATCTGCTTAAAAACTCAGCAGAACTGAGGAAATGAGTAAAAATTTTCCTCCTTTAATCGAATCACTAGGATTTTTATTTGTGGTTTGCAGGCCAAATGGATGGTCTTTGCAGTACATTTTAAAAATGTCATCTGGTAGCCTTTTATGCAATTATAATACCATTATATTTATTTATTTTTTTTTAAGAATGAAGTTATTTATACGACATGCTCTCTTTTTCCTCTGGAGAATGTCAGAAACAGCTTCACGGACGAGATGACAGAAAAGCAGGATTTGAAAGATGAATTGCAGTCAAAAACAATTTTTACTATGAGGTGGATGTGACTCAGAAAATAGATGTTTTCACAAATAATTTAATCAGAACACTCACTATCCTCCCCAAAATATCACCCAAAAAACTTGTTGAGCACTATGCATGCCTGATATTGCATCCAGCCCAAATCAGGGTTGATCAGTATGCTCCAAACCCCTAATTATTTACACAGTAAGTGAATGATTATCTGGCTTTGGGGATAAAAAATAAAAGAGCAAGAATATTACTTGAGAAGGAATCCAGAGTTCTTTCGAGATAAATATTAAAACACATTTAAAGCTGATTTTTGTATATGCTATTTTTCTCAGCTGAGAATCTTTATTAAATATTCTCCAAAGCATCAATTTATGTTTCTATTGACCTGGGGACACTTTAAAGTAGTTAAGTGTAGTCAGTTATCAAAAACACAATAAGTAATATTCAGTACAATATTAACATTGATGTCTAATTATTTTTAACTTCCATTAATAACAATTCTGAGTGAAAGTGGACATTAATAACAACAAATCTATTTTTGATAAGAAACTCTAATGTACACAGAAAGAGAGCCATGCTTCAGCTGTGAGTCTTAGGACTGCTCCAGTTTGCTGTGACACACAGCAAAAGTTTTCTGAACCTCAAATTTCTCAGTTGTAACATAAGGGGCTAATGTTACATAATTGTTAAGTTACTCCACTATCCTTAAAAACAAACAAACAAACAAACAAAAAAACCCACGAAAAACCCTTGTTTCTAAAATTACTTTATAGTCATGAGATTTTGCAAAGCTATGCCAACAATATTGTTTATTGGGACTAGTATCATACTAGTCCATATCACAACGTAGCGTTAGGATTAATGGTGCTTAAACAAAGCTGATTCACAGGATCACTTAGAGAGCACAAATTACTTTATAAATTCATTGAACTTTCAATTAAAAAATCTGGATAGAGTTTATTTGAAATGCTGGCCCTAAAATTTATAAGGAAGAGTAAAAGACCAAGAAAATGTGAGACAATTCTGAATAATAATTAATTATTGAGTACTTAGTATTTGTTAGAAATAATTCTAATATTTTATATGAGTAAGCATATTTAATATTTGAAAAAAACACTATGACACAGGAATCATCAATATCTTTAGTTTTCAGATGAAGAGACTGAGGCATGAAGAGTCTAAGTAACTTACCAATTTCATATCGTTAAGATTGAATTGAGATTTGAATCCTCTTATGCTAGCTCTAGATATAACATTATAAACCAATACATTATACTGCCCATAAATAAATAGCAAAATAGATTGAAATTAACATATTACAATTTTGGCACAGGGATGGACAAATAGAGAAGTGAAACCAAGTAAATTTATGTAGGTATGTTAGTTCATTTCACTATATTAAATTTTAAAATTTCTGTATGACAAAAAAGTTAAAACATAAGCTGTACACTGCAAAATTATGTTTATATTTTCTATAACAAATCAGGATGTAGTTTCTGAATGCACTAAATGTTTCTAAAAATAACTAAAATGAGCCAAGGATTTAAACAAGAAATCACAGACAAAGAATCTGAATTGCTAGTAAATATATTTCATTAGCTCAATATTACTAGAAATCAAGGAAATGTTTATTAAAGCAACGAGTTACAAAATGTGGGTAGTAGATACATTGTAGTTACTATGGTGTGCCTTTGCTGGATCTTTTTAATATTTCTCAATTTAAATATTAAAATGTAAATTACTTTACGCTAAGTGAAAGTGATGTAAATTTTATGGTTTTAGTTTTCCTTCGGTCATCTGAAAGACTAAAAATAAATTTTTTAAATAGCATCATTATTACTTAGAATATAAGATTTGAATTCTACAAAATATTTTAAAAATTTAGAGATTAAATGTACCTTTAATAGTGTAGATGCAGCTCAACTTATGGTGAGGTTACGTCTTGATAAATCCAATGTTCAGTTGAAAATATTGTAAGTCGAATGCATTTAATAAACCTAACCTACCAATATCATAGCTTAGCCTAGTCTACCTTAAACATGCTCAGAACACTTCCATTAGCCTACAGCTGGGCAAAATCATCTAACATTGAGCTTATTTTATAATATAGTATTGAATATCTCATGTAATTTATTATGACTATGGCTTTCACACCATCATAAAGTCAAAAAAATATAAGATGAACCAACGAGTGTTGGGAACTATCTGTCTAAGGAAATTTCTTGACTTGCGAATACAATGTAAAGCAAAGGGGTAAAGCAGTGCATTTAGCAAGTAGGTTGTAGAATTGTACTATATATATT
>NW_006494614.1:28373807-28384644 GCF_000325575.1 Pteropus alecto | reverse complement strand
CTGTTGCTCCAAGGCTACAGTCCTGTACAGCATGCTACTGTACAAATCAACACAAAGGTTAAATCAAGCACAAGAGAAAATGATATGATCAAGAGATAGTAAACAAGAAACATATGCCAGATGGCATACTGTTTTACAGCAAACTTTTTTTACATAAGTAACAATAAATAAACTCTAAAATAACAATAAAACAGATAGTACAGTATACACATAAACCAGTAATAGTCATTTATTATCAAGTATTATGTACTGTACATAATTGTATGTGCTATACTTTTATGACTGACAGCACAGTAAACATATGAATAATGTGTTGCACTATGACCTTATAGCAGCTACATCAGTAGGTGATAGGAGTTTTTTAGCTTCATTATAATCTTATGGGACCATTATCATATATGTGGTCTGTCACTGACTAAAGCTTTTTCATGTGGTAAATGACTATATACACACACATACACACACACATGCACAATGATTTTTCATTTTAAATTACGGTGCCAAGATTTTGGTTTTTAAATACTGTAGTGAGTTGAATACTGTAGTGAGTCGAATAGAGTTCATCCCCTTCCAAAATTTATGACCACTTGGAACCTCAGAAGATACCTTATTTGGAAATGGGTTTTTGTCAATGTCATTATTTAAGATGAGGTTATACTGGTTTAGGATGGGACCCAAATCCAATGACTGGTGTTTTTATAAGAACAGGAAACGACACAGAGAGTTACACAAGGAAGAAGGCACATGTGATGATGCAGGTAACGATTGGGGTGATACAGTTATAAAATTAGGAATGCCAAGGATTTCTACCAAACACCAGAAGAGAGGAGAGATGTATGTAACAAATTTCCTTCAGAGTCTCCTAAAGGAATCAACCCTACTTTCATCTTGATTTTGAACTTCTGGCTTCTTAAGCTATGAAACAATAAATTCTATTGCTTTTAAGCCATCCAGTTTGTAATAACTTGTTATAGAAATCCTAGAAAACTAATGTAAATATCATTGTCCAATCAAAAGCATTAGGCCTCCTTGGAGAAATGTCTGATTCCAAGCCTGAGGCAAGGAAAATACAAGATAAACCTGAGGCATTATCTTCTGGTGACACAAAGTAAGGAGGTACACACACACACACACACACACACACACACACAGAAGAAAGCCACGTTGGGTCATGTCAAAAGGACCTCAAAGTCAATCTAAGAGAGATCCCGATGGCAAAAGATGGAACAATCTAAACAATATAATAATAATGTAAATATTATAATGCAAAAAAACATCTTCATGAAGCTATACAGATATGAGTAAATAATTAAGTAAATAAAACAATGAGACAGATGGAACACATCTTTCTTACAGATAATTTTAATTAATTGATAAAGAAGGAATTGCAGCAGTATCATCCACTGAAGAATACTAAAATTAGTAGTTGAAACAGAATCTTTGCATAGCCCTAAAGTTCCTTTTCAAAATTTAGTAATTATGGTGTGGTTTTAATATATGACCATAAATTTTTTGATAGCCTTTCTTCTAGGAAGTATAGTTTCATTCTCCTTGCCTTGGATGTTTAATTTAGCGATATGCTTATAGGAAATGGAGTTTGGAAAGAGAATAAGCTATGAAACAATAAATACACAATAAATAAAACTTTAGAGTAGGGAAACCTGATCAAGGTAAACATCGCCAGTGAGCAATATTGATATTATGTTAATACTATATGAGGCAACAAAAAGAGTACATAACATCTGTGATAGTCTTCTCCCCAATCCAAAACCTCCATCTATTTATTAGAAAACAGCAGATATACCCAAACCATGGGAAGTGAGACAAAATACCTAACCAGTATCTTCAAAAGTGTGAAGGTCATGAAGACAAGGAAAGACTGAGAAATTGTCATGGTTTGAAAGAGACTATGGAGACATGATAACTAAATGCAATGTGGGATCTAGAATTAGATCTTGAAACAAACAAAAAAAAGCAGTAGAAAAACTGGTGAAATTCAATCAAAGCTGAAGGTTTAATTAATAATAACGTTAATTTATTAGTTTTGATAAATATATCATAGCCATGTAAGATATTAACACTAAAGAAAGTTGGATAGAGTATACAGAAATTATTTGTCACTTTTCTATAAATCAAGAATTATTTCAAAATTAAAAGTTAAAAAATGAGTGGTACCAAAATTTTGATATATAATTAATTTCAGACTCTTTATTAAGCTCACTCATCATCACCTTTATTATATGTGGGGTACTCAAAAGCCTAGCCAAATAAATAACTTGTTCAAGGTCACAGAACATATTAGCAGTAGAGAAAAATATTTTACCAAAGATTAAATTTATTTCTGAAATAGTAAAGAATATTTCCTTTGAAATAAAAGAACCAGAGTGACTAATAATGTATATATAGCAACACATCAGAAAATCTCCTCCAAAATTCTGTGCAAATGTTTTAGTAGCTTCCCAAAGGATTGTGGATGTAATAATCAACCTAGGATTCCATTAAAAATTCAGCATAGTTTAATTTCAAGACTTTAAAAAATGTTGTTAAATTTTACATTTCTCTACCACAGGACACAGAAGATTTATGGATAATTTCAGAGGAAATGGCCCTTAGAATTGAGTGCGTGAATTCATGCTGAAATGTTTGATTAAATTGAGAAAAATGACTAACTATTCATTCAGTTGCTAAGGTTCTCAAAAGATTTGGAATGGTCTGTAAATATTCAAAATGGATTAAAGTAGTCAACTCTTTATAGAACACTTCAAAAATATTTAATTTAGAAACAATTCAACCTCTGTGCCATAATATTATTTTATTCATCTTTTCATATTTTTATTATTAATTTCTTCATATTCTTAATGTCTAGTTATTGCATTTGGATAAAAGAAACTATCAAAATAAACATTTAGTGATTGTTTTTCAATAAGAAAAATTGAACTCTAATCAGATTAATATGTGAAATCATAGCTGGGATTCTCAGAGCTTAATCTGAATACAGAAATCATTAAAAATGTTTCTTTGCAAAATATCTATTCTACAATTATTTGGGAAAAGATATTATTAGTCAAAAGCTTAAACTAATTCTATTTCAGTGAACACAAATTAATTCTAAATTCTAGGCTATGCTACTTTAGCTCCATATTCATTCACATAATTTTATGATTCCTTTTTAACTTTGGCTTCCTTATAAATTTTGATAGGTGAATATGTAACTGATAATGACTGATTGCAATTTAGATTATGCTGATAAATTATCTGCTTTTCACTTTCCTTTCTCATTCATCTCTAAATACCGAATTAAGTACCTTTAGGATGGTGTCATCGAGTGGTTTTGAGTACACGGTATCTTCGTTACTAGAGTTGGGTAAAACTGCCTGTTAAATGAAGAAAGAATGAGTATGAATTTTTATCCTAATCTCTGAAAAACTTATGCTAACATAAAGAGAATATATATATTTTTTACTTTGTAGTGCTGCTAATTTTTTCCTTACCATATTATGATATTCTCTTCTTACCTATCAAATGTTTGATTGATTGAAGTGGGCTTCTTTGTTTTAATATGACACATTTCTAATGTTTGTTTTCTAGAGAGATGAAACTTTCTGTGCTCTTATTGACTTATTATCTCTACAGAGTCTATGAGCTTTAGTTTTATATGTTTCTGTTCTCAATTTTTCCCATTTATTGAGAAGAGACTCAATAAATGTTTAGCAATAACCTAAGGACAATTACTGTGAAATCAGGGACTGTAGACTTAAAAGACTGCAGTGGCCAGGCAAGTAGTACTGTGAAGTGGACCAGCAGGGCTTCCTTTCAGTATATCTCCTTCTGTATGAGGCAGCACCACTTAGCTATAGCGGATTGTTGCCATGGGGGAAGGCATGCCTAACATTGGCAGATGTTCCATTTTATCAAGCAATGCTTGAAATGAATACTTTTATTGAGAATCCCTTGATTTTTTTAATGCTGATTCCATGTTTCTTTTAAGAGAATTAAGCCGAACTATAATATGTCTGCAAGTTGAAATTGGCCAATCACCAATTTGAGCCCACTGGCAATTCATAATTACATTTTATAGCACTCCTCTGCTAATATGTAGATCGTCAAAGCTGAAATTTCCCTTAAAGCATTTTTTTTTGATAGAAGTTAAAATAATAGGGAGCTGGTTGACAGCTAATCCATGTCAAAGAAAGCATTTCTGAAAATCTGGGAATTAGATGAAACATATATATTTTTTTAACTATGTTTTGAGAACCCTAGAGTTCAGAGAGGTGTTAATAGGCGTTAAAGAATATAGATTCTGAAAAATAAGCTTGTGAAGATTGTTTTGTTCAGCATGACTTTTTGTCTGTACAACTTCTCCAAATCTTTAGTGTGCCAACATTAGGGTATTTTTCCTGAATTCTAAGGTGTCACTTGAATTAAGATATCACTCAAAGAATGTTTCATTTCACTTCATACAAACAGCCAACCACATTGAGAATTTAGATAAAGAAGATAGACATCCATAAATAAGCATTATAATTATAGCTATTAGAATAAAATCTATTAAAAAAAGATTTTCTCATCAGAAAATAGAATTTTAAAAACAAAATTGATAATATTACAAACAAATAATCTCACACACTCTGTCACTAATTTTTATTTTTTCCATGTAATCAATTCTTGTTCAGCTGATCTTGAGTGAGTTAGTAGTCTACTTTTGTGAAGACATCTGCCTCTAGACAAAAAGTGCTAGAAATCCTGGTTCAGTTCCTCAGATGACTGATAAGTGTGTGCTCATGGTGGTGCTGGTTTCTACCTGTACTCATGAGGCTGCTACAGTTATCTACTGACAGTCAACAGCATGTGACACAGTCCTTATTGAGATTATCATTCTTTAAGACTAAAAATTTTGGTTAATTTATTATAGTGCTGAGAAATACAAAAATGGAAGGTTATAGAATTCTCTTTGAAGGTATTATAATACTAAGCCATTGAGAAATCTTTAGCTGCTGATTACCCTGAGGGTAACAATTTATTATAGACAGTGAAGACATTAACAAATTTCTAGAGACTTCTAACTCATCCAACAAATTGTGTCACAAATGCCATGAATCTGCAAAGATATTTTTAAACCATGCAAAAAACATATTTTATAATATAAATTTACTGACAGTCATTATGCCAGTCTTTGTACATGGACATGAATATGCATCTGTGCATCCTGAAAAGTATATAATTGCTTAAATGTATTCATTTGAAAAATATTTTACATTTACATAATAGACATAGAGAAAGTTTAGCTCCTTTATTTGATTTGGCTGACTTTTTCATATTGTGGCTTAATAAAGAGACAGCTCATAAAGTAGTGAACTAATTAAAAATATAGGAAATACTAAACATATCTAGCTACACCCAGCCTCCTTCCCTTTTGAAGGTGAAAGAATAAAACTTGCTGCTATCCAATAGCCAAAAGGGGATCTCCAAAAACAGTTTGCATGTAAAAAATTAAATAGTATTGTTATTCTGAATTTGGGCCTGAAAGTCATTGTTATGTAAGCTATGAACACATCATAGATACCCACCTGAAAATGAGAAATAGCTTCAGTCTTTGTTTTGTATAAGAATATTCCAAATGAGCAGAGCAGCAAGTAACAATTACTAAGAATTCTAGTTCATTTCAGAAGTGGGGAATGTTTGCTAAAATAACAAAAACCAAAAAGTCAATAGGCCCTGGGAAATAAGAGTCTCCTGGTGATAAGCAGAATCTGTGCTCTCTGGAGACAAGCAAGCAGGCCCAGGATGCTTTGCTGCTGCTATTTGTTAACAGCTGACTGAGATCAGTTTTCTCCCAAACTATTAAATTTTCCTTTTTATTATTTATAAGTTTTGTTGAATAATAGTCTACATTTACGTTTGTTGTAAATATACACACAGTTACAAACACAAACACACAAATCTTGTCAGCATAATACATCTACTACATTAAAGCTACTATTATCTTAATTGGAGTTTTACAAATATCAAAAATATTTTATATAAACATGAAATATGAGGTAAAACCATACTTGGTGACTCAGATCATTTGCATTCTTTCTTTATAATTTAAATCTTTCTAATCCTCATTCATTAGCTCAATTTCATATTAGTCCAAGGTCTTAGAGTCAATTAGTTATATTGAAACTATGATTTAAATTGAACCTATCAAATAAGGAAATTACAGTTTAGATCAAACGTTTTTCAAAGAAATGGCATCAAATTTTTATCTAGGTAGTTAAAGCAGAGAAGCACTCAAGGTGAACATTGACTGAGGTTCACAAAAACAAATCTTTTTAAAAAACAGTTATTCTAATTCAGCATATTTAAACAAATGCTTACATGCCATGATTTTAAGTAGTTTGATCATTTGTCAGACCCATAAAAGCAGTGAGAGAAATTTAGAAAGCTCAAAGAAATGAAGGAAAAAAAATTCAAATCAAACATAAAAGAAAATGTTGTATTTGCATATTTCTCACTGTGTCAGGATCAAAGATAACAGAGAAAACATACAGCTATTTTTACAGGAAATTATTAAGCTTGTGTATATTATTCAAGGATTTACCTTAATTAATAATCATACATTCATGATTTTGGGTTCTTATCATTCTTTCTGTACTTATTTTACAATGTATTAACAATGTTTACTAATTTTCTTTGTGTCATTTTATGACTATTAGTTATTCCTGTTTTTTATTTTTTGTTTGTTTATTTCTTAAGTAGCAATCAACCAGTTTATCACAGCTCAATTTTCCTGAGTTGGCAGTTTTTTTTGACAAAAATTTTTCTTTGAATAGCAAATTCTTTTCTTCTGTCACTAAGTAATTCTTGATTTCCCTTATCTTAGATATACACGAGCACCAGCTTCATAATAATAGCTCTATTAAACATGAACAATCATATTTTAAAATATATTAATCTATTCTAAAGATAGACAACTTTTTTTCCTTAGAAAATATTTCAGAAGAATGTTATTAAACTCTTTGGCAGGTTAGGCATAGTCTTTTACTGCAGAAGATTAGTCCTTTTCCCAAAGGCTGAGTATTGGGAAGAAACCTTAGTTGTTCCCATAAATGTCCAGAAGTTCATCATCAAAGCACACTTATCTTTGTTTCACATATGCTGTTTTCTGTAACCCTCATCTAGTCAGATTGTGGGTCAAACTAGGGGCTCAAATATGCAATTTAACACTTTGTTATCAAAACATAAAGCTTTTGCTCACATGACTTCACTAGTTTATATATTTAACGGAACTTTTCTACTTTGTATGAAAGAAAAAAGCACCGACTCACAATGTTTCATATATTTTAGCCCCATTATAGGAGATCATGAAGCTGCTAGAGGAGGCAGATACAAAAGGACATATACTTATCTGGAACCCAGGTATTCAAGATTTATAACATGCATTAAGATTCATTCATGCAATTGTTATACAAGCTAGACATTGTTTACTTTAATATCAAAAATCTCTAATCTTCAAGTTTTCCAAATCCAGTTTTAAATCTTTAAATAGTCAAAGGTATTTCTTTCTTTTTGATACTGCAGCTGTCTCTTTTTAAATTACTTATTTTGAATTGAATGTCTCTATAGTATATATAGACAGATCTGTATGCCTGATGAATTCCTAAGAAAGACTCTACAGGAAAATCGTCTATAGATTCAAAGGATAATGATTGGAAATAATTTATTCATTGTAGTTATTGACATTCTTTTTTTTTTTTTCAAGTGCAAAGAAAGGCTTTTCTCACAGAATAGCACACTGAGATGTAGCATCATCTGGCAATTCAGCCAGGAGTCAAAAGTTGATACAGTCAAAAATACATGTGCAATCAACTTCTGCAGGGAAGGAAGACAGACACGTGAACCAAATAAAAATAACATCAATGATATTAGACATGACATGGGGCAACTTTTTCACACATGCAGTTGAGACTGGCCCATGATTTCTACTCAATGGCTGTTTTTATAAGGCAGCAGTTTAAAGAGGCGAGTGTTTTAGTTACAGAAGATACCCAGGAATCTTATAAACACCCAACCCAGAGCAAATGCAGGCACCAATTTTTCTGTACCTGCCATTGCAACAGAAATAATTAAGCCATTAAGACAGAAATAATCCAGATTGGTCATAAACCAGAGCTATCTTAGACAACAAGATGACCATGAATTAGGGTCACAGGGAGTAAAATTCTATTGTTACATGATTACACTAACCCTCATTACACAAGGAAGACAAGACTGGCACAGAGGATCTGTGAAATATACTTCCTGGGTAACACAATTCACAACTATGTGAGTGTTTTATGTGGAAATTGCACTGGGATCCACCATATAAATTGCCTACACACACACACACACACACACACACACACACACACACGTGTGTATGTGTATATATATATATAATTCACATTCTATATATATCGTAGAAAATCTTTTAAAAATGGAGTAGAGTTTTACAATCATAAAATAGAATGCAATAAAGTTCAGCTTTCAGAACAATTGAAATTTCAGAATAAATAAAAAAGACTACTGATTGTTTAAACTATTTTAAGACTAGAAAACTCTGATGGAATAAGTGTGGCTCTGGATTAAAAGAGAAATTGTGGTCTTTGATAAGGGAAAAAAAAATCTTAGCTTATTTTACAACGTAATGCTTTTCTGTGTCCATGAGTCTCTTTGTCTTGTTTGTTTGTTGCTTTCAGTTTTATATCTCATATATGTTAAATCATATGGTTCTCAACTTTTTCTGTCTGACTTATTTCGCTTAGCATGATAATCTCAAGATTTAATCATGTTGTCTCAAATGGCAGTATTTTATCTTTTTATGGCTGAGTAATATTCTATTGTATATTTATATACCTTATTTTCTTTATTTAATCATCTATCGAAGAGCGTTTTGGTTGTTTCCAGGTCTTGGCCACCGTGAATAATGCTGCAATGAACATCAGAGTAGATATATCTTTATAGATAAAAGTTTTCAAATTATTTGGGTAGATACCCAGTAGAGGGATTGCTGGATCATACAGTAATTCTTTTCTTAATTTTTTGAGGAACCTACATACTGTTTTTCATAGTGCCTGTACCAATTTACATTCCCATTAGCAGTGTCTGAGAGTTCCTTTCCCCCCACAACCTCTCTAACACTTGTTATTACTTGTCCTGTTGATGATAACCATTCCAACGGGTGTGAGGTAGTATCTCATTGTGGTTTTGATTTGCATGTCCCTAATAGCTAGTGAAATTGAGCATCTGTTCATATGTCTCTTGGCCATTGGTATGTCTTCCTGGGAGAAGTGTCTGTTCAGCTTCTCTGCCCATTTTTTAATTGGATTGTTTGTTTTTTGTTGATGTTGTTGTTAAGCTTTTCATATGGCCCTGAACTTATGCTATCTTTTGGAATGCAGGGCTTTTCTAAAATGTAAATTTTTTTTCCAGGCCATAATAATTCAAATGCTCTAGATTAGAGAGGGAGAAAGGTAAAAGAGAAATGCCAGTTCCACTATTTTAACTTAAAAAATTATTTAAATTTAAGAATTTTGAGCTTGTGAAATTGCCATTAAATCTCATGGCTTAGGTTAATTTAAAAACACAGTATAAGCACACCCATGTTCACAGCAATACTTTCTGCAACAGCCAAAATAGACACTTGAAGCAAGTGTCAATTGACAGGTGAATAAATAAGCAAAATGTGGTTTATATATACAATGGAATATTATTTAGTCTTTAAAAAGAAAGAAACTCAGATACATGTAAAAACATGGTACATCTATAAAACATCTACACGTTATTGGTACCCAGTGGTTACCTTTAGAGATAAAAAGAAGACTTTTGCAGCAAAGGGAAAATATAAGCAATATATCATATTTGCTAGAAAAAGAGAGAGCCAGGAGGGATAATAAATTGGAATTTTTGGAATTAGAAAGTAAAGTTCTTATAAATTTAATGTTAAACATAAATCAATAAAGGGAAAATGACTTGATTGAAAGAATTTTCAGAAGTTTTACATATGTCAGAAGCTACCAAAGATGGAATATTATGAACAAAATGACAGTTGAAGAAAGATTAATTCTATTTACTCGTGCTCTAGATAAGAGATAAATATGTACATAACCATAGTCAATATTTGCTATTCAGTAATGTCCATTAATAAGTAGGAAGTTGGTGTTATAGAGCTCTGATAATATGCTCTAAAGTCAAAGGCTTGTGGTTTAAGTAACCCCTGAGAAACTTTACCATACTCATTTTTCTCAATGTGTAAGCTCATTAGAGGAAGGGAAATCTAGAGAGACCAGGGACTGGGAAGAGTAAAACAAGCAAATTGATTACTTTTCCAGACGCTACAAGTACTATTTTGATGTGTTAATGTACACTATAGATAATTAGAGAACTCAAGTAGGCAAATAAATATAAGATACTAAATTGACATTTCTAGTGAAATTTGAAAAAAAATCATATTAAAATAAATGGTGCTATATATTTTAAGCTTTAATTTAAGTTAAACTATTGGAAAATTAAATTACAAAGAAAATTAGATTGTTGATACACAATAAAATTGAATATGCTAAAAACATCACTTCTATGATTTTATTAAAATATTGAATTATGTATCAGAATTTTAAGAGAATATATTCAGATAAAGTACAGATTTTTCCTTACTAATTGGACTGCTTTAACAGATGTATCAAAAGGGAATTCATTCATTAAGCACAGACTATGTTCCAAGCATACTTAGGTACTGTTTCCTATAAGAGAGAGACAGAATGAAAATATATAAAGATAATATAAAAGAAGTCAATTGGTGATATTGCCAGAGGCAAGA
>NW_006494614.1:28353758-28373772 GCF_000325575.1 Pteropus alecto | reverse complement strand
GAGAGTGATTATTTTACATAAGGTGTCACAGTAGGCCTTCCTAGTAAGATGACACCTGAGGCTAAAAGAAATGAGTGATCAATTTTTTGGGGTGGATGTCTAGGATAAGTTTTCCAGGAAGAAGAAATAGCAATTCGGATGGCTTTGAAGTGTGCTTGTGTTTGCCTTGTTAAAAAAAAACAAGACACAGTGCGCCTGAAACAGAGTTTATGGAAGAGAGTAAGTCATCAAAGAACAAATCATGTCAAATTTTGACTTACACTGTGAAAGAGAAGAAAAGCCATTGAAGAGTTTTAAATATAAAAATAATATAATTTGACTTACATTTTGAAAAGTATAATTCTGCTAGTCACTTGGCCAGATAGAAAGATTGAGATCTGGAGCCTCTTGAATTACAAATTAAATAGTCCAACCTGGAAGATGTATGTGTCACTTATGCTGAAGCTTCACAGGCTAAATTAGAAACCTGGTATACAACACCTTAACCAGGTAATCAAAGTTAGTATCCCAGTTATAGGACAAAACTAACATAGTATAAGCCTCCTGATAAGATATATTGAGAAGAGCACAGTATTACATTACTTATGTGGGTTCCTAACAAAAATGTATAAGCTGAGTATAATCTGGAAGGAACATCATATACCCTATTTGTGTAAAATTTACAAATTTGTTGGCATATTCTCACCAAAAATGTCAAGGTCACAAAAACAAACAAACAAACAAACAAACAAACAAAAACCAAAGAAAACCTGTGAAACTATTACAGATTAAAGAATATTAATGAGATATGGAAAATTTTAAAAATGATACTTTTTGGTTTGTTTTGCTTTGTTGCTATGAAGGACATTATTGAATTTCAATATTTGAATGAGATCTCTAGATTATGGCAGTATCGTAGTGATGTTAATTTCCTAAGAGTGATGATGGTTTCAGTGATGTACTAGTAAACTGGCTCTCCTGAGATGGTGATTGGGAAGCCCAAATTTGTAACATTTACCGATTTCTTAGATTTGTAACATTTGTGGTATAAATACTCCTACAATGACTGATTTAAAGCTACTAATGTGAAATCACTGAGAGGAATTGGGAAGAGATGTGCACATTTTCCTTTTGAAAACCAATTCAAACTAGTAGCACACTAGCAATTGGACTAAGGTTATGCACAAAAGTGTACTTGGCTTTTAGTTACAATGGGCAGCTTGTTTGTAATTTATTCTCAATTGGTTAAAAAAATAATTGTATATATAACAAAATATTTATATAAAATATAAATTTATATAAAGTAAATGTATATCTAAATAAATATATACATACCCACATATTTACATATTGAGAGAGAGAATAATAAAGCAAAGAGGTAAAATGGTTAAGAGCATGTGGGAATGTTTTCAAATACTCCTTCAACTTTTCTGTAAGTATGAATTATTTCAAAATAAAAAAGTTAACCAAAAGAAGAGAATAAGAAAGAGTAAATCGAGAAGAATATAGTTGCTAAAACAAGTCACTATTTAGATAATAAAGTAGATAAAAACAAATGTAATTACATATACTAGATACAATGCCAAAAAGAATAATTTAAACAAATAATATCTCTAGAAGATGGAATAATTTTGTACCACAGAAATGGAAATGAGTTCTAAGACATTGTGCTCTGATAAAAACTAGAGGTGGTATTTTTGTCTATTTGAAACATTTTAATATTGCTATAGTCCATATACACCTTAAAATAATGAATAATCTGTCAAGATCTAATTATGTGTTAAATGCAGAATGAGAGATCGTATATTTGATAATGCCAGAAACTCAGCAGTGGGTAAAATAATTAAACTTACTTTGTCAATAAATAAAGGAGTTTTTGATTTATTGACACTCTAGATTAATCTGATACCACATGGAGCAGTGAAACAGAGTAGTGAACTTGATTTGTGGGAATATGAAAGAACAACCTGAGAAGTTACAAAATTGATCTTTCTTTACAAATTGTTTTTGTAGAGCCACAGAATAAAATAAGAAAATGTGACTAATAATTTTCCAATTTGCTTAAATAATAATTACTTTTAAACTATTTTGAAAAATATTTCATGATGTAGACTAAAATTACATAAGCATAATTTTATGCCTATATATACAAGAAAAAAAATTTAAGATTAGTATTTTCAGTGAGTAGGTTTTTATAATTTGCACTATTTTATGAGCATGTACTACTGAAAGAAATGATCCATTTTAACATAGATTTATATTTTTTTGAGATTTTTGTGGCCATGTCTTTGACACAGATGTAGAGGGTGCAGCAAAGTACCAAAGGAAAATGGTTTCCAGGCTTAAATATCAAGTGTTTAAGTTACTTTCTCCTAGGAGTAAGGAAGAGCTTTAACCCTGTTTTATGTAATGTGTTTTTCCATTTGCTATGCAGATTGCTTACTCTTCATTCTTTTTTTTCCCTTCTTTTATATGTGTTAAAGTGGTATAGTCAAAACATTCCTCTGTAGCAGCTAGAATATTATCCAACCTTCATTTCATACTAAGGTTCAACACCAACAAACATCTTTTATTTTTTCATTTGCATAATATTTTTTTTTTAAATTCAACATAAGAAAATACAAGACATTGTCATGAACAAAAGCATGATAGAGTATCATTAATTAACCAGAATCAATTTGTCATTTTTTCTCTGTATTCAGATTTTGAGGTAAAAATTCAATCAAAAGACCAACAACCAAATACATTTCTGGGTTTTATCCTGTAATTTGAATGGATATACCTAATGACCTATTCCTTCATATAAATACTGCCTGGAGTTTACTGATATTCAGAAAGATGGTCCTGAGACTAGACAGGATCCTTAATCATGAACAAAAGATTTAATTAATTTTTAAGATGTACACAAATATATAGAGCAAAGACCCATTTTCAAATTCAGAAAAAACTCATTTTTTTTTAGTCTCTTTAGCTTTCTTTTCTTTCCTTTACTTGTTTTGCATATCTTTTTTTAAATTTGTTTTACCAAGGTTCCACTTTTATTTCTGTTTTATTGAGAATTGACATATATTACTGTATAAGTTTAAGGTGTACACCGTGATGGTTTGTTTTACATATATTGTGAAATGATTACCTCATTATGTTTAGTTAACATCCATTATCTAATATGTATATAATAAAAATACAAGCAAAAAATGTCTCCTTGTGATGAGAACTCTTAGAATCTACTCTCTTAACAACTTTTATATAGATCATACAGCAGTGTTAACTATATTCATCACATTGTACATTACATCCATAGTACTTTTTTTTGTATATTACATTCCCATGCCTTATTTATTTTATAACTGGAAATTTATACCTCTTGACTCCCTTCATCCATTTTCTCCACCCCAACCTCAAGTACACTGCATTTTCTATAAAATATAATCCAATTTCCTGAGAAATATTTTTAAATTTTATAGACAATGTTAATCAGAATACCCACTTATTAAGTAGTCTAGTTTAATAATGTTTTACTACAAAATGTAACAATAATAGGGCATTCTCTGCATTCAGTTGATGAATTGAACAAATGAGTAAATTTTAATTCCTAAAAACTTAGGGTATCTAATATCAACACTAACAACAACAAAAATATTCAAAGAAATGCACAAAATGTACCAAAAATATTAATTGTTAAATCCTGGGCATATAAGGAAACTGCAGATATTAACTAGTATGAAGATAGAAGCCATCAAAAGAAAGTGATTTGAATTATAAATTAGATATTTTTGGTCAAAGTCAAGTACTATAATTTTTACACCTGGCACTACCATGAAAAATACTCAAATGGGAAAAAGTTTCCCGTCTAACAAAATAAAACCTTTATTTTTTGCTATTTATGATATTCATGCTAACATTTCTAATTTTATCAGTGTAGTTGTATTATTGACATTAATTTGAAAAGCATTTAACGACTGGCACAGTTGATGAAACAGAAAGATGTTATTTTCAATCTTTTGCATTTTGGTTTAGATGAGACTTCTGGGTTCATAAAAGAAATTTTACGCCTTAAGTATTTGACAGTGATATGTTTTCTAAGGTAATTCTTTTAAAATAAGTGTCATAGAAAAATATTTCTTTGTGATTTAAACAAATATTTGCTAAGGATATATTTTCCAACATATATTACTTAAATATACTCAAAGCCAGACAAAACAAAAATCATAGTCAAATATGTTTGGGAAGTATTGAGTAGCAAATTCTCACTTGAATAATTATACATTCAAGGCTCTGAAAAGTCCTGAGAGAGGAAACAGTTCTATTTACTTTAGGTTTTTCTTGAGTATCATTTAAAATGTCAAAACAACCTGGACAGGATGTGGAAGTGTGCAAAGAATCATGAGGCTCATATAATTTAGTCTGCTGTTAAAATTGCATAAATAGAATAAAATATGTAGAATGACCAAACTGAAGATTTGACTTGTAAACTTTGAATATTTTCCAAGTTCATAAAATTTTTAAGAAAAATGACTCTGCTGAAAGAATAATCGTACTTCTAGCTCTGCACCATAAAGAAGCATATAAAATATTTTCTATTCCAGTTAAGAAGAAGGAGATAAGAGGAAAAATGATGCATTTTTTTAAGGAGGAAATGAAATCAGGAGAAGATATGAGGTCAAGATAATTCAATGAAGTTTATTGAGTTCAAATATAAAAATGGAATATAAAACAACCGTGAGCTTTCCACCAAGATGTAGTAACAGAAACTAGATTCATCCGCCTGACTGATAAAACAAAACAAAACAACAAAAATAAATAAATAAATAAAAATAACAACAACAAGAATACCAGGAAACATTATCTCAAGACATTGGACAGCAGGCAACTGAGGACAGTTCTCTCTGAGAGAAGGGAAATAAATGAGATGAGACTTAAGATTGCCCCAGATCACTGTCTAAATAAAATTTCCAAGCAACAGTCGGGGAACAGGAGACCGTGGTCCAGAACTGGGTGGTCTTCCCAAACTGAATAGACTGACCTGGGAGACCAGGAAAGCCAATTCATTGGGAGTTCGCCAAGAAAAGGGAGCAGCAAAAAAAAGACAGCTTCAGATACAGGCAAAATTGTCATTGAGTATTCAGCTGAGTATTGATTAATGCACATTTTTAAGAAAGCTACGGAAGGCCAGATAAAGAGCCACCCTAACAAATAAAAGAAATAGTCACCAAGGTTCACATTTGTTCAGGAATAATGACTGTTCCCACTACCTAGAGTGGAAAACCTTATAATTCAGGAGGCAATACGAAAAGTGCTGAGAAGAGTTTTACCTCATAGTGGGATATAATTAGCTCTAGACTGAGATCTGCTTCTGGACTCCCTAATTTGTCATTAAAGCAAGACCTTAAATGAGCAAATTATTTCCAAGAAATTTAACTGTGTCCTGGAATAAAATTTAAAAATATTTATAGAAATACAAATTATCCAGCACCAACAAGGTAAAGTCAACAATATTTGGCATGCAAGTAAAATTTACCAGACTTTCAAAGAAGAAAAATACTATCCCAAATTAAGAAAAAAATGTCAACCCATCAAACCATGCAAGCAATGACACATATAATAGATTTATTAGGTAAGTACATTAAAAACTATTATAATTGCATTTTATATGCTCAAGAAATTAGAGGATATTGGAACATGTTAAGAAGTGACATGAACAATACAGAGGAAATCTAAATTGTACTTCTAGATATGAAAACTATGTCTGATATCAAAGCTACACTAGGCGAGGAAAATAAAAAATTAGACATCACAGAAGGCATTGCTGAAAGCATAGCAATGGAAACCATCCAAAATAAAATGCAGAGAAAAATGAGTGAAAAAAATTGAACAGAGCATCAGAGAGCTGTGGAACAACTTCAAGCTTCCTCATATATGTATAATAAGAATATTAGAAGAAAAAGAAAGAGGAGGCAGACACTGAAAGTATTTGAAGAATTAATGGCATAAATTTGCAAAATTTGATAAAAATTAAAAACTTACAAATAAATCCCAGCCACAAAAATAAGAAAACTACACCTAGAGAAATCAAAATAAATTGCTTAAACCGATGATGAGGAGAATATTATAAAAGCAGCCAGAGGAAAAAAGACACAAAATATACAAAGGAACAAAAATAGTAGTTTTCTTATCATGAACAATTCAAACTCAACTAAGGGACCAATATCTTTGAAGTATGAAAGAAATAATTCTGTCAACCTAGAAATCTTTATACAGGAAAAACGTTTTTCGAAACAGAAGGTGAAATAAGGACTCTTTTAGCCATACTAAAGCTGAAAAATTATCAGAGATCTGAATATAAGATATAATTAAAGAAAAATCTTCAGAATAAAGGAAAATAATACCAGATGGAAATATAGATTTATAAAAAGAATGGAGAGACTAGAAATAGTAACTATGTGAGTAAATACATTTTATTTCATTTATTTTATTTTAATTTTACTTCATTTTTAAAATTCTTTAAAGGATAAGCAAATATTTAAAACAATAATAAAAAGGTATGTGAGGCTTATAACATATCAAAATAAAATATATGACACTAGCACAAAGACCACAAGGGGAGAACTGAAAATATACTATTATTAAATTCTTATACCATACATAAAATATGTGTAAGGTAGGCAGTGATAAATCTATAAAACCTAAATCAACCATTACATTAACAAAAAAGTTATAACTAACAGAGCAACAAGTAAAATTAAATGAAACCATAAAATATTATCTAATTAGTCCACAAAAAAGTAGAAAAAAAAAGAGGGAAAAAGAAAAAAGAAAATGGGACAGATGGAAAAAAAAGAACAAGATGGTAGACTAAAACAACCATATCTATAATCACACAAATGTAAATGTTAAAACACCCCAATTAAAAGATAATTACATTGGATGAATAAACAATACCTCATTGTATGCTGCCTACAAGAATCCTACTTCAAATATAACAACCCAAAAACTTTACAATAAGAGAATAGAATAAACATATGATACTAACACTAGTCAAAAGAAAACTTTAGTAGATACAATTAATATCGGACAAAATAAGTTTTAGAGCAAAAATTTAGTTGGGATAAAGGTTATTTCATAATGATAAAGGGCTCAACTAATCAAGAAAACATAATAACCTTAAATGTTTACATCTCTAATGAAAGAGCCTCAGAATATATGAAATAGCAACTGATAGAACTAGAAAAAAATAGACAAATTCACAATTGTAGTTGAAGATTTCAGCACTTCTCTCTCAGTAATTGATTGAACAAATAGAAATCAGTGAGGATATAAAAGTTAGCCTAGACTGCCAGAGTAGAAATTATTGCTGCACTTTTTCTAAATTTGTGTAGTTGAATTTAAGAATGCTATGAGAAAATGACAGGAAGAAATTATTTTATGGGCTAAAGTTTGAATAGGGGAGAGCTAGTAATTTTTTTCCTATAAATTTAATCATAAATTGGTGCTACATATACTCGAATTAACTGTTTATTTTCTCCTAATTTATAAGTATATTTAACCTGTGCTGCTTTGAAGAATTCAGTAATATCTATTGATAAAAAGCTTCCATAAAGTGATTTTTATATGCCTTCCATAAATTAAATAAAATATAATTCTATAATTTTATATTTTATAGTGAGAAAGGTAACCAGTATGCTTTCTAGTACCCATAATTAAAAAAAAAATTAATTCAAAGGAGCTTAAATACTGATAAGTGCCAGAAAAAATTCTGTTAATCATCAATAATATGTTTGGAATAAAAATCCTAACTTTAATCAGAGCTATATCGACTAGAAAAATGATGATAAAATACAACTGGAATAGAGATTCTTTTAAGATATTCACTGTTAATTCCTTATAATAAGAGTTTGACATTGGTTCCAGTCATTTCTAAATGAAAAACTCTTAACATAGCTTTCAGTATAATGTATTGGTATCTGATGATCAAGTAATTCTTTCATTATACCATATTTCCTTTATGATGGCTAGACTCATAAAAATGTGTGAAATTACTTTATCACGCTTATTTTGTGAAGCCCATTTACTTTACACAGACAACATTTTCAAGATATTTCAGGTAAGTAAATCCTAGCAAAACTAAAGGGTCAAAAAAGTTCAGAAACAACAAGTAAAACAAGTGAATTACTGAAGTAGTGATTAGTAAAAGTATGTTGTGCACACGTTAAAAAGACAGTTTGCAAACCAGAAGCACTCAAACCAAAACGTGAAATGAGGCTCATGGGGTATATTGTTATAAAGCAGCTTATATAGTGAGAAAGCAGTGACTGCTTATTGTTTACGGTGATTAGTTATAATATTAGAATTTTCTGTGCTTGCTTTGGCAGCACATGTACTAAAATTAGAATTTTCAGTGGTTGCCTTATATCAACCTTGGAAAAAAGTTCAGGTTTTGCTTATGATTTCCAGAAGCATAAGCCAGAAACAACCCAGGTCAAATTAGTCTTACAAAATAAGCTAAATTAAACTTTGCTTGTATGATTAAATATTTTTGTCTGTTCAGGGAATTTTCAAGATTAGTCTCCATTTGTTTTTTATCTTAAAAGTAATGGAGTATATATATTTGTCTTTCATACCTACTTTTGACACATGATTCTACATATGCATAATTTTTCTGGAATCATGGGGCACTGACCTGATTACTTCTCAACCTCCACACTGAGCAGACTCTTCAGATGTAAAGAAAAAGTCTTTATCCAGCAATTTACCTAAATTTATTAAACTCCTCAAACTTAAATTGATCTTGAATCTCTAGAATCTGAAAGCTGTCAACTTATCTGAAGAATACTACCAGTTAGAGAGGTGAGTTGGGAATTTACTTAAAAATTAAATGGAAGAACTGATTCGACCTCCTTATTTTAAGACACAGGTTATGACTTCCCTATATCAACATTTCCTATGCTCTGAAAAAATATACTAAAGGAATTATAATATAAAATCATAAAAGATAAAATTAATTTTTATTAAAGTAAAATACTGTGTAAATGCAGATTTACTTTAACATAGAATGAAATGCATATCGATAGGTGTTACATGCAGTAAGTTGATAGTTTAAGTGAAACTGAGATATTTACATAGGATTTGAAGCTAGCATAGACCATAAAATCCACTTGGAAAAATTCCAGAGTGACTCAAAAGTTGGAAGATACCTCTGCTTCAAGTTATGGCAGCAGTAGAGAAAATATATTTAAAGACCTAAATAAAAAGTATTATTAGGGTATATAAAAAGTTGACTATCAAATAATTATAAGTTAGCAGAAAGAGCAAAATCCTGAATGAGACAAAAGTTGTGGAGTGTCTGTACACCAATCTGGGAGCAGGGAGTGGAAGCCAGGAAATCAAATTCTATGGAGCAACAGAACTCAAAAAGCTTTACAAAAACAGAAAGCCAGGCTTATTATTAGAATCCAAAGTTAAATTTTCTACTTGAGATAGAATACTTAAGTAGTAGATACCAAACTACCATAAATGACTATAAGTAATATTGTATATATTGAGAGCTGAGGACTCTGGTTTGGACTGGGAGGTAAGTAATGAGTGATAAGATGAAGGAAACCTTTTTTTTTTTTTTTTTAAATACTTAATAGGGAGCATTAGAAAGAAAAAACAATAATTACTAATACAATATAAATATAAAGCAAAACTACTCTCATTCAAATTGCAAATGCAAAACAAAATTCCAGAACACATAAAAATACTTAATGCTAAGAAAGATAGCTACCAAAATGTACAGTCAAGTATTAATTTATTTCACATGTAAATAATTATATAAAAGCTGCCTGACAATGATTTAAAAGTATCTTTATGTTGATCAGAGCTAATATATGACTTCATAACATTACTTAAAAAGTATAGAGAACATGAAAAGATGTTCGACATCAATAGTCATGAAGAAAATGTAAATTAAAACTACTGTAAGATACCACTGCATATCTATGATAATGGATAAAATAAAAAGTACTGACAATATATACATATAATGACAGTACATACATACATACATACATAAATACGCATGTAGCTCTCATAATTGTTGATAGCAATGTAAAATAACATATACTACCATATGACCTAGCCATCCAACTAAGTATAAACCTCAGAGAAAGAAAAACATATTTACAAAAAAACCTGTACATGAATGAGTATAGAAACTTTATTAAAATCTCCAAAACTATAAACAACTCAAATGTCCTTCAACAAGTGAATAAATTTATACAAACCTGAAAATTATGCCACATTTATACAAAGGAATACTACTGAGCAATATAAAGGAACAAACCATTGATACATGCAACAGCTTGGTTGAATCACAACAATGTTATCTGGAGTGACAGCTAGTCTTCAAAGATTGTCTATCGTATGAGTCTACATACACTAACCTACATTTGTGAAGATAAAACTTTTTAACGCAGGGCAAAAAACAATTGCTGGGGAGCTATAAAGTGATGAATTCTCAGAGCTCAAACAGGAATAAAAAATATCTGATTTCAATGACGTGACATTGTCAAGAAGATAAAGGTAATTATGTAAGATAATGAATATATTAATTAGCCTGAATATAGTAATGATTTTACAATATATACATATATCAGAACACTGACTTGTTCATCTTAAAATATACTTTTGTTGATTATTCCTCAACAAACCTGGGAAAATAATGACAATGAATTTTGGAATTTGTAACATGCATAGATGTATAAGGAATGACACAGTAGCACAAGGAAATACACTTGTACAAGGTACTTATATGAACAAATAAATATTATTTGAAGGCGAATTGTGATAAATTAAAAATATATATTATAAACATTTAAGGAACAATTAAAGTTATAAAATAAAGATGTGTAACTAATAAATAGTAGAGATAAAATGGAATTGTGAAAAAAACAATTGAAAAGAAAGCAAGAAGACAAAGAAAACAAAGTAGAGTTGATACAAATTTAAAAAAACAGAAATCTGATAGATTAAACTTAAACTTATTCTTTTAAAAATCTATTAAATATAAATTATTTAAACTGCAATTAAACAGATTGTCAAACTTGAAAAATGCGAAATAAAACTTTATGCTGTCTATGAGAAAGCTAATTTAAATATTTTTAATATTAAAAAAAGATTAGAAGTAAAAGAGACACTATATATCACAAGAGCACTAATTATAATAAAGGTAGAGTAGCTAAATTAATTTCATACCACATAGGCTTCAGGACAGGAATATTATCAAATATAAGGGGAACCATTCAGTCAATCAACATTAAGACATAGCAGGCCTAAATGTCTATATTCTCAGCAATCAAGTTTCAAATACATGAGCAAAAAGCTGATAAAAGTTAAAGGAGAAATAGCAAATGTCACTTTACTGTCATTAAATGATAGGACAGTCAGATAGGAATTCTTTAAAAATCAGAAGACTAACAAAATAATAAATAAACTTGGCCTATTGTATAAAATTATCAGGCATCTAAAGAAATCTTCAGGACTTAAAGATGAGTTATTCATAATGAATTATATATTTCTATACTGGCAATGACAAAATTGAAATAAAAAAATTAAATAACATTTGCAAAAGATTCTGTAAACATAAAATACTTAGAAATAATTTAACAAAATATGTGCAAAATGCTGAAAATTACAAACCATTGCCGAGAGAAAATAAAGATGACCTAAATTAATGAAAATTTATACCAGACACATAAATTAAAAAATTAAATGTTGTTAAGATATCACTTATAATAGATTGATTTATAAATTTAGTGCAATCTCAGTCAAATGTAGTGATTGTCGAGCTATCTAAAAATTTATAGGAAAATCCAATGGAGCTATAATAGACAAAATAATTTTGAAAGAGAAAAACAAACTTACTAGACTGACACTACCTGATTGTAAAGAATCCAATGAGTCTCCCATGGACACAAACTATAGTTTAGTGGTTACTAATGGGAAGGGAGAGGAGGTAGGTAAGGGTAAAGGGGGTCAAATATATGATAAGAAAAAGAATTTAACTTTGTGTAGTGAACATACAACGTAATGTACAGATGATGTATTTTAGTTGTATACTTGAAACCCATATAATGTCACCTCAATAAATTTAATTAAAAAAAAGAATCCAACAAGTCTAGAGACAGCATATTTTTCAAAATGTAGAGACTTAACTTTTCAACCAATTGTGAAATGACTAGATAGTAATTTAGAATAATTAACCTTGACCCTTACACTATATGGAAAAATTAATTCAAAATGAATCATAGACTAAGCAAAAAAGCTAAAATTATACAATTTATATAAGAGATGTGGATGAAAATATTTGCAACTCAAAAAGTAAATAGGTGTTAAAATTTTGACATATCCATATGATGCAATATAACCCTATGTTCAATATAGTAACCATAAGCCACATGTAGCTATTAAGCATTTGAAATGTGGTTAGTTTAAATTAAGAAGTGCTATAAGTATAAAGTGCTTACTATGAGAAATTCATATAATATCTCAATAAGGATTTTTATATTAATTATCATTGAAATGAGGATAGTTGAGATATATTGCATTAAATAAAACATACAATTAAAAATAATTTCACCTATTTTTTATTATTTTAATATGTTAAATTTTAAATTATAGAGGTTGCTCACATTAGTGACTTGGTTAGTATTTCTATTAAATACTTCAGATTATTCTACTGTGTATTTAGTAGGCATAATGGCCCTCAAAGATGTCTGTGCCCTAATCATTGGAACCTGGGAATATGCTATGTTACATGGTAAAAAAGACTTTGTAGATGTTATGAAGTTTACAGATCATAAAATAGAAGATTATCTGATATTATGCAGGTAGACCATATTTTATTATATAAACCCTTAAAAGCAGAGTACTTTCTCCAGCTGCCATCAGTGAGATGTGGCTGAAAAAGAAGTTAGAACCTGAACTTTCACCATGGCCCTGAGTTAACAAGGCTATGCCCTCTTGAGATCAGTAAAGGCTGTGTGGGTAATAATAACAAAGCATGCCTACCCCTCTCAGATAACATGGTTTCAGCAGAGGCCTAATAAGGAGTCATAAGTCCTACCCCAGCCAGCAACAACAAAAAGAAAATGACTTGTACAGGGAAATTGACAAGTGTAAGTGAAGTGTTCTACCTAAATTCACGTAATTAGTAAGGGATTTAAGAATAAGATCCTGGTTGGACTGGCACTGGACCCCTTGTTGTCCATCAGAGAAATGATGTTTAATGAAATATAATTTCACAAATTGCTGCATTGCAGGATAGAGGAACCGTGCCAACTGATTCCTAAGCAAGAAGGGAATTAAGAGCAAACTGTGTGGCTAAAACTCAGTCTCAGACATAGTAAAATTAAATAGCATACACTGTCTCTTTTTTATCTTTTTCTATTCTGTGCTGACAACTCATTAATTCAATACATATTTATTGAATTCCTTGAACACATTCAAATGTGGCTGGTTTTCTGGTATCTATTCCATTTTGTCTAGTAAAAAATTAATCAAATAAACTTTGTTGGTTTATAACCTTGGGAGCTTTACGGGTGAAATCTAAAACTGACCCTCATACACAGAGAGCAAGGAAAGACTGAAGAAAGAAGTGGATTACTCCAGGTTGGTAGATATCAGTTTTAATAAGCAAAGAAACTTACTTACAAGGCTTGTCTTGGCCTGCCTCAAGACAAAATGATCTCTGCACCTGCCCACCGAAATCTTAAAAATTTATGTAGAGGCCTTCACTGAGTTCAGTCACATATATCATCCAGTTGGTCTCTACAACACATTGCTCTCTCAAGGCGGTGTCCTTGAAAATGGCTCCAACTATGGGAATGATGGGCAGAAAGTACTTTCAAAGGATGGAGGAGGGAGTCAGGAGTCTCTGATTGCCTGGGTCCAGCTCAAGTGTCAACCTGCAATCATGTCCTCTCAATGACCTCATCCAACACTATTCCTTATGAATGTGTTTCTTCTCAGAGTCAACACAGTGTACCTAACCTTTAGAGCAATACTGATAGTAGTACTTCCCAATACCATGCCAGGCAAATTGGGTCTAAAAACTGTGAGATATTTTGGTCTGGGTAAGCAGTATCGTTTCTTAGATTGTACTTCAAAGGCACATTCAGTGCTAAAGTTATATCGTATTTTCCTGTAGTAAGCAGTTTGTGTGGGAATTTTTCTTTTGGCTTCAATTCTTTTCTATGGAAAACAAGAAGCCAATAGCAGGACTCTTGTCCAGTTGATATATTACATTATTTTTTCTGACATGGCCTTGGTTAGAGCATCTATTTATCTTATACATATTAATTTACTTTATGTATACTCTATTCAGGAATGCTTACCTGAAAATTACTCATTTATTAATTTAAAAGTAATAACTAAATTCTTTACGGTTCTATTGTCTTCCTAACCATATCTGCAGTTAAGACTGGATCAAGAACTCTGTGACATCTTAATTTATTTCCCAATGTGAAAAAAAAAAACAAACGAAAAACCTTTGCCTCTTTGAGATTCTTTTTAGAATCTATTAGCTATTTTAGAAATATTAAATCTGAGAGGGATTTCCCCTTTTTTTAATGTTTTACTTATGGGAGTTAACAACTTTATGCATATCAGCCTCCAGTGTTAAGATACCATTTCTATGTAGAAACGGATGACCATTTTTTCACTGTAAGACATTTTCCAGATTTATAGAGTCATAAACCTGATGGCGTTTAGGGATGCTCACATGGAGAGCAATAGGCACATCAGTACAATTATAACAAATAGTAATGTTATCTTGCCTGGCGATTATTTTGTTTTATCGGTTTAGGTTTTTTTTCTGTCAAGGAGTTCACTGAAAAGGAGGATTAGCATGGATATTCTGCACTTAAATGCTAAGCAGCCCTTGATGATTAGATGAGCTCAAAAACCTTGAATTGTTTGACTCTCAATCAAAAGGTAAAGTAGAGATTCCGTCCTATTTAAAAGTGATTCTTGAAAGTCCTACAATGAGTTAATATGTTCAATTGATTACAATATTAAAAATAATATTGTAAAAGCTAGTGATCCCCTTCACATTCAAAGATCTTTTTTTCTCATCCTGCTTAAATATTGATTTCTAAGTTCAATAAGCAACCTCTCAACTCAGTGCCATTATTACCAAAGGGAGAAAGAGTATAAATGCATACCCTCCTATAGGAAAAAATATTTTACTGATGATGAATTAGTGACATGATATCTTTTTAAAACAAGAGATTATTATTATGCTATTATTATTGGTTTTATTATTATTTCAAGCTAAAAACAAATATTGTTACTCTTGCCAACATTTTACATTTAAATCTTAAGAATCTATGTGGGTGTATCAATATATCAGTGTACACCAGTCCTTTTTCCTTTGAAATATAGTCATCTTTCCATTATACATGAAAATAGAAGAGGAGAGTAGTATGGATAATTCAATAGCAAGCCAATAAAATTCCTCTCTGAATTGAGATTATACTTTATAATAACTTGTATAGCAGATTTTCTTTTCTAGCTCTTTTGATCAAGCTAAAATGAATGGATTAGTTTACTCCCCAAGCACAAACATGATCACTGATTTGCTAAATTAAAAAAAAATATATTAAAAAAAAAGACAAAACAAACAAAACAGGAAAAGACTGCTGTAAAGGCACTTTACAGTTATATTCAAGTCCTGGCTTGGAAATTTCACCTTGCACATATCCAACAAAGAATTAATCTGAACCCAGCCTTTCTTCAGATAATTTTTTTAAAATACTGCTTTTAAAAATATATTTCTTAAGCTCTCTTATGCATAGTCCTCTGCTTGTTGAGGGAATACATAAAGAGATACAAGTCTCAAATTTGAGTATAACCTAGATAAAGAGCTAAGATATCTTTTCAGCTAAAGTTCTCTCTACTGAGGTTCTACCATCAACATTCAAACATATCCACTCTCTCATACTATTAAATGACAAATCCTTCCTTAAATCTATATTGCCTTTTATCTATAGCCTTGTCTTGCTCCTGGCTTGACAATCAACCTTTGTGAGAAGCTATTTACTCACTCTGTCTCCAGCTCTATAAGGGCTTTATTCTAATGTCTCATCTACATTATTAAATCAAATGGACAGTTTTCATTTCTTGAATGCTCAGAAATTTTTTACACAAACATTCTCTTTACTTATCTAAAAGTCAGCCCCTGGCTTCCTACTTCCACATCATGGTCTTTTGTTCTCCTTATTTACTTTGTGTTCTTTAAAATTGGCTAGATTTTTTCTGGCCCACTTCCTAATTATCTCTTTAGAGATCATCCATTCTTATGCCTTCAATGAATATTTTCTTATGCCAATGACTCCCAACTCTTCAGTACAGGGCTTTCTCCTGAGTGACTGACCCATTTATCCCACTGCCTACTGGAAACCATCCCTTTTATCTTTCCCAGTTACCTCAAACTTGACCTATCTAAAATTGACCATATTTTGGAGTGCCAAATAAACTTCTCTTCTAATATTTACTTATCTCAGCTTATGGTCCCTTTGATCTCATTGTACAAATATAGGTGGTCATTAACGCCTTACTTTCTTTTGCCTCTGTATGAAATTAATCATCAAGCCCCATGAACTCTGACTCACAAATGACTCTTACATCTGCCTTCTTCTGGACACCACTTTGGGATACACTAGTCTAAGCTACACTCATCATTCTAAAGCTCACAACTGCTCTTCCTGCTGTAGTCTTCTTCCTCAATCTATTCTCCATATTTTATACATCAGGTTTAAAGTCTTTTAATTCTTCGTCATTGTGTTCATGATAATGCTCAAAATCTATAATATAATTTTAGATGGAAAGAAAATAAGTTATAGCAGGCCTGTGATACATTCTTACTTTACCACAGAATGTCCTAGAAATAGAAAGAAAGATGACCCTGTCAAATCCCCTTGTAAACATGTTATTGAGAGACTTGCTTCAAGCACATTATTGGCATTAACAAGTGGGAGAATCATTATCTATAGAATGCTTTCAGCAGAGTACACAAGGTTTGAATAAGATTGTTTATGGCAAACAAACATGAACTCTGGATTTATAGGGCATTGGGTCCAGGGAAAATATTACAGAAGCTATGTAATGACCAAAGTATTTCCTTTTTGTGTAAATGATGACCTGTGCATTATTTAGGTAGTTCATGTTTAAATGTGGCCCAAAGAACACATTTTAATGTGTCAAGAAGAACCTGTGAGGTTGTATTTGTTGTCCCTAACTTCTTTCTGTTTTGCCTAGTTCTTTATATTACTCATATACTTAATATTATTAGTATAGCTTGGTACTGGATAATATTGTTGTTTCTTATGACTCTGATTTGACAATATAATCCTTTGAGTTAATTCAATAAGTCCTAATTCAATGTAGTCTTAAGTTCTTAAGCTTCATCTCTTCTCCATCATAGACACTGTACTCCAGTCTTACTGGACTAATTTTGGTTCCTCAAATCTACCCTTGTTTCTGTTTATCTTATTCTGAGTTTTTGAATAAACTGTTCTCTTATGTAGAGATGCTACCTCCTCACTTACTTTTGCCCCATCATTCTCTTCAGCAACCATAGTCACTCCTTTTGTCTATTAATCCCTAGTTATCCGTTAATTTTCAGTTCAATACAATTTTCTTAGTGATGACTTTCTGGCTCCTATATTTATGTTAGGATAATATCCTTTATTACTTCTTCAGTAGCATTGACTACCTGTAAAACATTGAACTCCATGAAGGAAAGAGCCTGTCTTTCTTAATCCCTTTTCTGTCCCATAGCTTAACAAAACTTCTTGCATAACAGGTACAGAAATACATGTTGACTATTTGAGAACATATTATAATTGTTAGACTAAAATAGCTCATAACAGCTGAATGAGTGGATTTCAGAAAGCTCTATATTATATATACAGCAGTGTAAAAACGTAAACAGTTCTAGAGAAAAAGTTTGAGAATACATAATTCTGTTTTTTTCTTGTTTCACATTATCTAAGAACAAACCTTTTTCCTACCCATTTTGTGACCAGAAAAGTCTCATAATCATTTAAATTCCTTACTATAAGATGAGAGTAGTAATAATGTCTTAAAGTAATGGCTCTATGAATTGCTTAAATTTCTAAAAATATTATAAAATAATATTCAAATAAAATATAAATTATTTTAAAGTGAAACAGATGCCACTTTGTAAAATGTTTTCTTTGCTTCGTGCCTTTATTTTATTAAAAGTACACATAGAATGAATGCATTCTAACCATCACTTCCTAATAGGAACTACACCAGATTTCCCACAAGCTTCTATCTGCTTTATATTTACTATTCTTATTTTGAAACGGTATTCTAGAGGTGCGACACCAAGTTTGATGATTTGTATGTGTGTTTCTTTCTTTTAATAATGCTGAAGGATTTCCAAATATATTCTTGTTAATATACAAAAAGTCTAGGAAGTATATTAGAAATGTAAAATGTTACAGCCAAACAATAACTATTTTTCTATTCTCCAAAAGGCACATTATTTCCATTGTAAAAGAGCCTTCATGTATTATAAATTCCTTCCTGCATTACCAAAGTTACTCTATCATCATCTATACCCTTATCTGATTACCTAAATGTATAGGATAGACATCAGTCAATACTCCTGGAAAAATGCAATGCCTAGTGGGCTTTATGATTTTAGAAACAAGATAAAAGCCTTATGACTCAAAGAAAGCAATCAAATGCATTTTTGTAGCCACCAGCATTGTAACTATAAAAGCAAATCTCTCTTACTGGAAGCCTGGACAAAAGCTGTCAGAGAACAGGTAGTAAATAGCTCTGAAATTGTTTTCTGTGCTTCCTTCAAAAGCTTAGGGCTACCAATGTTTGACCTTTTACAAATGGAATGGTTTCCTACCCATCTTGGAGCTACACTGAATGCTGATGGTGGTGGGGGCTTGATGCAGTCATCAAGAATGGTAAATATGTTCATCACTGGTGCATTCTTCTGCATCAAGAACATTTCTCATTCAGTGACATTTGCTGGTTCTCTCTAAGAAAAGGTACGATGATTCTATTATTCCCCAAACATTTTCCCTCTAGTGTCTCTTGACCAAACAGGTCAAAGAAAATTGTGTAATTGTATAAAATGGCTCCATACAGCTTAGTCAAAGGAAAATAAAGTCAGTTTGAACAAGAAGGTATTTTACTGAGAACATCTGGAGTTAACCTGTTATCATCTTTGCTATACAGTAATGAATAATATAAAAATATATTTGAGGATTATTGACAGTTTCTGCCTTTTGGATACTGTATATTAACATTAATCTCAGTTTCTGGTGTCAGTATTTGCTTTATAGTTTCAAATATAGAGATATTGAAATATTAATTTAGAATGCTCTGTGGACAGTTTTAAAGGTTAAATATCTATGTAATATAATTCTTTTTAATATTAAAAAGAAAACTGTAAGTGACAAACTAAAAGTCTATCTTACATCTATCTATGCTCTATAATATGTATTATGTTTAGCCTCTATAATGATATTAAAGTATAACATTGTTAACTTATGAGTGCCTATCATGTGTTAGACCCTGTTTTATTTTTGATACACATCTGTAAGTTAGTGGTTATTATTCCTTTTTTTTTATACTTAATAAAAACTTTGGCTCATATAAAACATACAATTGTCCAGGTCACATGAAATAGTTAATGAAGAAATTGGAGACCAGATTGGAGCCTGGGTCTTTCTAAATCCAAATTTCATGCCAGGAATGTTTGCAACTGTATAAGCTATGTATGTATGTACATTCTGAAAATGGAAGACACATTCTTGGATTCTATTTTATCTAGCCTTGGGCAAATGTCAGAGGATACTTTAATATTTCACACGTATTAACAATGTACTAAGCATCATGCTAAAGTTTTTCATTATCTCATTCAACCCTCATATAGGAGAAAGATACAATTATAATCCCCAATTTACAGAAAGGGAAATTGATCAAGTGGTAATACCTTTATCCTCTC
>NW_006494614.1:28336023-28353678 GCF_000325575.1 Pteropus alecto | reverse complement strand
TCCCTCCAGATCTTTTCTCTGCATTTTTCTGCCCTGTTCTGACCCTGAGTCTGACCTCTAAGGCCTCTTTTCCTGGGATCCATGGCTCTTTGGCTTCTGGTCGGGTTTGAAAGTTGGAAGAACTAAGAGGGGATGAAATATGAAAGAAGAGATCATGATATTTACTCACCTTGCTAAGGTTCTGGCAGAGACGGCCTTTTTTCATGACCCCGGCTCAAATCAGTGGTCCCTCTTCTGTGCAACCAGCTGTCTCCATAATGTGGTAACACTTTTCCCTCTCCTTTCCTTTTCAGGCCTCAGTGGCAACAGCTTCCTGCTGTTGCTAATTCTGGCTCTTCATTACCCTTGTTCCTTCCTTAACTCTGCAGAGCCTTGTTATGCTCTCTTTAATTACACCCTTTGGAGAATGCCAATTGTTGACTGCTGGGACCTTGACTGACATAAAGAGGTTAAGTAAATTGCCTTAGGGTTGCTTGATTAGGATTTGGCAGTGTTGGAGTTCAACCCAGGTTTGTTAGATGCCAACACCATTAACCACTGTGTTATTCTGCCTCACAGATTAATCACCACAGGGAAAAGGATGAATTGTGTCTCAGCCACTAAGGACATTTGCATTCTTTTCAGGGTCTATTCCTTATCTAGAAAAGGTGCCCCTGACATTGAAAACACTGCTGTCTAGGGAACCTGACCACAGGCTATCAAAAGCAGTTCAAATCCTGAGGATCCAGCCAAGCAGAAAGCTGTTGAACAGCTACACAAAACTTCTCAATATTAAAAGGCAGCGATACTACTCTGGCAATTATTAGAATAATTACTGCCAGGACCCTCTCCTGCCTGCCATACCATAAATCCAGGGAGCTCTGTACCATTAATTCTTGACCTCGGTCCCAGATACCATTCAATTAATTCATTAAGCTTAATACCCCAATTTTTAGTCATTCTTTATCTCTTCAAAAATTATGTGTTAAATTCCTACTGTGGGCTACACATTGTGCTAAGAGCAGGACATATAAAGATGAATGAGACAAAGTTTCTACCCAGAGATAAATAATAGAATAGATAAGCAAGTGCAAAATCCAGAAGTCTAGTAAGGAGTTGCAGTAGTTATGATTGAAGCATCTATGGGTTCCTGTGGAAGAACAAAGTGTGCATATTTTCACCTTGTCCTTTTCCTGGCATCACATGGCCACATACTACTTTTCCCCTAGTGCCTAAAATACACGACCCAGACCCTAAGATATAAAACCTTGGTTGGGGACTCCTAGGAAATAATCAGCACACAGAACATGCTGAACCTCTCCTCAACAAACCCCAGCCCTTTCACATTCCAGTATCTCTCAAAATGATAACCTGATTTTGGTCATAATTAATAGTCAAATTATCTTGTGCTTTTTTCATATTTAAGTCCACACAGTAATTGCTTAGACACTATTTTAAATAATGCCTCATCTGAAGTTCAGTCAGATATAAACCTAAGAGAGGTATTTTATAGTCAAGGTGATTTTATTTTCAAGATGAGATGGAAAGAGTTCAAAACAATACTTCAGCCTTGCCTTTCCATCTATCTTTCACTTCCTGTCTTCACTTTCCCCCCATCTTCTCATAACTTTCCATCTTCTTTTTCCTGCCTCTCTGCTTTTCCCAAGTCATCTTTCTTTCCCTCTCATCTGCCTTTCCTTTATCTTCCTCTCCCAGTCAAACATTATACGAAGGATTATTTTAGGTGAGATTTAACAATGAATAAAACTGATGGATAAAAATTTGATGAGTAATCATGAAATACCTTCAACAAAATACTAATCAACTGAAAGAAAAAACAAGCGAAAATATGGGAAAACCTGGCAGATATCACATGACAAGGTGAACAAGGTTAACATCCCTAGTGATTGGATAATAATATGCTGCATATAGTGCATGGAAAAGTTCAAAGCATTATATTAACAATATTAGTGCTAAGACTTCATGAAATAAATTCAATCATGAGTAAAAACCTGGTACATACAGAACATTAGGTCGTACTCTTTAAAGCTCATGAACATAAAACACAGGGAAAAACTGAGAAACTGTTTCAGATTAAAGAACTCTGATGAGAAATGACAAACAAATATAACATATATGACTGGATCAGATCCTAGACAAGAAATTAAAAGAAAACATTATTGGTACATTTGGAAAAATTTGCATGAAGTCTGTGAATGAATGGTAATGATGATGAATGTTGATTTTCTGATTCGAAGGATGTATAACAGTTTTGCAGAAGAGGAGCCCTGTTTTGATGAAATACACACTAGCGTGCTTGTGGTGAAGGGACATCACATCATGTCTGCAAGTGCTTTCAAAGGAGTCAGAAACAAATTAATATAATAGTGTGTGTGTAGAAAGACAGAGAGAACAAATGTCATATGCATTTCTAACAATTCCCTTTCCTGGGGGAAGCGAATATTGGGTCTCTGAGTACTGTTCTAGCAAATATTCTGTAAGTTTAAAATAGTTTCAATATAAGTTATCTAAAAAAAATATATACTGCTGGGCTCAACATCTATATCCAGCCAAGTGAGAATAACAGGGACCAAACTTGCACTCTAAATTAAACAACTAAAAAAACAGGTAAAGTCTTTTAAATAATAAATTTTAAACCCTGGGGATCGGCATCAATTATAACTGCTGATCCCTGAGAGAGGAAGAAATAAAAAATAAAAATTCTCCAAATTTGGTGACAATCATACATTCAGGAAGTACAATAAACCTTAAGCACATAACAGTCAAATTGCTTGATACCAGTGATAAAGAGAAAAAAGTTAAAGCAACCAGAGAAAAAAAAGACACATTACATATTGAGGGAAGAAATAAGAATGAAAACAGATTCTCTTTAAAAAGAAAGAGCAAGTAAACCAAAAGATGCAGGAGCAACACTCCTAAAGTACTAAAAGCAAAAAAGAACTGTAAACTATAATTCCATATCCAGCAAAAATTTCAAGAACAGAGGTGAAATACTTTTCAAATATATACTGCTAAAAGTATTTTTTCATCAGAACCTATAATTTAAGAAATATTAAAAGATCTTTAGGTCAAAGCAAAATGATATCAAGCGAAATAAAAAGTGCCAAAAATGGTAAATATGTGAGCAAATATAAAGTAATTTTTAATATTTTTAAATATCTCAAGTGATAATTGACTGTTTAAAGCAAAACAAAACAAAACAAGAAAACCAAACTGGTATTATGACATTAGTAATAACATATGACAACAGTAGTTCAAAGACTAGGAAGAGGGGAAAATAGAGAAGTACTCTTGAAAGTTTTTGATCATATGCATGAAGAGTTTTAATTTTACTTTCAGTTAGGCTGTGATAAGCTAAGGGTATATGCAATATATTGTAAAGCAACCACCAAAAGAAAAAGAGTTATTGAAGCTGGAGGGGTGGAAGTTTGCTTTAAAACCCTTGCAAAAATTGTCTTATTCTGCAAGAGAAGTCAGTCAGTTTCTGGTGCTCTTTACCATAGTACTTGCAGCTACAAGGCATTGCTTGCCTACGGTGATGCTGTAATATAGACAGTAAATACTCATTTGGCACAGATATATCTCTTTTATAATTATTGAAGCAAATATTTAATTTGGAACTGAGTAACCTAAAGAATTTCTTGAATAAATAGGAAAATAAGCTATATGCTTTTCCAAAGTCAGTTTAAATCTATATAAACTATAAGTATTATGAATGTATATATATATACATACACACACACACACACACACACACACACACACACCCCAATTTCCACATGTATCTGTTGTGAAATACCAGTCTCTAGGAGACCTTAGTTTAGGAACCTCAAATAGATTTTTTCAGTCCCGATTTTAGCTCTTTTTTGTTTTTTCTTATTAAATATCGACTTTCCTCTTCTGAGTACTTTTCCAGCTCACACCCACTCATTTACTCCTGGGATCCGAGTAGACAGGTCAACTGCCAAGAAACACATTTAGCTTTATTGTACGTAATTACTTGTAAGTTAAGAATTTAAAGTCACCTTAGAGTTATATTTTAAGTTGTATTTTTTACAGTTCCAATAATTTCTATTTTAACTCTCAGTGCAAAAATATGTAGACATTTGAGAAATCAAGAAATTTATATTCAAGTCTCTAATATTTGCCTTTAAAATCACTTGCCACTGTAGCATACTGAAAGCAATTTCTCTCAGCTATGGCTCTAATGGATGTAGTGACACAGGAAGTCTCTCTTTTCATTGGGGAATAACAAAGTTCTGGGCCATTTGCTGCTTTAAAAAGTTTTCTTTTTTCAAATTCTTATTTTTCAAATATAATTGACATTCAATATTATTTTATATTAGTTTCAAGTGTACAGAATAGTGGTTAGATGTTTATATAACAGCTATTTCTTTTACTGTGTAAAGGAATGGCCAAATAGTCTCCTCTATTTAGCAGTAGCTGTGGTTAAAATAATCTATCTGTCTCCTTTCTGATTTTACTCTTTTTAAATTCTGTCTATATTTTAACCCCAGCTCTATGTGTAATATAGATTATTGAATTAAAACAAACAAAAGAAAATGTGTATTCACGAGAGTAATAAAAGTCATCATCTTTAATTCAAAGTGCTCTCTCTCTTGTTCCAGCTTTCCTTAGTCTTGCACTAGAGAAAGAGGTGTGCTCTATTCTCTCCTGTACTGCATTTAACTTTCTATATTTGTACTTACCCTCTAGGGTTGAGACCACGAGGAGACAGAGGAGAAAGTTGTCTCCTGTGTGACTTTCCCTGTCAAGGTTGCTGTCCTTTTTCTGTTGGCATTCACCACTGTCGAGCTTCTTGTCTATGATTCGGCATGTGTTGTGAAAGCCCCCAAGGCCCTGCTCATGATGGACTCCATCCTGAGCAGATTTTCTAGGCATCGATGATCCTTTGGAACGCAACTTCATCTCCCTGCTGTCCTCTGAGGGCAACACTGAATTGCGTACCTCTGATCCACACATCTTGACTCCCAGTTGAGCTTGAAGCCTCCAAGCTAAGGCAGGTAGAAATGGGCGGGATCCACCTGTCTTGCTCCGGAACTGAGAAGTCAATGGATAATTTTTTCCCACTCTCTACCTAAGCATATCATTAAGCACCTCTTTCCCATACTCTCCTTCTCCCTGACACCAGTAACATTGAGTAAGTAGGTCAGTAAATTCAGTAGCTAAACAGATGCCCACTTAGGAAAAACATGTTGGTCTCTGCAGAAATTTTTGTGCAGAAATTCTCCTTTTCTTAGCTTTAAGGAAGGGGATCAGATCAAATATCATTTCCCTAACCTTTAACAATAATCCCTCCTCGCTCTTCCCACTCCATTCCTTTATTCCTTAAAACAGAGGTCCCCAACCCCCAGGCCATGGGCCAGTACCAGTCCTGGGCTGTCAGAAACAGGACCACACAGCAAGAGATGAGTAGTGGACAAGCAAGCGAAGCTTCATCTGCATTTACAGTCTCTCCCCAGCACTAGCATCACTGCCTCAGCTCCGCCTCAGATCATCAGGCATTAGATTCTCATAGGAGTACTGGTCCTCGGTACCAAAAAGATTGGGGACTGCTGCTTTAAAAGAAAGTAAGACAAATAGTCCATCCTCTCTTACTACTGCTAAGAGCATGGTAATTTCATTCCAATAACTATGCCATCTTTGAAACTGTCCCCGGATACTATATTCATTTTCTCATCAGAATCCATTTCTATAGTAATTCCTACAAAAGTTAGTAATCACTTGGAGCAGAAAATGTTCCCAACCATGATTTCCCACCATGCTACCGCATAAAACAAGGCAATTGCAAGAGCTTACATAAGAACACAGAGACAAGAGGGACATCACCTAACATACCTTGCTCTGTGGATATGAGAGGTTTCCTGTGGGAGAGAGTGACTCTTCAGCAGAGTCTTGAAGGTTGAATAGACATTATAGGGGCCAGAAAGGAGAAAGGTGGAGATGTCAGAATGAACAAATGAGGGGCATGAGAATCAGCATGGGCTGTGAAAGGAACTGCAAGCAGCTCACTGCTTATGTAGAGAATAGCAGTGTTTTCTAAGCAACAGGGTATGATATATGTATGAAAACAAATGTGCATATAGTGAGGCAAGAAGTAATGAATCTACAAACGGGTCAGAAAGATTCCTCTAAACACTTGTTGAGATTTTTATTTTGATGAAATATTAGAATGAAGGAAAGTAGTCCTTCCTTTTGAGTGGAGGACATACACTTGGATCAGTCAAAGCTTTTGCCTTAAAAGATCAAGTCATATGTACTTAGAAGATTAAGCCACTATCTATTGATAGTTTTCAGACTCTTAGACTAAACACCTACATCTTCAAATTTGTCATACATTCTTTGTAGGTTCATAGAGTTAGAATTAGCTAGTCTATGTTTCTTTTAACCACAAAACTAAAATTTCTATACAGAAAAGTTTAACTCTCTATGGAGATATCTTGGGATTTTCTCAATATATAAAGTAAGAGCTTCACTATCAGTAAGACTTAAAGCCAAAAATTCTATGATACAAGTTAATTGGGAAAATAAGCTGTCCAATGGAATCACAAGAGGCACCCTGATGTTACCAAATAACATTTTTCCCTCTCCATAAGAAATTACCATCATAATTGCACTATATTAAAAATTCTGTAGTATTTTTTTACTTAGTCCCAAAATGTTATTTAGCTTATTCTGTGTTATAGTTTTCCTTTTGTATTAGGGCCAACATCTGAAAATGTTGTGCCATGGTGATTAAAGAAAAAAAAATGAAGGCAGGAGTATAATGAAGCACAGTCAATTCCAAAAATCCTCAAAGTTCTCTGAAATTAACAAAATTAAAAATAGGCAAACTGTTAATTGAAGCAAGATTGAAATTCTCTATGACATCCTGCATTAGCCTTAATTTAAGGCCAGTTTTACTCTCCATGAAATTAGCCTAAATATAGATTTAAAATTCTAAAATACTAATGTTTAGAGCTAGAAATCCGGCAATTTTGAAGTTATTGTTATGGTATTCTTCAAAATGATGTTTTATTTAGCCAAAGATGTAATTTTATATGTCCACTTGATTGGGCCTCTGGAGTGCCCAGATATTTGGTCAAACACTATTCTGGGTACATCTATGAAGGTGTTTTGGGACAAGACTAACATTTGAATTAGTAAATTGAATAAAGTAAATTGCCTTTTCTAATGTGGATATCTTCATTTAATCAGTGGAATATCTTAGTCGAGTGTTAGGTGGCAAAGAATACACTATTGCATCCCCAGAGACAAAGGACAGGAGGGCCATACTATATAGCTGGTTTATTCCAGCCACGGGACACAGATGGGTGTGTAGAAGGTACTACCCTAACCTGCCCGCAACCTCGGCCTCGTTATACTGTCATTATAATACTAGGTTTATGCCTGGAAGTTCATGAATCTAATTATAACAGACTGAATTCTGGGTAAGTATATGCACATTAGGCAAAGTGTTATGTAGCAGCCAAGTGTCAATCAAAATGACCTCACATGGCAATCACCTAAAAATGCCTTTGTAACTACCATCATGCCCCTAATATAACACAGCTCTCTATCTTTCCTGGCTGTAAACAGTTCCCCACTGGGGTATGTATCTTCATTTCCATGTGGTTAGCCAGTTTTAGACTTAACTTGTCTTCTACCTCGAAATGTACTTTAATAAATAATACTTCTCCTAATTGTTACTGAATGTAAATTCATTCTTCATCAGTGATAAGGACCAAGACCTGTGTATTACCAGAACTCTGATGGCCGCAACGGTAACAGAAGGCCTCCCACAAATAAGGGGCAACTCCTGCCTAATTGCTTCAGCTGAGACATTACCTTTTTTCCTACCTTCAGACTCAATCTTAAACAATGGCTCTCCTTGGGTTGTGGGCCTGCCGGTTTTCACACTGGAACTACACCATCACTCTCTTGTGTCTCTAGCTTGCTGAGTCAGATCTTGGAACTTCTCAGCTTTATAATTGTGTAAGCCAAGTCCTTACAATAAACTTCTGTTTGTTCATCTGTCTGTCTGTCTATCTGTCTTTCATCTAGGATCTGACTAATACAGGTCATAAAGAAATCTTTACTCAACTGCAAAGCATACTTTAATTCAATTCCCCACTCTCTGGGCCATCTGAAAAAAAAGTTGAGAGAAATAATGACACTCTTTTCAGTTGGCATTGAGAGAGCTATTATTAAATGAAATGACGAAAATACGACCTAGACATACGTTTCTTCTACTCAATATTTAAACTTAAGGTTAATAACTCTTGTCAGAAAACTGTAAAATAAACATTCTTAGTCTTTTAGCTTTGGGAAAATAATGTAATACATTATTTTTAATGATACAATTCCCCAGTGTGTGTGTCTGTGTGTGTGTGTGTGTGTTGGTATGTTCAATTAGAAAACAATGGAGTATGATTTTTTAAAGCCATTAGAAATCTGAAATTTGTTGTAACTTTGTAATATATTGTTCTCAGAGAGAATTTAATAGTACAAGAGTTATTGTTTGAAAGCTACATAAAGACCAAGCAAGATATATTACACACAATAATTAAAATTTATAACAAAAAATTCTGACAAATAGCTATATATATTATACACTAAATTAGTTTAGAAAATAGTAAAGTTGGTTTCTGAGACTACATTTCCTCAAAGGAAGTTTTTAGTATATGATTTACTCATATTACATTTGACAGTGTCAACAACACATACAATATTGTCTAGGTTGTCATTAGGAATAATGGTTAATCTTATATTTATTTTTGTTATACTTTTAAATCACTTTCTTATTCTACCTATTTGTAATTTGTCCCAAGCATCATATTCCGCAAACAGTATTTGAAGATCATAAATATTTTCAACAGTGAAATATTAAACCCTCAAACTGAACTGTATGGTGATCCTAATAATATATTTGAGTATTAAAAAAAAAAAAAAAAACTAATGTCATTGGGGCAGAAAATAAGAAACCTTTCCCTGTTAATTAATTGTCTGAAAAATTAAGAGAAGAGAGAACAGAACTTCATCCTATGTATATGGAGAGTATTTGTGCTCAATGTCACAAAGGAAAGGCAGCATTATACCCACCTGAGCAAGCCACCAGATGCTTGACTAACAGTAACATGACTCATATGCTTACCTGCATTATATAAGAATTTCATCAGCTTTTCTTAAATTATATGGTCATTATTTATTTTCCCTGACTCATTTCAAGTTAATTTAAGCTATCTTGCATAGGTGAAGATAGATAACATTAAGATTCAATATTTTAAAGTTTCACTTTCCACTTAGTGATTTGAATAACAAATATTGTCTGAGATAAAATTATTCAACCTTTAAAAAATGTCATTTTCCTGAAGTGACATAATATCTAAAAAAATTTAAAATATGCCTTACAGCTTTAAGAATTAGGCAGTATTCTTAAAAGTAAATATAGTTTTAACATAGTTTTTAAAGTCAATGTCATCTCTATAGTCTCTGTGTGAAGCCTAACCCAAACATTTTTACTTCACACAATACTTATTCATTTTGCCTGATGCAGATTAGAAATTCCATTTCATATTACACATGTGGAAACTCTCATTTTCATAACACTTCACATATTTGTACCACTCACAGGTATTTTGTTTAAGCAAATAAATACAAAAATTATAATTTTTTTCATAAAGTACTCTGGAATATAAAAGTGTAATAATCAGATTAAATGGTAGATTTATTATAGAGTCTACTTTCTTGACTTTCATAGATTTTTCTTTATTATATGAAAAAAATAGAATTTCAACCTCCTTAAAAATAAAATTTTCTTTCTCCCATATGTTTTTCAAGTTTTTTGTACTATATAAAATTTATTTCACTTGAATGTAAACATCACATAGACACACTTTTTATATTACCTGTTTTCTCTCAACAGCATAAAAAAGTATGTTTTCATATAATCAACATTTTTTATACTTATAATTTTAGTGGTTTGAAACTATTAAATATTAAGTGTTTTGCAGATATTCCGTTAAATTTGGTAGCATAATTCACTAAATAATTTTTATAGAATTATAGATTAGAATTTTTTAGAATATTAAAAAAATAAGTTTTCAAAAGAGATTACTTGTATAAGGTGGCAAACATGTTTGGTATTTTGATATGTGCTTGTGTATTATCTTTTAAAATATTGTAGCAATTTACACTGTCATCCATAATGTATATCAATTTTAAAATAGTCATGTCAGAATTTGAAACTATAATTGCTTTTTAATTGTATTAATTTAATAGATATGTAATAATATTCTATTACTTTTAAAACAATTTTGATATGCGTAAAGATTGAAAAATTTTTTATACTTGTTTACTAACTTATTTTGCATGAATGATATTTACATATTAGTATTTTTCTTATAATTAAAAAAATAACTCTTTACATAGTATATTTAGATTTTACCTAGCACATTTTCAGCAAATTTACTCCAAAATTTTCTTATTCAAATTTTTCTATATTTCGTTAGGTTTAAGTATTTATGATCATAATTTTAAATATGTTCTTTAAGATTTCCTTTATTTTGACATTTATAATTTATCTAAAAAAGCATAAATTTTGGTTTCAATGTATCCAAAGATAAATTCTGGTTCAATATTAAATTCTATTTTATCAATTACTTTGCACCATATATTATATTGGCATCAAGGACAGTAACTTTAAGATAGCAAATTATACAGAAAGAATTTGAAAATTTGAATTAGAACACTATTTTGCTAAATCTTTTCTAGAGCACATAAATGATAGATATAAAGTGGTGCAACCTTTTCATCAAGATTTTTTAGAAGTTTAAAAAGTACTCAAATTCTCATTCACTTTCCGGACATCAGAAGTATTACTTTTAAGAACAAATTGAAATATTAAAAGAACATCAAATTTGAAGTTGCAATTCAAAATTCACATATCTGGTCCCCTCTATAATTTTTCTGCCCAAACAACCCGCCAGTACAATTGGGAATTTTCAATATCACTGTGCATATTAGGGAGGGAATCCCCCTTTAACTCTGGTAAGAAATGTGTATAAAGTGAGAAAATGGAAAAATCTATTCTTTTTTGCCTTTCCCCAACTTTGCAGAACTCAATTAGCATTCTCTATTCAGGATAAATGCTGAAGATGGCCCTATTTAACATCTGTCTGGGTTTAGAGTAGGTGGTGCATGAGTTAACTGCTTGCAATCCATATATATGCTGCTAGTACTCTGAGTGGATAACCCACGGAGCGAAACAAGAACACGAAGATTAGCTCTTATTAAAGTAGACCAACTGAAGAATGCTCTAAGTGTGTCCAAAAAGACATGAGTGAGACTGTTTCTAGATAAAGAATTTTATTAAGATCTACAATCCCTGATATAGTACTCCTCAATTACCAATAAGTATCTTTTTTTTCTTTTTCTTTTTTTTTTTTTTTGCATGAAAATAGAGGAAATCATAAGAAATAAGAGAAGATTTATTAGGTCAAAAGAGAGAAACTTAAATTAAGCATACGTGTTGTCATTATTTGTTAAACAATAAATCTAAAAATCTCACAAGTTTTTATTTTTCTATGCCTGTGAGAAAAGATGAAAGTGCCAATGATCCCTTTTTCATTTGATAGAGAAAACTAAGTATTTAAACAATTTAGTGACGTGAGATGTCAATTTCAACATTGTTACTAGGTTAAAAAAGAGCCAGATAAGAATCAATCTTCCCAACATTTTTTCACAGATTATAGCAAGAATTTCTAAAATCTGGAAAGATTTATAATACAGAAATGCCTTTGTTCAAAGTATATTATCATGAGCAGAGGTATTTAACACAGGACAAAGCAAGTTAATAATAATCATGAATAGTCACATATATATTTATTTTACACAAAAGAATAAAATTGATAGTCTTGGGAAAGTTTTTATTTTAACGCCTTACTATATGAGATTATTTAAACAAGTTTTATGATGTAAAAGAGTATCTCTCCCCCAAATCTGCAAGGAGAGAATATATCTCCTTCATTATTTCTTAGACTCCTATTGTTAGTTATGCAAACTTGAATTTTTAAGGAAAGGGTCTGGAATTTCATTATTTACCACTATAAGAAAAATCTCTCTATAGACCTCAGTTTGACTGGAAGAAATAGAGAAATGGCTGAATAAGATTTTAAGGATTTTATTTAATGAAATAGATATAAAGTGGTGCATGAACAAAATAAAGATTTTATTATTTTAATAAAGAGCTTGTGGCAATTTTCTTTCACAAAAATTAATTTAAGTATTCAGGCAACTTGAAACAAAGTTCCTATAAAGAGAATGCATTATAACACAATACAAAAATATTTACTATGAAACTTATAAATATATTGCATCCGTATATGATGGCTGTACTTTCACAGATTGAAACAATTAGAAAAGAATTATTGGAGATGTAAAAATATAATTGTTTACTAATAACCCTAGTGCAGCAATAATGAGCCAATTGGATATGGCAGAAAGACAGACTTCAATATTAAAAGACAAGAAGAAGAATTTTACCAGGAGGGAAAAAAGATAAAAAGATAAATGAAAAGATATATGAAATAGGCAGACATAGAAATGATATAGTGAGCAAATGTAAGCGCTCCAATCTAAAGAGTAACATTACCAAAAACAACCCCAAAAAGTTAAAGCAGAGAAAGCAATTATCAAAGAAATAGTGGTATACACTTGAATTGGGAGGAAAAAAGAAAACATCTTTAGCATTCATATTCAAAATTATTCTGGCTTTTTATTGTTGCTAACAAACTATCTTAAAACTCTATTGCATAAAACAAAAAACCATTTTGTCATACTCACAAATTTGTGTGTTTGAAATTTAGGTAGGATTAGTTCATCTTTGCCTGTGGTGATGGAGTCCTCCGCTACAGCAGTTTAAATAGCTGGAGATAGTCTGAAGGTGTAAATGGGGCCTAAGTCTGAGGCTTTCTTCAATCGAGGTGCGGTAAGGGTTCCTCTCTTCTTTACATTGCCATCTGCTGGGCCTGGTATGTGCAAAATTACTTCTTTCATGTGTCATCTTGGGCTGGAATAGCTACAATAGGTGGGGCAGAGTTGCTTTAGCATCTTTATCTCTCTCCACATGACACTTCCTTGAATCTAACTTGGCTTCCTCACAGCATGGTAGTTTCAGGGTAGTTGGACTTCTTACTTGGCAGCTTGACCTTACCTTGAACAATCCTTTATAAGAGGCCTGAATAGAAGCTACAAGGTTGCTTATGACCTAACCTCAGTTCTATCATATCTGCATGTTCTATTCATTGAATAAGTCATAAGGCCAAGATAGATTCAAAGGTAATTAGATGACAATTATTAATGGAAGAAGTAGCAAATAATCTGTGTTTATCTTTATCACAGAAGCCTTTGTTCTCTCATAGCAAGATCAATGAATTTATTATAGAAGAAAATCTAAATTTGAAAGATAAAGAGATAATTTTATAAGGAAAGAGGAAGAATATATAAACTAGAAACTCTTAGAAACATAAGAAATTGACTATATAATCGATGTAGATTTTAACATGTACTTAGAATATTTTCAATTATAAGAAAAATAAAAATATACAGAAAATTTAAATAATGTAATTTATACATTTTTAATGACTAACTTAAAAATATATACTTATGCCCCATATACTTAATATCTATATTTAAATATACTGAGAAATCTCTCTCTTTTCAAATAAACACTGATTAATATAATCTCCAAAGGAAAAATTACAATCTAAGCTCTGTGACAAAAATCAGATACATCTAAATTTTTTTTAAATATAATTGTGTAGAAATTATTAAAAGCTGTTTTAACTAACGGTTCCTAATTGGTGGTTTAAATTTTACATGATTGATAGGCATGTTGACATTATTTGTAAAATGTTGAGTGATTGTGCATATGTGTGTGCATTATTCAGAAGAAGAGGATAAATGGCTTTTACAAATTAAATGACAATGATTTCTATACATATGAAAATGTTACTTTTTCCAGAAACCCTTGTTTCAAAAAAGATTAAAAATAGCTAATATATATGATTTGTAAATAACAACAACAACAAAAAAACTCTGTTATATATCAAAACTTATAAAATATGGTCAAAACTGTATTTCTGGAAATTTAGAGTAGTACAATGTTTATATTTATTAAATCAAAAGATCGATTTTATAAGCTTTGTGTTTTGGTGGCAAACTATTGATTTTCAAGGAAAAGTTAATAGAAGTTAGTAATAAAAGCAGCTATTTATTAGACACTAAAAAATAACAGTGAAATTAATAAATAAAAACCAAAAATTGTTTTTTGAAAATCCTAATAAATTAAACTTCTGGCAATTCTAATCAAGGAGGAAAATGGATAAAAGGAAAAACATATGCATAACATAAAATATTAAAAGATTATAATTACCTATCAAAAGAGATTTTTAAAATTAGAAGTCTCTATGTAACTCCAGCTTTAAATTTTAACTTTTTTTCAATTACAGTTGACATTAATTTTATTTTATATTAGTTTCAGATATACAGAATAGCGGTTAGACATTTATATAATTTATGAAGCGATTCCCCTGATTAGTCTAGTATCCACCTGGCACTATACCTAGTTATTACAATATTATTGATTATATTCCCTATGCTGTATTTTACATTCCCATGACTGTTTTATAACTATCAATTTGTATTTTGCAATTCCTTCACCTTTTTCACCCAGTCCGCTTCCCATCTGGCAATCATCAGTTTGTTCTCTGTATCTATGAGTCTGTTTCTGCTTTGTTTTATTGTTTATTTTGTTCTTTATAGTTTCGATGAAATAAACACATTCACAAATGATAATATGAATTGTGGACCTTTATTCAAGAAGAAATAACAATTGTGCTTAGATAAATAATTATGGATCAAAATTTAAATTCTCCCAAAGAACTAAACTTCCTTAAGTATTAAATAAATATGTTTTAATAGATGAGTGTTAGGTACAATCTATGTTATTTAATTTGTTCCAGAGTAAAAATAAAAATGCATGCTCTTTTTTTTTAAGAAACTAATGCTAATTCCAAGATCTAAATAACAAAAATAAACTAGAGACAAATGTCTTTTATTAATCATAAATATGAACATCTTAAATAAATTAGTTGTATCTAGCTATGTATTAGTACATCAAGCCCAAAAAGTGTATTTGAGAAACATCATTATGATTGCATGTGAGATAATTTATTAATAAACTTTATCACATTAATATAATAAAGGTGTAAAAGTATATATGATAATTTTGTGAATAGTAAAACAGCATTCTACCAGAAACTTATTGTAACCATTCTCTCTGCTTGCCTTTCTACTTTAAATATGGCAACTAGCTGGGTGTCGATGAAACCTGACAAATTGTGCATTAGCTGCACCATTTACCTTTGGCTTTCTGTCCAGGGCTTCTCTGCTGCTAGGATGGGAGGCCTATTCTGACCCATGTACAAAGATGAAAGTGCAATGGAGTTAATTGTCCATAGGTCAAAATTTGACAAATTAGGGGTTCACAGGTGAATATTCCCCTATTCTGTCTCTCAGGAAGACAGTTCTACTAGAAATTCTGTACAACTCATCTGATGCTCTCTAGCAGGATTGAACTTCAGTTACTCAAGATACTGGACCAGCCCAATAACAAACCCATTCCTCCACCATCCTGTTTTGAGCATTTCAGGGACCCACACCAATACTTGAAATCACAATATCTGTAAGGATTTTGGTATTGAAGGGGGTTTGACATTTTTAAAACACTAAGCGGTGTTTTATAGGTATCGGAAAAATAAAAAGTCATGACCCAAAGAACCTGCTGATTAAAACTAAAAAATTGGATTAGTTAAGTTTATTATTGAGAAGGAAACAATAGAAAAAGAAAAACAATGCATAATGATATTTCACAATTGCTATAAAGCTGTAGTGAATTTTCAACTCTAATTTATGAAATTAAAGCTACAGTTGTTATACATCATCTCCTTACTAGTAAATGGTCAGTACCTACTCAATTTATAATGGTAGTTACATTGTTTATTCTGACATTCTGATTTTCATAATTCTTTATCAGTACCTCCCACAGTTATCCCTGACAGTACATCTACTTAACAGTAGACATGGTTAGTCACAGTTTTCAACATTACTCAATAACATTAAATTAATTTCAATTTCTCACAAGCATTCCAACTTTTGATACTATTCACAGTATCAAAGTTTCTGTACAACTTGCATTGCAATGTTGATTTCTTTTTGAGCTGTTCTTAATTTTCTATATAGTCATCAAGTCCAAAGTAGTATACAAAATAAAGAAGCATATTAGCTTTAGGTTAAGAGCTTTAAAAAATATAGCAGCGGCATATATTTAAAGCAGATTCTTCATTAGCTATATGTAATGATTCTCTTTCATCATATAAAAGCTTTACAAATTATTAACAAGTTTTAGTAGCTTATGTTTTCCAAATGCTTTACAATTTGATAGTTATTCTTCAGTTCTTTTAGTTTTTCCCAGTTGATACCTAATGTATGATCAACAGTAGAGACTTAATAGTCTAAAGCTTTGGGTTGAATTTTTTCTACATAGCTCAATATATCTCTTGCTAACATCCATTATCGCATATTATATTATTCTTACGGGTTAAATAAGGGCCAATAGAAGTAAAACTATCTTCCCATGTAGTGTTTATAATATTAGACAAACATATCACACTAAGTCTATTATCCATTATTAAAGTTTAATTGTGGCATATTCACTGTAAGGTACATATAGAACTGTTAGATTATAAAGAATAGGGTAATTTGTCTCAAATCTTGGAGGCAACACCATCTAATTGATCATTTTCTCATATTTTGGAATGTCAAGACTTTTGAATTCAAATTAATTAAGTCTCCTTGAATGAGAAGCACTCATCTAACATATGTGTTCCTTATCAGTATAGGAGAAAACTTACACTTTTTAAACAATATACAGGTGAAGGATTATGACTGTTCTTTAGCTATATTTTGTTGCAACAGTTTATTTCAAAGACATCTGATTCCCAATGCTTTCTAATTCCATTCTAATTGTGCAGTTGCTAGGTCTTGCATTAGGTTATGATTACATACTATTTACAACTAAATATAATATTGTTAACTATAGGCTCTGTGTTATATAGTAGCTCTCTAAAATTAATTTAATTTGTATAACTGAAACTTTGCACACCTTGACTAATACCTCCTGGTTCCCCCTACTCCTAGCCCCTGATAACCACCATTTTATTATCTGTTTCTATGAGCTTGACTATTTTAGTGTGCTTATATAAGGAGGATCATGTAGTATTTGTCTTTCTATGTCTGTCTTATTTTACTTAGCTAATGTCCTCTAGGTCCATCCCTATTGTCACATATAGCAGAATTTCCTCTTCTTTTAAGGTTGAACAGTATTCCATTATAAGTTATATTAAAACGAAACTGAATTTTCCAGCTGTGAATCTCCTTTACTAATCACCCAGAACACTTTACTTCTGACACTTCTGATCACCAAATGTGTAGCTTTTCTGTACCTACACTACCATGCTGGGTGTCCTACAACTTAACTCAGTTCTGACACTACCTGGGGATAGCATCAGATTCCACAATTAAGGGCTCAGTCCC
>NW_006494614.1:28318449-28335993 GCF_000325575.1 Pteropus alecto | reverse complement strand
TTAGATGTCAATCTCAAATCCAGGTTGCTACCTGTGCTTCTGAGCCACTGGCTGTAAATCAAAAGTTCCCACAATCCCCTCCTCCAGTTTGATTAATTTGCTAGAGTGGCTCACAGAACTCAGAGAAACACTTACATTTATAAGTTTATGAAAGGATATGACAAAGGATGCAAATGAGCAGCCAGGTGAAAAGATATACAGGGCAAGGTCTGGGAGGGTCTCTAGTGCAGGAGCTTCAGTGCTCATAGAGTTGGGGTGAGTCATCCTTCTGGTATCAATGTGTTCACCAACCTAGAAGCTCTCTCAACCCTGTATTTTGGTATTTTATGGAGGCTTCCTCATGTAGGTATAATCAATAATTAACAATGCTTTGAACTCTCTCCTCTCTCTGGAAGATGACGGGTAGAGATGAAAATCTCAAGCTCTTAATCATTGGTTGGTTTTTCTGGCGGCCAGCCCCCCATCCAGGAGTAATCTAGAAGCCCACCTAAAGTTACCTGTATAGAACAAAAGATGCTTCTATTGCTCTCCTCACTTTGGAGCGCTGTGCCAGGAACTAAGGACAGAGACTAATATATATCTTTTCTGTTATCTCATGTTTAATTCACATTTTCTTTATCTCTTTGTTCATTGAGGGCCATTTAGGTTATGTCCATGTCTTGCTACAAAAACCATGGAATTATAGATGTCTCTACAAGATAGTGATTTCATGTCCTTCAGATAAATACACAGAAGTGGAATTGCTGAATCATATATATGGTAGTTTTCTTTTTCAATTTTTTGAGGAAACTCCGTAGTGTTTTTCATAGTGGTTGCCCAAAATTACATTTCTACCAATAGTGCACAAGGGTTTCCTTTTCTCCACATTCTCACTGATGCTTATCTTTTTTTGATAATATCCATCCTAAAAAATGTGAAGTGATATTGCATTGTGGTTTTCATTCGCATTTCTCTGATGATTAGTGATGTTGACTATCTTTTCATACCTGTTGGCCATTTGCATGCCATCTTTGGAGAAAAGTCTATACAATTTCTTCACTTATTGAGTTATTCAGTTTTTTTTTCACTGTTGAGTTGTAAAAGATACTTATATATTCTGTATGTTAGCCCTTTACCAGATATATGGCTTATAAATATTTTTTTCACATTCTGTAAATTGGCTTTTCATTCCATTATTTTCTTTGCTGTGCAGAAGCCTTTTAGTTTGATCTAGTCACACTTGTCTATTTTCACTTTTGTTGTCTATGCTTTTGGTGTCATATTCAATAACTCATTAGCAAGACCAAGAAGGCTTTTTCCTTTTTCTTCTAGGAGTTTTACAGTTTCAGGTTTTATGTTTAAGTCTTTTTAATACATTTTGAGTTGATTTTTATTTACTATGTAAAGCAAAGATATTACAAAAATCTAAAAAAATTATTCTGTCTCTGTTTCCCAGCCTTCGTGTTGCATTTCTACAATTATTTTAAATACAACAAAATACTTTTACTAACTGCTTTACAGAAATCGAAAATAGAAGATGATGGAGCTTCCATCAGATCCAATCTCTGAGGAGTATGTGGAGTAGAATCTTTTACTGGACTGTATTAGACATGAAACATCAAGAGGAAATAAATTTCTATTTGTGATATGCTACTGAAAAAAAATTCAAAGTATAAAATAAGAATTTTATTTTTACCAGTGTTTTTACCATTTCTGGCATTCGAAAAATTTTATGTATATCCAGATTTTCATTTCATATCTTTTTCTTTCTTCCTGAAAAACTTTCTTGAACATGCATTCTGGTGCAAGCTTTCTGGCAATATATTTCTTCTGCTTTTAAATATTGGAAAAAATATTTATTTTTACCTTCCTTCTGGAGGCTATTTTTATTAGGTGTAGAAATTTGCAAAATTTTTTTTTAGTACTTTTAATATGGGTATACATTGTCTTCTGGCTTGTATAGTTCTGAACATTAATCTCTCATTAGTCTTATCTTTTTTCTTCTGTATACAACATTTGCTTTTTTATTTTGGCAATTTTCAAAGTAGTCTCTTTGTTTTTCAGCAGTTTGACTAAAATGTGCCTAGGTGCATTTTTCTATGTACTTATCTTACTTCGAAGTTCTTTGACCATCTTGACTTTACAGCATTTTTTGTCTTTTATTAATTTGAGGGAAGTTGTGACTATTATCTATTCAAATACTTCTTCCCTGTTCTTATTTTTTCTACTTCTAGGACTCCAGTTACACATATATTAGACTATTTGGCATTGTTCAACAACTCTCGAGTGCTGTTTTGTTTTTGCTACTCATTTTTCTTTGTTTTTCAGATTAGATGATTTCCATTGCCTAGGTTGAAGTTCATAGATTTTTTTCCTCTACTGGATCAAGTTTAATGTAAACTCTCATGGCAGGAGTTCTTCATTTTTGACATTGTATTTTATTTTTTACTTTAATTTTTCTCTGAAATTGTATTTTATTTGAGCATTTAAATTTTTTTTTTTTTTGGTTTTCGTATCTCTACATAAATTCTTTGTATATTCATTTTTACCACCTTTAACACCAAAACCTTTAATGTATTAATTATAGTTATTTACATGTTTCTGATTTTTCTGATATTTAAACAGTGTTTGGGTATGGTCCTGCTACAGTAGTTGTTTCGTTTTATTTTCTTCTGTTTTTCTCTTTTCTGTTTGTCTCTTAAGTTTTGCTTAGTTGTTCGATATTGTACAAAAAAGAACAGTGGAAACTTAGATAAATGGTATTTATGCTCATAAATGGATATGTCACTTTTTTCCATTAGACAACTATATCCTAGGCAGTACTTGAGTAGAGTAGCTGTATTATTATTATAGTTGCCTTCAGTTGATAACAGAGTTCAAATTTCTCCAGAGGTGGAGCACAAGGTGCTTCCCTTTGCTTAGTGGATGGGTCTTCTAAGTGGTTCTATTTTACCATCAAAAGTCTTCCAATTGCTGCAAAGATCTGTGCCATAAATGGAGTCTCTCTCCCCACTCGCCTTTCCTACAACAGACTGCTGCTGCTTGTTGTTCAGTTTGAGGCTTGTGGTAGAGTTGAGATGTTTTTTATTTCTCCTAAGCCTAAGTCGGACGCAGGAGCTACACACCTGAGCTTCAAGGGTGGCGATTCTCACCCTTGGGAATTACTGCTCCTCCCCATATTGTAGCCAAACGTTGCCTTCTTTCATTTGGATAGCAGGAAGGTAGTGGGTCTTGTGCATTTAGGAGTTTTCTGTCCCTCTTTCATTAACAGCAAATTTCTGCTTTGCATCAATATAAAATGCTGAACGTGAAGAAGTTTTCAACTTTTGTTCAAAAGACAGGTTTTGCCTCTTTGTTTTGGATGGCAAAAAGGCCTAGAAGGGGGAATGGTTTGTTCTCCCCAGGGACAATGAATTGCCACCTACATGCCTGCCTTTTATGTTCTATTTATGTTCTACATAAATAGAACATATCTCTACTGGTTTGAGAATTATATTTTTAGTCGCATATAGTTATTCTTAAATTATCAAAACTCATATTAATGTTTATATTTACCTTAAAAATGTCTTAAATTTAACATTTATTTTGCTTCCATCTTCCCTGACCCATCTACAATCAAGATAAATACCATACTATGCCTTCATCTCCCTCTCATCTTTAGTCTCCACTGTTATTCACATTCACACCATTCTACCTGCCATGTTGCTATCACATAAGATGTTATTTGTAGAATATTGTTATTTGGAGAGTATTGTAAAGTATACTTTCTTTAAAAAAACATTTTGCTAACTTAAACAAAGAAAATTTGACTTTTTATTCATTCTCCATACCCTTATATTCTTAGTGCTCTTCAGTTTTCTCTTCTTCATAAAATATTCCCTCCATTATTTTTTAAATTAAAGTAGATTTTTGTGTAAGGTTTTCGTGTGTCTGAGATCATATAAACACTGATTTGTATATTTTAGTTACAAATAAAATTCAAAATTTGAGATTAAAGCTCTCTTTCTTCAACTCTAAAGTAAAAAATCTATTGTTTTCTTATATCCAGTGTTGCTGTGGAAAAGTTTGATATTATATTTATTTTTTTCAAGTGATCTGTTTTTTTCATGGAAATGTTAAGTTTTCCTTTTACTTCGATGTGCTAAATTTTTATAAAATTCATATGTGTTTTTTGTTTGATTGTTTGTTTGGTTTGGTTTTGTTGCTGTTTTCTCTGTCCTGTTTGGCACTATTCAGTTTGCCACTATTCAATTTGTCCTTAACTTGGAATATTCTTAATCATTATTTTTATTATAATTATTAATTTCTTTAGATTATATAATCCTTTTCAAGAGCTATTATTGTATTGGAATATTCATTGTATTTTTTTTTCACTCATATTTCTGAAAATATTTCTCATTCTTTACATTAGTTTATCTACTAGATTTTTTGGCAGAGTTTATTAACATGATAGTCCAGCTTGATGCTCTAAAGTGGTAATAATGAAAGCAGTGGCCCTCACAGTGTCATTGCGGGAACTCCATCAATGCCTACTCTCCATTAGTGAAACACAGGTCTTTTATTTATCATTTCCCTCCCTTTTATCTCAATCATTTCTGTCTCCACAAGCCTATCTTATCATTTTGTTTTACATTTGGGAATGTATAAAATACCTCCCGATTTTATGGCATCTCTAGAATATATTTGGTGAAGGCAGTCAGAAGCATTTCCTGTTTTGCCATCTTCTCCTAAATAAGAACTCGCCAAGCATTTATTTTCTTACTCATCAATTTTGTGCTATGCAATTTTTCTTGTGTAAACACAAAATAAGATAAAATATACATTATATGTATGTTTAAATCTCCTTAATTTGCTACTGCCGTATCTCTTGTTTCAACTGACAACTTCAATTTAAAATGATTTGATTCTAATTTGGGATATTTTTTCTCTCTAAAAGTGTATATAAATTTTTATTAATTTATCTCAATACTGAAAAATTGGAGACACTATGTTTTTAACATGGGAAGGAGATACTAAATGTCTATCCAAATCTTTTTTGACATAATTTGCTTTCAATTTTACTCATAAAATGTCTCAAGATATATTTTTCTCCTGCTACTGGTACCTTGGGAAACATTAATCTCAGAATAATTGAGAAACACTAGCTAAGCTGTTAATTTTAAATGACACATTAGTAACTGTCATTTAAATTGATAGAGCTATAATCGAGAGTAATAATAAAAAGGTAACTTCTTTATCATTGAATATTTAGTGATTATTAAATTACTTATCTGATGCAACTTTGAGCCTTGTAGTTAATTATAATAAGAATGTATCAGAATCTTATAAATGGATTGTTAATTTTCTTAGGGTCATACTTCATCTTTTGTCTTAAGTGTTTGTAAATTAACTATCTAAATTTAGTTGGACACTAAATATGTTCAGAAAACCTTTAAGGCGATGTCAATTGTCCTGAAATCTGTAGCTAAAGAATCATGTAGCTGGAAAATATGAAGAGAAAGAATAAGTAACAGGGATGTTAACACATGCACTGTTCTGCTTAGGTTATGTTAAACAGGTTCTGTGTTTCTGTGCAAAAGCCAAGTGTTTGAGTAATTCAAGTATTGTAGGGAGAAGTGTAGTTAACTTTTATTCATTTTGTTGATCTTATAATGTAATTATTTTTCACAAAATTATAAATGTGCATGAGTGTGTGTAGAAAAGAAAGCATGAGAATTTTAAGGGAGAATTTTAAATTAATTGGAAAAGAATTGTGTTTATTTAGGTTTTCTTGCAGAATGACAGCAAGTTTATTTTGAAAAGAAAAACACTCATTTGGTCACAGTTAAAAGAATCTAATGATAATATTTGTAATATTTAAAAGGAAAGTTTAAATGAACAGTGGTTACCTCCCAAATCCAGAACACTTTAAATATTATGTGGACCATATCTTCATATACATATTTCTAAAATTATCTCTGATGCAAGATAACTAAAATTTCTGTCCATATTTATAAAGTCAAAGAGATACATTGTAAATTATAACTCAATTTTACCCTGTGTAAAAAGAATATCTCCCTCTTCCTCTTTTAGGAGTTGAAAGCAGTAATAACTGCACAAGAATATCCTTCTGGTTTCAGTAGCTCAGTAGACCTCACATATTAATGATTTTTTAAGTTATGAGTTTAAAGATATTCAATCATTTATAAGATTGCAATATTTTATTGCATAACTAAAGGGGCCTATAATTAATTATTGGATTATTACCTCAATGCAACCTGAAATTTATATCTGAGGCATTTTAATTTAAGATAAAATTTTCCTGAAATGCTTAGAGTAGAAAAATAAGATTGGTTTAAAACTTAATTGCTACTTTTCTCTGATAGTATTGTACTCATACTAATGTTTATTTTTAAAACATAAATAATTTGTAGAATTATTTGTATAATTTCAAAAATCCCTGAAGTACAATCTTCTCTCAGAAAATTTCTTTAGTCAGAGCAAAGCTCCATCTTTCTATAATTCTATGTGAGCATATAACACACCTAAATTATATATTTGCCCATTATCACTAATATACATTTTCCCATTATGAATATAATATAAGTAATTCAATTTAAATAAACATTTGATAATTCCCTATTAAGTATGAAGCACTTGAGTAAAGATGAAGTTATGAATAAAAGAACTCGCAGTCTCAAGGGCAATGCCCAATAAAAGCTCCCTGCTCAAGACTGCATCCGCCTGTTTGCTTCCCTTCCCTTCCCTTTCCTTCCCCTCCCTCCCCTCCCCTTCCCCCTCCCCTCTTCCCTCCTCTCCTTGCCTTTTCCTCTTTCCCCTTTTTTCCCTTTCCATTTTCATTCTCTCTCTCTCTCTCCTTTCTTTTTGTTGAAAATATAAGCCCTTGTTGTACACCTGAAACTAATATAATATTGTATGCCAACTGTAATTGAAAATTTTTCAATTATAAAAAAAGAAAATATAAGCCCTTAAATTTAAAAGGACACATTTTTGTCCTTTAAAACAACAAAAACTTGTCTCTTAAAAGAACAAAAATTTACAGAGCATTTTTCTTTGTGCAAGAAAATATAATATAAACTTTAAAGCTGTTTTCTATGGTGGTCTATGTACATGTATGCTGGAGGAGGTATTCTTAGTCTCATTTTACAATTGAGCGAATGAGATCCAAAGAGACAAGTAATTTATAAAATCCTCACACAACAAATAGAATATATAATCACTTTCAACACACTATGATGAAAGAACCACCCAGTATAATATAAGGTTAGGCAGTTAATTAACAAATGCTTGTTAGTAAAATAGTAAATGTCTACACCACTCAGTTTTTCCTAAATATCTAAATATATACTACAATATTTCCAAATTTTGAGAGACAAACAGTTCAAAATATAAGAAATTCTCTGTTATATGCCTTTTGGATAGCACATTTTTTACAATAAAGGATATAAGTATTTGACTTAAAAAATGCCTATGATTAAAACAAATATAGCTGAGAATGATGGAGACTAAGTGTAAATTCATGCATTTGATGTGAATTTCTTGTTCATATCTGCTAAGTAGAAGAAATAGCTAATAGTCTACCAAGGACTTATGCTTCTTTCCATGGTATTGGTATCGCTTCTAAGAGTCATCTGCACAGACAGGAACAATAATAATTCCCAGACTTCTTTGCAGCTAGATGTAGACAATGTGACTAGTTTTGACCACAAGAATAAAAGAAGGGACATATATCACCTCCACATCAAAATGAATAAGGAGCAGATATATTCTCTCCACCATCTCTTTCATGTGGTGACTGGCAGAAAGCGACAGTGTCTCCTGGATTGGTCCCTAAATAATATCTTATGACAAAAATCTTCCCCACCTCCTAATAAAGAACATTTTCATTTTCATTGTATAAAGAAATAAAATTTTATTTTAAAAGAAACTGACGTTTTAAATGCGTTAATTATTGGCTTGCTTGATACAAGTTGCTTCCACTGCAAACCCTGTTGTCACTTTTGACCTTCAATGTATGTGAGCGACTTAATCATTTTTACTGGTTCTTATTAAGAGTTGAACTAAGAGTAATGGAATTATTCAACATAAGAGAAGAATAAAAGGATAAATAATGCTAGCAAAATAAGAAGTAATTATAAAAGGAAAATTAGAAATTTAATAGATTAAGTGGGAAATGCATAACAAGAGAAAGATCAGAGACTTCTAAATGACATACCCACTTGGCACTAATCGATTTAACACTCTCGAAACGAAAATTTACAAATCCACAATCAGAGGGGAAAAAATATACCAAGTTGATATTGAAGAAAAGCTGTCAAAATACAAGCAGATATTAAGCGCTATATTTTTTCTGGCACACCAGAGCAAGGTTGAAATTCAATAAAAGAAAACAAATGTAGAAACACAGGACTCAGAGATGTGAGTGGAATATTTCTAAAGCTCTACAAAGAATATTTGGAAAATTTTACACCTAAATCAACACATTGGAATTCAGAAGGTGCTCTTACAGGCTAGATGTGGAAATTTAATTTCATCATATAGAGGAAAACAAGTGAAATGGCAGAAGTGTTGCTGGTCTCCAGTGAATAGCAAGGAAGACTACCAGAGGTCTCTTCCTGGAAAGGCAGAAAAATTCGATGAGTGAATAATCCAACATTCTTTACATGGGTCAAAGAAATTATTTTAGTAGATCCTTGTTCCTATGTGTATAAAATTCAATGAGCTCCTGAAACTGAAGGAGAGATTTGAATTATTAAAGAGAGATTTGAGTTATTAAAGATCTCAGCTGTGAAAGGAATCTTACACAGGTATAGAACAACATATGATTATCAACTATGTAATAATGTAAGTGCCATCCTGATTATTTAATACCTGGGCCATACCAATTATTAAGTGTTTTTGAGAAGCTCCCTGTAGTAACTGCATAAACTCCTATTTTCTTCTGTGATACAAGGTAAAATCTAATGTTCGGAGATGACATAATGATAGAAAGTATGTGGGAGCTATTTTTTTTTTAATATTTGTATGCTATCATTTTCCAGATCATCTTGTTTATAGCATGAATGAATTTTAAGTGGATACTTTAACAGAAATTTTTTTCCATAGGTTCGAACTAAAACTAAATCCACTGTTCTCAGATCTACCGTTTTCAGTTTCTCTGGAGATAGAGCCCATGGCAAGCTCTTTGTTTCTTAGTGAATACAGCAAAGCTCAGGTGAAGCCACCAGTCTCAGAACTGTATTTCAAACTCATTCTGGAGGCAGCAGAAGTGAAAGCTCTGTACTAATTAATGACAGTTCTGTTTCCCTTTAAATATCTTCACATATGTCATCATTCTAATTTTTATACATTTAAATGCACAGTAAATTTTAATTTGAAATGAGACTAAGAATGGAATAAGCTCTGATGTGTGATAGAATCTTGGCATCCCCCGAACCTAGCATAGGAATAAGTTTATTAGTTTCTTTACACTGGATTTCAATAGAATTCTAAAACCGAAAGGCTCATCAGAAGTCATCTAGCTTAAATCCTCATTCTATAGTTAAGGAAAATAAAGCCTAGAGAAGGGAGGTGATTTACCCAAATCTTATAATTAATCAGTGACAGAACTGGAATAAAAAAACTTGCATTTTTTATTTTTGTATTAGAAGGCACTGACTTCCATAGTTTGATAACTTGCATGTAAAAAATTTCTTAAAGCAATGGAGAAATTTAAGAGTGTTTTACTTATGCCCTTTACCCTCAGATATAAAGGTATGTAACAACCACCAGGAAAGTTTGTTTAAAATGCAGTTTTCCTGGATACCGTGCCCAAATATTCTGAGTTAGAATGTCCATTGTGGGACCAAGGCTTTGGTTCTGATGCAAGTGGCCTGTACACTGCTCTTTACAAAACAGTACACGTTAAATAAATAATAACTAGCTGTACCACCTTTTCCACCTTTTCTTCAATAAAGGCTAGGAAATTTACGCTTAACATGTTAGGAATATATTCTTAACAGTAATTAGTGTACTCAGAATGCACTATAAATGCTACCATTGAGTTGATTTCCATGACTTTGAGTATTTTCAAAATATAGATCATGGTCATCATATTCACGTGGCTTATGTAGTTGTATTTAGGAATTTCTTGATATCCTCTATTACTCATGTAAAGTTTTAATTAATACTTTTGTATTTATAAGTTATATAAATAATTGTATACTGCCTTTAATACTTTAAAGATAAAGTTATCTTTTTTTAAAACTGCCTTGAATACTTTAAAGATAGTTATTTTTTTAAAACTTTAAAGATAAAGTTATTTTTTTAAAACTTTAAAGGTAAAGTTATCTTTTTCATTAAAAAAACTCATTTAATTCACCCAATAAGAAATGGAAATATTTCATAGAGTCTCTCAGAGACATAACCCAAACTTGTTAAACTCATTTTTTAATGGCAGAACCTGTAATTACTTTTTCAAAGGCTATATGGTGACTAGCTAGAATTGAAATATTAATACCATCATTCAAGAGTGTCTAACATAAAAAATCATGATAATTCTCCATTAAAATCTGCAATTTACAGGCATTATCTGGAAATACAAATGCCACCATCTATTGCTATTTTCAATTGTACACTATTAGGCTAGTATTTGCTCCCTAGTATGGTGGCAAAGATTATTATACTGATGTGTGCTGCTACTACATTATTCTAAATCATTCACACCCAATTTTTACAGAATTAAGATATAAATTACTATGTAAAAAATTTTAAAATTGGCTTTACTCAATGTTCCTGAAGAGATATTTTACATTTCTTTTCCTCTGGCTTTCATCTCTTAAGTAAATAAAAACCACCTCTCTCAGTCAAACTGAAAATGTGACATGTTATAATACATAGCAGATTCACAGAAAGCATTTTTTAAACCAGAACTAAAAAGTCATAGAAGAGATAAAGTGCTATTTAAGTTACATGAGACAACTGATGTTATATAAGAAAAGCAAATACGTTTATCTGAGATGTTGTCTTTGTGTTTTTGGTTTAGAAGGATAAATGTTTGAATATCTGATGTAATAAATTGTTTTGGGAATAGAATCTTATGCATTATTTGACATTCTTGCCAACTTTCTCACAATGGGTGGCATTATTGTATACAATTTTTCAGTTTCTATTATGAATTTCATGGCATTATGAGGTAATTTCATCAGACAATGGTCAAATCTACACTTTAAAAACCTAATGCAACTTTGTGACCAAATCACAAGGATACCTGTCTTTTTTAAATCTTTCATTTAGAGCAAACTGTTACACCTAAATTACTCTCCCAAATTTTGCACTATATTTTATACTCCATTTTGAAATGCAATGGATGTTCTTCTACATATTGGTCTTATATACATATTGGCCAACTTCCTATGTTTTTTATTATGTCTAACAAATTCTCTGGGAATTACTTAGAGTCTCGTTAAAGCTGATAATTATATTATCTGTAAATGTTACCCTTATTCAGCCCTCACAACCCTGTCCCCGTACTGTTTTGTAAAGAGCAGAGTACAGGCCACTTGCATCAGAACAGAAGCCTTGGCCCCACACTGGACTTTCTGACTCAAAGTATTTGGCCACAGTATCCAGGAAAACTGCACTTTAAACAAACTTTCCCGGTGGTTAATACACACCTTTATATTTGAGGGTAAAGGGTGTAAGTGGGACACTCCGACATTCAAACATGTGCTTTCTTTAAAAGTAGAAGGCAGAATAATAAAGCCCCATGTATCTATCAATCATACTGAACAATAATCAATTCGAAATTAGCATTTTTTAATGCATGCCACAATATCATTATCACATGTAAAAAAATATTTAAATTACTTTCTAATGACATCAACTATTCAACCAGTATTCAAATATCTTCAACTGTCACATATGTTTGTATTTTTATTATACCTTTTTTGAGATACAATTCATGTGCAATAATATCTACTGTTTTAAAGTGTACAATTCTGTCATTTCTGAATATTCATGAAGTTGTATAACCTAACCTCTACCTAATTTTAGAATATTTCCATCAACCTAAAAACATTGGAGGGATTTAAATCTCAGTCATATTAGAAGTTTGCTTCTGTGCTTGATAATCTTTGACTCAGATGTGATTAGTTCATCAGTGGCAATCCTGAGGCCCTCACTTCAGAAACTCTGTGCAATTGCCTTTTTCAGAAACCTGGAGAAGTTGCCAACCTTGGCATTTTAATCCATTTATAGAATTTACAACTTAAAGCAGTAGTAGCAGGTTCAGCTCTAACAACTTGCCCTTGACCCAGACTCAGGAATTCAAATTATAGTGCAAATATTGGCATTTGCTCAGATCAAGCAATAGAGCTATTGTTAGTATTTTCTTAGTGCTCAAGACTTTTTGCTCTAGCTTTGTTTATTTGTTCATTTGTTTGGGCACCAAGGTGCCTTTGCAGTTTCTCTTACTTCTTCTGCCAGCCTAGAAATGTCTTCAAAATATGTTTTATCCAAAATCTACTTGTTTTGCATAGGAATCATTTCATAGTGTTTCACTGGTCAAACTGACAAAAGAATAAGTGTTAGGTAATCAATCTCATTATTTTTAAATTATTATATCTTAGACATTAAGTAAAGTTTCCAATATCACTCTTTTAGGAGTAGACATGAATTTAATCCTAACTCTCTCAGATGTCAGGGTTCATGCTTCTAGCAACTGATCATCATCGCTCTCCATCACCAAATTAAATACAATAATTGAAGTACATGACACATGCTCCCAGCATTATTCCACATGGGAAGAGTTATTCTGCCTTGGAAAGATGAGGAAAGTGTCAAGGTACATTTGAGTTGGACCTAGCAGGATAAGTTGAGTTAGAGCTGGCAAAGCGTGAACAAGGGCATTCCTCATAGACACAATTATCCAAATAAGGGCACTGAAGCCTAAGATCAAGATGACCTATTAAGGAAGGCAGAATTTGACGTAGTTGCTGTTTTATTGAGAACCTCGTCAAGTGAAAACAGATTGGGACCAGTTTGTGGGAGACTTTGGGGCCAACCTAAGAAACAGCATTCATAAGATGGGCATTTGAGAGCCACAAAAACTTTTGTGAAGTCTAGAAATGAGACATGACTTGGATTTTAGTGAAATAACTATAGCAGCAGCCTAAAGTTAGAAAGCTAATATCTATATTCAGGTAGAGTAGTTAAAAGATTTTTGAAATCATATAAGCAGCAACAGAAGAGGTCAGAGCTGTGGGAATGGATTTTTCAAGCCATAAAAGTATTATAAATTTTTAGGCTCATAACTCATCTTGAGATTTCTAAAACTTAAGTATTCCTCTTTATATCTAATTAAAATGTAACTTCATATAATTGTATGATACTCCATATTTATTTCTGTGGCATTTTTATCTTTAAATACTATAAATAATCTGGAGTGAATATATTAAATAAATTTTGATTATTTGTATATTATAAATTTTAGTTTTTCTTTAAAATAACTTATATTATCCAGAGATCAAACCCAATCTAATTGATGGTATAATTAAACAATTTTTAACTTAGTATTAATATGTATGAAGAAGCAAGAGGCCGACAGAAGGTTAGGCCTGGTGCTTAGCAGCCCAGTGCCTTGACAAGGAATGAAATGACTTACGCGAGAGTATCAGACCTACATGTGGACAAACACTCACAAAATAACATTTCTACCCTGCCATTGAAACTATCAGTGATATATAAAAAACTATCATTCTTTCATACTCATACATATCTATATATTCGAACTTCGTATTTGTTTTATACACAAATAAATTATAAATTTAAATAAAAAGACAAAGGATTTAAACTTTAATTGGTACATTGTGTTTGGGAGTCTTTATTGAGGTCTTTGTAGGATAATGTTGCAATCATTGTACTGTCAACATTTCATGAAAATATTGACTATTATAATTGCATGCATTAACAAAATTAAAAGAACGATTAAAGAAAACATCTCTTAATCACTTTCATAATTGATCATTTCAATATTAAATTATAGGATGCACAACTTGGTCTTCACATATATATCCTGAAGTATAAAATAAATACATAAATTCAGAAAACTCTCAAAACCATATAATAGTATCCAAATATAGCCAAACAACAAATACAACACAGGGTGTCAGTGTAACAGGTTATGCGTTCTTTTTTTATTCATTTCATTGTCATTCTACTCGACCTCAGGAGGGATATGAAAATAGTCCTGAGACATAGACCAAAGCTATAAAGAATACAAAGAAAAATCAGCATCTCCCAGAAGATCAATTCATTACATTACCAAATGTCTTATTCATGAAGTTTGATCTAATTGCCTCAGCATAGAAGTTTATTATTTTTATGGATCATAGTGATGCATGAATGTAATTACATTAGTGATTTTCACATATTAGCAAAATAATGCCTGTCTTTAACAATGAGACAGTGTTTGATTTCTTTGAAATACAGCCTACAAATTACATGCATACTAAAATTATGTTCATTTTAATAGCTTATGATATGCTGACAAGTATAAATTATAAACATTGTTATATGTACTGTTTTTATCTTAAATACGTAATTTCAATGCATACAGGTGAATTTATAATTCACATAGTTTACTATCAACATAATTCATATTTCCAAATAGTTTTCTAGATTACTATCTGTAGTTTATTAAGCCTTTAAAATTTCCTTTTCTCTGTCCTTGGTTCAGGCATATAAATTACCCAACAACCATTATAGCATATTGTCCATCAACAAAATTGAAAAATGCCAATCCTTCTAAAATAATCTTTTAGATTACTACTACCAGCAATTGCATTAGGATGGCATTTTTTAAAGTAATTTTTATTCTTTTGAATTATTTGACTAGTCTTTTAAGATTTTAAGTTTCATTAATTTTCTTGATTCTGGTCACCATCTGATCAAAGCTCAAGCTGACTTTTCAAGCCAAACTGTAGAGGAACTGATTCATGATATACTTCCTTAGTTTCTTTTTTTGCGATTTATTTAACAATTTCTAAACACAGTTTAGTAACAAGATTTTCACACCAGTTTCATCCTGCTATTTTAGAGAAAAAGAGGCTAATAGTAAAATTATTGGCCCTTTAAAAAATGAATCAGGCTTAAACATTTTTAACTTTTAAGACTAACTAACGAGTTTTTAACAAACTTTATTGATGTATAATTGTTAAACACAAAACTGCACATGTTTAATGTATGCAGTTTGATGATTTTATACATATGCATACACGTATAAAACCACACCACAATCAAGATGATAGACATATCTATTACCTCCAGAAAGTTTCCTCATGTCACTTTGAGTTTTATTTTTGTTTTGTTTTGTTTTGTTTTTGTTGTGTGTATGTGTGAGTACGTGTGTGTATTAAGAATATGGAACATAAGATTTTAAACTGTTTAAGATACGAGAGAATTAAACAAAACAAAGCTCCAGATTTATTGAAATACTTCTCAATTAAGCCTTTTATTTTCAAAATCACTTTTGATTTACCTCATCCCACTCCTTGAATTTGAATTTACTCCTTTATAAAATCAAAGTACTGTATTATGCATGAACAGGAATCTGAATACTGAAATAAGAGTGCAAGAATTTGTTTTTAAACTGAGACCCTGAGAAGTAGTCTCATTAAGATAATTCACATGTTTAGTTGAAAGTTATCTCAAGCTGTGACTCAAGAGGTTATGGATTGTGTTACTATGTATAATAGACATTGGGGTCATCTATCACTTCAGTGTCAGCCTCCTTGCTTAGCCCAAAGGGGTTGTGATGTTACATATGAAGACCCTAATCCCTTAGTGTTAAGACTGACATTTGGTGCCTTTTATCTTAATGGATAAGTTAGCATTCCTTCAGTACAGCTTTGAAAAACGTGACTAGGATGCTCCAGGATTATTAAACAAGATGAAAGTCAGTTAGATACAAGAGTGTCTATGAACTGAATCAATAATACAACATTCAGAATGTACTTCTTTCTTTTTTTTTTCCAACAGTTTAGAAGTTAAGTAATAAAATAGTACCTTTAAATCAGAAACCAGTGTTCAATCTTGCAGGTAACAAATTACTAATGTTGTTTTTACATAAACTGATAAAGATTTTTTGAAAACACCTTTATTATAGTAACTCTAATTTTTATGAATTTAAGATGTTATATTTCCCTGCCTAAAATACTTTTTAAACGATAGCCAAATCTTTGACCCAGTTATAAACCACTAGAAAGGTATCCCTTCTGGATTTAAAATAATGGGAAAATTTTACCTTCATTTACTCACAAAGCAGCAGAGAGAAGGTTTCTTTCTTTCTTTTCTTTCTTCCTTTCTCCCCGCTTTTTTCTCCTTCTTTCTCCTACTTCTTTCCTTTTCCCTTTTCCTTCTCTTTCTTTGCCTCTCTTCTGCCTCTTCTATTTTATGAGCCAAAATATTTACAAAATAAAAGAACTATTAAAATAATTTTCAAAAATAGGTAAATAATAATTTTCATACATATGAAATAAGCACATGTTAAGTTTTTTTAACTCAGTAATGACTAATTTTTAAAAAATTTAACTCAGTGTTACAATCAATTCAAAGTAGAATCCAAACAACAGATACATAAATCCAGAATATGAAAATGAATGGATAAAGTTGGAGAGGGAAGTCAATTTTACCTCTGCTGGAGAGAACTACATGACTACAGGCAAAAATTATTTTGCATTGCTACCAGCTATATAAAATTTAGAGAGAGAGTTATAAAATAACTTCCACTAGAAACAAAAACAGATAACCCAAAAGGGTATGCTCCAGACAGTGTATAATTTTCCAGTGAAGCACAATTTTTTCCTATCCTCTAATACCTTTTAAAAGTATAGATGTTTCATAGTATTAGGGATAGCCAATTAGATTAATGCTTAAATCATGGGTAAAGACATAAAGGAATGAAAGAATGAGAATAAGAAAAGACTCTGTATAGGAGGTATTTTCGATAACCTCTTATCACTCCCTCATTTGTTCTCATTCTAGGAACAAATTTTCACCTCATTTTTTCCCAATTTTTGTTTTCTTACCATGACTACATTTTTGTAAACTTTTTGTTAGCCAATCACCTCTCTTTTGCTTCCATTTCCTATTTTTTCTCAACCTTTTTATTTTCCCAGCCATGCTTTCTTCTTGTGCTCCTTTTTAGCAATCACTTTTTTTCTTGAATAATAATTCGATGGATGAAAGTACAAAAGTGAAATCACCTGAAACTTCAGAATATATATAATAGAAATGAAAGCTTAAAGGAGATAGAGTTAGTTTCTCTTTTTAAATTGAATATATTCTCCCCTCCCTCAGTACTTTTTGACTCCTGAATGCTAGATCAGAAGGCCCAAGTTAAAAATAATTCAATATTCAAAGAGCAAAACAAAATTAAATTTCATTTAAATGCCTCACGCTGGGTTGCTGAAAGATATGAGGATGAAAGAAAGTGTGGGAGAGAATTGCAATTGTTGACAGAAAAGTAAAGACTATAAACAGATGTCAAAATTTTGTTTTGATTTTTAAAGGGATACAACATAATGG
>NW_006494614.1:28286851-28318395 GCF_000325575.1 Pteropus alecto | reverse complement strand
GAAATGATCACCACAATCATGTTAGTTAACACATCTATGACCTCACATATGTATCATTTTATTTTATGGTGAACACTTAAGGTTTACCTCTTAACAACTTTTAGATACAAAATACAGTATTATTAGCTAAAATCACCATGCTGTACTTAGATCCTCAGAATTTATTCATCTTATAACTGAAAGTTTATACACATTTACCAACATCTTTTTGTCCTCCCCACCACCACCGCACCACGTCCCCTCCCAAGCCCTGGCAACCACCATTCTACTCTTAGGTTCTATGAAGTCAACTTTTTGAGAGTCCACATATAAGTGAGATCACGCAGTATTTTCCTTTCTTTGTCTGTCTTATTTCATTTAGGATAATGTCATCTGGGTTCAACTTATGTTGTCACAAATGGCAGGAATTTTTTCTTTTTTACGGTTAAACAATATTCCTTTGTATGTTACATTTTCTTTATCCATTCATTTATCAATAGATACTTAGGTTGTTTTCATGTCTTGGCTATTGTGAAAAAATATTGCTTTGAACATGGGGCTATAGATATCTCTTCGGGATACTGATTTCATTTCCTTGAATAAATACCCAGGGGTTGCTATATAATATGGTAGTTCTATTTTTAGTTTTCTGAGAAACCTCCGTAATGTTTTTCATAATGGCTAGGTCAATTTACATTCCCACCAACAGTGTACAAAGGTTTCCTTTCCTAATATTTTTCTCCTAACAGGTGTCATGTGATATCTTATTGTAGGTTTTTTTTAGTTTGGATTAGTTTGTTTGTTTCTTCTATTATACTTTTCTGGCTCTCTACTCTGGATTACAAACTCATTTAGAGCAGGTCACACATCAGTTATCTTTAAAAAAAAAATTTTTTTTTTGTTAAAATTTCTCTTAGATATACATTTATAAAATATTACCTCTTTAGAAATTTCCAGAAATTATTTTATTGTATGATTAAATCAAGTTAAATACATGCAAAAATATATACCTCTTATGAGGTATGTAGAATGCAACGATTCTGTTACAATTCATCCTTCAAATAGTAGAGATATTCAGAAATTTCCAAAAATATTTTATTTGTCATGAGTTCCTCGTGGTTTACTTTTGCTCCTGCTTGGTTAACAAGAAGAAGCAGAGGAAGAATTATAGCTACCAAATATTTGTGTGTATTTTCATTATGTACTATTTTAGAAAGTAAAAAAGATTAAAGTGAGAATTACTCTCAAATTAGAATTAATAAATATCCTTGCATTTACCAGCTTATATTCTTTTTAATTTAGAGAGCATTATATAGTACTTAGAAAATTATACTGTTTCTGTCTCTAGAATGTGAGGAGGCTTGGGGGAAAATTCCAAGGCCCCTCTTGGTGTCTCAATCTTTCCATTTTTACTTTACATTATTTTTTCCATTTTACTGAGATATAATTGATAAATAACATTGTATTACTTTGAGGTGTACAACACAATGAGTTAACATATGTATGTACTGCAAAATGATTACCTTGATAAGTTTAGTTAACATCTATCATCTCACACAGTTACAAATTTATTTTATGATGGGAACTTTTAGGATCTACTCTGTTAAAAACTTTCAGTTATACTATCCAGTATTGTTAACTATAGTCACTATGCTGCACATTATATCTCCAGAACTTATCACTGAAAGTTTTTACTTTTTTACCACCTGATATATTTGTTGTCTATTTTTATGTCTTCTTTGGAAAAATATCTTTTAAGGTCTTTGATCTATTTTTAATTAGATTATTTAATTTTGAGGGTTTTCGGCTACTGAGTTATAGGTGCTCCTTGTATACTTTAGGCATTAACCGCTTAGCAGATATATGGTTTGAAAATATTTTCTCCCATTCTACATGTTGCCTTTTCATTTTTTTTTTATTATTTCCTTTGCTGTACAGAAGCTTTTTAGTTTTATGTAGTCCCACTTACTAATTTTTTATTTTTTTGCTTCTGCTTTAGATGTCAAAGCCAAAAATTTTCCCTGTGTTTTCTTCTTGGAGTATAATGGTTTCAGGCATTATGTTTAAGTCTTTAATCCCTTTTGAGTTGACTTTTGTATATCTTGTAAAATAAGAATTCAGTTTCAATCTTTTGTTTATGGATATCCAGTTTTCTCAACACTATTTATTAAGGAGATTATCCTTTTTCCATTGTTTGTTTTCAGTCTCCCTTTGAAAGATTAATTGATCACATATGTGTGAGTTTATTACTGGGTGTTCTATTCTGCTCCATTAGTCTTTGTGTCTAGTACCATACTGGGGTTTTCTTAAATTTTTTTAAAAATTTTTTTTCAATTAGAATTGATGTTCAATATTATTTTACATTGATTTCAGGTGTGCAGCATAGTGGTTAGACATTTATGTAATGTACAAAGTGATCCCCCAATTACTCTAGTACCCATCTGCCACTATACAGAGTTATTACAATATTATGGACTATGAGAATAATGTTTGTTTCATAAAATAAGTTTGGAAGTTTTCTCACTTCCTTAATTTTTTGAAAAAGTATAAAAAGGACTGGTATTAATTCTTCTTAAATTTTTTTTTGTAAAATTCATTCATGAAATCATCTGATATTGGGCTTTTCTTGGTTGGGAGGATTTTAATTACTAATTCAATCTCGTTACTCGTTATGGGTCTATTCAGATTTTCTATTTCTTCATAATCAAGTCTAGGAAGGTTATATATTTCGAGGAACTTATCCATGTCTTTCAGACTGTCCAATTTGTTGGCATATAATTGTTGACAGTAGTCTTTTAAAATCCTTTGTATTTCTGTGGTATCAATTGTGATGTCTCTTTTTTCGCTTATGATTTCATTCACTTGAATTTTATCTCTTTTTAGGCTTCATTAGTCTAGCTAAATGTTGGTTGATTTTGTTTATCTTCTTCAAAAATCAACTTTTAGCTTTGTTAATCTTTTCTATTATTTTTATTAGTCTCTGTTTTATCTATTTTTGCTCTAATATCTATTCCTTTCCTCCTGCTAACTTTGAGCTTAATTTGTTCTTTTTATAGTTTCTTGAAGCACAAAGTTAGCTTATATACGTCAGATCTTTTTTTTTTCTTAATAGGCATTATCACTATAAACTTCCATCTTAGAATTACTTCAGCTGCACCCCATAATTTTGATATGTTATATTTCCATTTTTGTTTGACTCAAGATACCTTTTGATTTCTCTTTTGATTTCTTCTCTGATCTGCTATTTGGTGCAGGGGTGTGCAGAATCTGTAGAGGCTTGAGTGCACTTTCTGTAGGTTGGCTGGGTGCTAGCCATGGGTAGAGGAGTGTAGGTACATGCCCAATGTTGGAGGGCAGAGGTTCATGGAGGGCTAGGGGCATGCAAGGATTAGTTGTGAGGTCTGCAGGTGATGGGTCCTATAAGTTTTATGTCTGGGCCTCTTGATGGAGTCCATGAGGTGGTTAGTGGAACTAAGACCCTTTGTTGAGTTCCTCACATCTTTTTCTTGCTCTTAGCTTTATCCAGACTATTCAGCTATACTAATCTCCCCAGTGTTCTGGGTGGGGCAGGAAAGAATTGGGCCTCTTGGGCAGCATTTCACATGGGTTGGAAAGCTGGGTGCTCATTACATGTTCATTTTCTCCTGTGGAAGAAATTGTGGGCTAACTGCATCTTTCTTGGTACTGAAATGTGTTATGTTAGGGGAAGGATGATACGGGGAAGTAAAATTGTTCTTCCTACCCTCTTCACTGCATCTATTCTTGATGTTTTTGCTCTAAAGCTATGATGGACTCCTGGGCTCCCACAAAGTTGCTCTCATCCGTGAGTGGTTACAAAATTCAGTGCTCTTATGGGGGTCAGGGATGGGGGCTGAAAACTTCAGTTCTGACGACAACTTTTTGATATCACACGTATAGATTTTTTAAAAGTAAAATAACTGCAAACAACCTACTTGCATGTCAATAGATGAATGGATAAAGCAAAAGTGCTGTATATACAACGGGTATTATTTAGCTTTTTAAAAAGAAAGAAATCCTACCATTAGCAAGGATATCTAAGTGAAACAAGCCAGACACAGAAAATTCTAATACGTAAAAGCAAAGAATAGAAAGTTGGTTGCCAGCAGTTGTCAAGGGTGCAGTTTCAATTATGCAGGATGAATAAGTTCTAGAGATCTAATGTATAGCATGGATACTATAGTTAATAAGACACTATTGTACACTTGAAACTTACTGACAGTATATCTTAAGTACTCTAACCACAAGAAAAAATTAGCAACTATACGAAGTGATATATATGTTAATTAGCTTAATTGTGGTACTCATTACACAATGTATATCAAATATCACATTTTATACTTAAATATATACAATTTTTGTTTTTTGCTTGTACTTAAAGCTAAGAGAAAAAAGACAATGAAACTTGTAATAACAACATGTACCACTTGGATAATGTAGTCAAACTGATTTAATAAAAAAAATTTCTCTGCACATTCATTTCAGTTTTCACTTTACTTGTGAGAATAAACAAAACTAATGTGATGTTCCACTTATTTTAAGAAAAGAGGAATGGTTTTCTTGTTATTAATGTTAATGGCATTTTATTTTTACTCTTTAATCCCAGCTATTACTTATGAATTATACTAAAAGATGATCTTCTGCTTGGAAGGCTTTGTAAGATATAATTTTGTGATTTACATGTAACTAGAGACATGTAATCAGTATAGGTTGTAATTTTAATAAGTAATTAAACTTGTACATTCAGTCTAACAAAAGATACTAAGATTAAATTATGCTCCATCCCCTTTCAAATGGTATTATTACAATTAGTTTTTCTTTGTTGTTTTAACACTCCAAAAAATAATTTTAAAATTGTATATTTCCTTTTAGTGAGATAATTAATGCCTGGCATGGGCTATATTAGATTTTCTCTCAATTATAAGAATACAATTTCAGTAGAGAGAATTTTTTAGGGATATCTTACAAATCTATTTTTCATTGAAACAGTATCTCATTGATAAAATAAAGATTTATACGCACGAGTGAAATGATTTCATGTTGTCTTTTTTTAATTTTTCATAATGATAGCCCAGTAGAAAGAAATATATAATCCTCTAGCCATTTCCTTTTCACTGCTGGCTTAAAGAACTGAATGGATGCATTGCTGCAGAAGCCTATAGGGTGACTGACAGACAGACTCTCTTGTACAAGTTTTACAAGTATTAGGTCTACACTTTAACTAACAGAGTTTATGAGTGACAGAAAAACAACATACAGGGATGTGGCTGTCTGCTCACATACTGTTTGGTGCTATATGTTGATAGCAAAGATAAAGCACCAGAACTATCTGAATAATATTTCTAAAGTGTTTCTCTGCATGATGGGAGGAAAGGGAAAGGTTAAATAACAGGGAGTATAAGATATTGATAGAGGGCAGGAAGAATGATGTAACCTCGTCTCCTATGTAAAAGTGTGGAAAGTATCCCAAAGTGCCTTTCTATCTCCCAGCTCTCCCCTCCTTCACAGATGCTGTACATAATGATAGTGAATAACGTTCTTCTATTTATTTATTTTTTTGCAGCACCACATAAAGGACTTTGCTCTAGCAGGAAGTACAACAATGTCTATTTCCTGCTAACGGTCATCCTAGAATCCCTTTCATTGAGCTTGCTCTTTTACAATTGAATATTTTTTCACTAAATATCTGAATTAGAAGTAATATTCTCTTGTATAGTCCCTCTTTCCATAAATATTTCATTTATACAATCATAAAATAGTACGTTAGGAGACTTTCTCTTTTGGATAAAATAGTAAACATGGAGCAATAAAAACAATCATGATAATTGTCTATTTTTGTGTGCACTTAGTCGAATTTTGTGTGCATTTAGTATTTGATATAAATGTCATATTGGATCCTGAGTACTATAGATAAAACATTTAATTGATTTTATTCTCGCTGTCAGCACCACTAAGTTTGAAATATGTTGATGACATTGTATAGCTCCCTCTGGTGGTTAATTTAAGATCTGAAAAGTCATTAATTTGATCACAGACAAGTTAGGCAGGAAAGAAAATAAAGAAAAAAGGTATTTCTGGTGCAACAGAATTGAGGATAAATTAACTGAGATTATTTTTCCTTTAAGCATCTTTATAATTGGGCTATATTTTTTCGTATTTTATTTATTGAAGTAATATTGGTTAATAACATATAAATTTTAAGTGTAAAACATTATAATTTGTTATCTATATCCTCTATTTCATGCTCACCACCAAAAATCTAGTTTTATTCTATTACCAGGTATTTGACTCCCTTGACTCATTTCGCTCTCTCCCCACCCTCTACTACCATTCTGTTGTTGTTGTTCGTATCTCTGATAAAAAAGATGTAGTATATACATTCAATGAATGCTAATCAGCCACAAAAAAGATGAAATATTGCTCTTTGTGACAACATGAACAGATCTTGAGGGTATTATAAGAAGTGAAATAAGTTAGACCGAAAAGGACAAAATCCATATGATTTCACTTAAATGTAGAATACAAAACAAAAATGTAACAAAAAAACCTAACAAAATGAAACAAAAAAACCTCATAGGCATTCATTTTATGTTAAATCATGCTAAGAGCTTGCAGAGATAGTAAATAAAAATGTTAAAATGACATGCTTTGCTCCAGCCTAGTTGCTTGGGTTGGAATCCCTACTATTCCATTTAACAGCTGTGTGACAGACATAACTTACATACGACTTCAGAGTTTGAGTTTCCTGGTCTATTAAGTGGGCACAATGATATTACCTACATTTTAGCATTGTCTTGTGAATTACATGACTTAATTTAGATTAAAGTGCTTAGAACAATAGCACAAAACATGAGAAATCTGTACCAAGTATTCATATGAGAAATTGAGACATAGTAATGCATCATCAAGGGCACAGAGCCAAATAAGGCAGGGCATATGAAGCTGAATTATTGCTCAATGGCACTTCTTAGTAGAACCAATGATCACTTTGGAGTCTCCCTGTTTTTTTTAAGCATAACTAATTTTCATTGTTTTAATTTTTTTCCACTGAAGAAGTTCACTCATTTTCAGAAAAGGTGGAATAAATCTAAGTTGAAGCCGCAGATATTTCAAGGTCACTAAAGGTGTTTCCTGCTTCTCAGCAGTTGAACTCTTTGAACGTTTTCCCTCTCCATTCATACAAGTAATAAATGGTTGGAGGTAAATAAATGATGAAGGTTTAGCTAATCTTTAAGACACTCATAATAATTCTTTATTGAAAAGTAGGTTCTAGAAATGTGTCAGAGTAGCAACAAGTTTTTAAATGTCCACACAGATTTTTAATGTCTCTAGCCATGATTAGTAACACCTCATCAGCCCACAGTTGACTAAATTTGAGAAATGTAATAGAGAGAAGGAAAACCTTGATAATTACTTAATACCTTTTTTCCTCTAGCAAATGGAAGATGTGTATATATTTGTGCATGGAAAAAATAAATTTAAAAAAGCCTCTTCCTGCATCTAGTAGTTTCTAGGTTATTATTATAAATTTAATCTTGTCACCCACTTTCCAGTATTTCATCAATAGGGAACTGCTGAATGTTGCAAGATGGAGGCACATAGGCACCTCAAAGCAGATTTTAAGATTTCTAGGCTTTAGGTAATACTGCCAAATATATGACAGGCCCATTTTTGTCCCCTAAAATTAGACATCAGTATGGTCTTGAGAGATATAAAGATAAGGAAAAGGATTCTTGCATTTATGAAAAATAGAGTTCTTCCAGTGCAGAAGAAACAACATAAACCTAACTCTGTGTCTCTGCTATTTTCTTTTAAGAAGGGATTTTAAAAGATAATGTGGAAGAACCCTATTTCCCTTTGCCTTGTCTTTAACATGGAGGACCATAAACATGGTAGAAAAGGTATGGAGCCCAAGTAGGACTATCATCTCATGCTGATAATCTGAATTTGGGATAAAAATGTTTAAGAAGAATTCTTATTTTATGATCCAAGGAATAATTCAAGAAACATATTTATAAGATTGTCTTAGTGCTTCTGTAATTGTGTTGCAATGGTTATAATCACAGTTGAATTAAATATTTCTTGATAGAAATCTGATTTATTAAGCCACCTACAGACAGTTAATTGAGAGTTCATCAAATTACATAACTAATTTAGTTAAATATGATGTAAAGAAGTAGGAATATCCATAATTTTATATTGAAGAAAAATAGTTTTTTGAGCCTTCTCCACAAATGTTAAAATAATCAACACATGTAAACATCTTCACTTTTTCTGTGAAAATAATACTGCCATATTAAGCATCCCTTTTTGTAGTATAATGTTAATCATACAGTGCTAGAACTTCTGTGTTAAGCCCATGTTTTAAAAACCAAATATTTCGAAACAAAAGTGAATTTAAAATCTTGATATTATAAATGTCTTTGTGTTAAGGTTTTCTTTCATAGCTTTTTCCATTCATATTTTATTTTTTATTGAGATACAGAAACTAAAACCACACTTTCATGTTGACATTGTCAGGTTAATGGATTTAGTATTTGGATAGGCATCTAAAAATTTTAGTTCTTTCCTTTGTCAAAGACTACCTGAATGCACTTCCACTCTTTAGGCCAGAGAAAATATACAGTTCTAAAAGAGTTTAGTTCTAATTTGGTTTAATCAAATTTGAAAAGAAAAATAATTTCTAAACAGTGAAAACTCTTATACAAGGTTACATAAGTAATTTAATTCTGCCATCTATTCAGTATTATTTATTCTGAATTTATCCATGTTTGATTTTATTTATGTACTATAATGACATTATTTTACGTTCTAACACCCAGTCTCCTAGTAACTTCTAAAGACTTACTACATGTCACATGGTGGAACAAATCTTTCATAGCACAAAAATCAGAGAAGTGAACTGAGAAAATTGGTCATCTGTGGGATTGTAATGCCTACAGGATAAGGACACTATGTATCGGACAACATGGCATACTATGGCTTAGACTTGGACAAACCTTGCCACAGACTAAATGTTTGTATGCCCCTTTCTCCAAATTCATATATTAAAATTTAAATCTCAATGCGATGTTATTTGTCAGTGGGACCTTTGGGAGGTGAGTAGGTCATGAAGACAGAGCCTTCATTAATGGCACTGGTGCTCTTGTAAAAGAAGCTGCCTTCCCCCTCCTGCCATGTGAAGACACAATGGAAAGACAGCTGTCTATGAATTAGGGAATTAGTTCTCACCAGACATGGAATCTTCTAGTTTCTCGATCTAGGACTTCCCTGTCTCCATAACTGTAAGAAATAAACTTCTGTTGATTATAAGCCACCAGATCTGTGATATTTTGTTATAGCAGCCTAAATGAACTAAGACAGTGCTACATTGGAATCTCTCTTCCTAAACTTACTGTACAATTCTGATAAGTTACTTTATCTATTGGAGTATAGATATTTTATTACATATTTGAAATAATTACTTTATCTATTTTACCCAGCTTTCCTATTATTAAAATGGGGATAATGATGTCTATTTCACATAGGATGACAAGTAAATAGAATAAAATCTCTAAAATGTGGAGCCTCTTATGTGATTTCAGAAAGATCTCATAAATGGCAGTTGTGACTTTTAAGATATACACAATTCTGGATCTCCCGTGGTGCAAGTTTTACTCCCTGATTTCACTAAACATTTATCTGATGCCTATTGCATGTCCTGGGTTTAAGCTGGCCTGGGAAAACAAAGAGAAAGAGATATGTACCTGGTTCTTGAGAGCTACCTATTGAACAAGTATTAATTGTATTGTAAATTATGTGTTTATAATTTGATTCAATTTTATTAATTTTCATTAAATAGGATTTTATTTTAGCATTTCACATTAGGCATTGACATTATTAACAATTAAGAAAAAGTCAACAAAATTCATAACATCACTCCTTTGAGTATATTTATACACTTTCAAAACAGAACCCTTATTGCAGAGATCCTTGGTCAGGGCAAGTTGTAAAAGTTGAAATCATTTCTTCCTTGGAAAGTATTTGTTTTATATTAATCAATTTCAAATAGACTTTTCTGGAATATAACGTGGAGGTCTTGTTCAATTTTTTCTTTATATGCATCTGTTATTTTCTGTAACAAATGATTATTTTTTCAACCTTCCACTGACAAATTTCACCTAAAGTTAGATTTGTTATCAGAAAGAAACCTACACTATTTTCACTTTATTTGAGATTTAAAGTATTAATACATTAAGTGTATTTTAATGCATTATTTCTTTACTCTTTGAGTTCACCAAAGAAATAGGTCAGAAAATATTTATGATATTTAAGTAAAAATTCAGAACACAAAATTATTATTATATCTACTCTAATTCTCAGGTCAAACTCAAGAATTTTTTACTCTATTCTTACAGGAAGAATATACCGATGTGTTTTCAGACAAAATATTATCCTCAAGTTACAAAACGAAGAAATAAATTTTTATTATAAGGAAGGACAGTTTTATATTTTTTAAAAAAGAGGGAAAACTGGAGAGAGAAACTTTATATTTTTAAATTATTCTTGGAGCTGAAACTTCTCTTTCTTCCAAAGTTGCTTATGTTATAGAACCAATGTCCATAATTCTCTCTTGTTTAGGTTGCAATGCCATCCTTGAAAAGCTAAGCAAGCTCCTGGTTTAAAGCTGTATGTGGTGCGAATACGAAATCACAAGCACAGATATGCAGGAAATACCACATTCCTTTATTTTTTTTAGTCAATACATGTCATACTTCAAGTTCATGAACTTCCTCAGAGACTGAGAAATTAGTATCAGTCATTATTCCCAGCACATTTACCCAACACATTTACCCACCTTCCTTCCAGGCTGCCTAGCATACTAAGATAAAATGGTAATATGGGGGTGATTATGGCCTTCAGTGGGAGGAGCGAAAATATCAGGAGACTGAAGATTAATTCATACTTTTTCTAAATTATCCAACCATACTAGAAAGAAGTGAGAGACCTTAAACACAAATGAAAGAAGACAAACTGTTTTTAAAGCACTCTCTGTGTATCACTCCTCTCTTTTCTTTCCTGTGTAGCTAGTATGGTATGACTTTTAAAGCCAAGCAAGTCCTTAGAAATGGATGTATTACAAGTAATTCTGCATATAATAATACAAGAATTAAATCTCTTAAGATATATGTGACACCATCGAAAAATACTATAGTTTAAATTATCTAATCATTAATCCATTCATTAAGTAAACATATTATAAGCATACATAACTAATTAAGTATCAAGATATCTAAAGCTGAAAATATCTATAGGATAAGCTACATAAAGGAAAGTAGCCTTTAAAATGAGTTATCCTGAATTATCTCTACCTCCTGGTAGTCATGCCCTTGTGTAATCCTTTACCCTACTGCAGGCTGGATTTATTGATTTGCTTCTAATGAAGAGAATATGGCAGAAGTGATGACGTGTCACTTACAGATTAAGTTATAAGAGGACTATGGCTTCTATCTTGGGTGCATGCTCACTCTTTCTCATTCTTTCTTGGGTCACTTGTCCTGGGGGAATAAAACTTCCTTGTTATGAGGTAGCTCCATGGAGAGACCTACTAGGCCAGGGACAAATACCTGACAACGACTATATGCTGAGTGGAAGTGGATCCTCCCTGAAGTTGAGCCTTCAGAAGAAACCACAGTCCCAGCTCACAGCTTGACTGTAACTACATGAGAGACAAGAGAAGCTCAGCTAAGATATGCCTAGATTCCTGATCCACAGAATAATGAAATAATAAATATGTTAACCTGCTAGCTTTTGGAGTGATATATTACACAATAATAATCTCTGATACATGGTGGCTTTGTATCTCTTTTCCAATAGTGGTACTGTAGTTCCAGGCTCTCAAATGTTTTGTTAAATAAAAGAAATGAGGAGAAAAAAAGCTTGAAGATTAATAAAGTAAAACTACAGAAAACAAATTGAAAATACACTAGGATCATAATGCATTATGTCTCCATATTGACATTGATTTTTTCAAGTAACAAATTCTTCTTTTCTAGCATATTTTCTTATTATTACATATATGCCAAGAATCATTTTATAAACATGAATTAGTGAAAATGTCATTCTATGTTGATATGAAATAATTTGTTCTAACTTTTAAATATTTATGTTTCAAATAGAGAATTCTACATTAAATAGATTTGGTATTTGTTTGAGAGCAAATGGTTTGCCTTTTTTTTTTTTTTTACAGGAAATTAGATGGTGCCATTGTCACATTTGATAGCAAACAACTCGTCCTTCTGGTATCATCATACAATCTGACATTCTTAGAGTAGCTGTGATTTTCAGAGAGAAACTAATTGAATAATTTATGCTTCATAATTTTTACAAATTTCTTTCCGGAAAAAAAAAATAATACAGTATGTTAAACGTCACTTCATTTATGTATGTATATAAAAGCTTCTATATGAAAAGCTTCGTGTTTTGCTTAGATGAAGAATGAAATAAAGGTAAATAAATACAAATAGACCTAGTAGCAAGGTACCAGAAGTTAAATGTTAAATTTTTCCTGTTTCTTTTCAATGTTTGTTGAATATGCATAAAAAGTTTAAATCGATAATCTCAAAATTGGTAGGCATCCAATATGTATCTGCATATATGTATTTGCCCATACCGAGACTCTGTCATTTGGCTAATATTTCAATCATAATTGACCTCAATTTTTCAAAATGGTACTTGTTGGAGATGATGATTTGAAATCTAAATTTTGCTTATTATTTTTGTAATACTGTTGCTCTTTGACATCATAAGAACCCCTAAAGATGAGAGTTAAATGATGTATTGGAGAACTGTCAAGACTATTTTTTAGATATTACTCTATGAATGATATATCCCATGCATTAGGTATACGCCATGTCCTACTCAGGAGTGAGTGTAATCCACAGAGAATGGCAGGTTCAGCTAGTTCTTCTAGGCCATTGGCTGTCATAGATATTTCTTCTCTCATATTTTACCTAATATTAACAAATGAATTACGTCCTGGGACAGAAACCTTTAGACCATAGTTATATAGCTTCATAACAGCACTTGATTGACATATAACTAAATGATATATGTTGAAATTAAAGAATTGTTTAAGGAGACATTAATAATTCCTTTAGATGAGGTACTTTACTCAATTACTTTTGTCTTATGAGATAAAACACAAAATGATTCTACAATTTTCATGGGCACTGGAATATTTCCAATTTTTTAATACCGCTTTGCTTAAAATGATGGAATAGATAGTAATGACGAGACATTAAATTACAATTTATTGTTTAGCTATCACCTCTTTGGTAGTTGCAAAAGGAAATGAATAGGCAAGCCCAGCCTCGGTAAGCAATAAATGAAATAGCTTATAAACGTATCCTAAAGCAATCGTGTAACCTCAAATGAAATTCAAGTCATATATTGTTTCTTAATCCATTTAATGGTTTCATTTTATTGAAGTTTAAACTCATTTAATAATAAAAGTCAGTTATGTTGGATTAAACCTGGACCTTCTGGCCTCTTTCTACTAAAGAAAGGAATGAAAAACTGATTTTTCCTGAATGTATGGAATCAGATCACACTAGTTTATAATATTCATTTTTATGTGATATTTTATAAGAAAATAACCTAAATAAGTTTCAATATAACATGCTTTCATTTTTCTAGCACTCATTTAGAAGTTTAATTCTAAGTGGTATATAATATAAAAAAGCTTTCTGACATTAGCAATTTAGGCTCATAATGAGACAACTGTAAGTTATAAGGAATCTCTCATACTTTGCTGTCTAGAGCTTAATACATTATTTAAAATATCCACCAAATGTTCTTTCAGTTCTTGATATTAGTTAAGATTCATTAATTTTATCAATCGTTGGTCCACCAGGGAATTTTTATTAATAAAAGATCAATAGAAATAAATTTAAAATGGCCTCCCAATAGACTGCAGTCTAAGGAACTTGAAATCACCCTTGAGGCTCACTCACATGTCTTATTTCTCCAAATTATTTAAAATCATCTAGGACCATGTGATTAAATAACTAGAAGTCCTATCTCTTCTATATTTGTCTGGTTTATAAATAAACTTCTAAGAACCATGGGGGACTGTGGTTCCGTAGAGAGAAGGGAAGATTTTCTGATTTTTGTTATAAACAAAAGTAACCAACAGTGCCATTGTTGATATTATTTTTTTCTGTCATTCAGAATCATTGTTTTAAATTGTTCTTCATAGTCCTTCAGACACTACTGGGTCACTCAACACCACTGCCTTCCTGGTTCAGATTAGTAACCCAGCCCACTAAACACCTTTGAAATGAAGGCGATTCTAATTGAAGTGATGATAGGTAATTTTATTGAGTGTTATTTTATGCACAGGCATGATCATAAACGTATTATATATTTTACCTCACCTTGGAGAACATCAGATGATTTAGGACCGGTGCGTTTTCTCTTGGGCTACCTCGGTAGTACATTCAGCCAGATTACCTATAGTAGTTTTCCAGGACCACTAAAAAAGCAAACAAAAACAAAAACAAAAACAAAACAAAACAGAAATAACCTACTGGCTGGGTGGCTTAAAACAAAATTTACTTACTAACAATTCTAAAGGCTATGCATCCGAGATCAAGGTGTTGACAAACATGGTTTCTTCTGAGACCTCGCTCCTTAGCTCACAGAGGGTCACTCTTTTGTGGCCTCACATGGTAGGCCCTTGGCCTGTGCATGCACCTGCCTGGTGTTGCGTCTTAATCATCTATTTTTCAGTCAGATTGGACTAGGACTCACCTTAACAGTATTATTTTAACTTGATTAAATCTATCTCCAAGTACAAGTCAGATTCTTAGATATTTGCATTAATGTTTCAACATATGAATTTTGGCGAAACACAGTTCAGCCTGTAGTGTTATGTTAAACCTCACTCAAAGTGTTAAATGCCCCCAAAGAGCAATCACAAGGTAAGCACAAAATATGATCAAATAAATTACAAAATAGAGACTTCAAATAATCACTACTTACTAGGAATCATCACGGTATAAAATGAAAGAAGAGGATATCCTTTTTCACCTTGGGAAACGAGGATTAAAAAAGAGAAAATACCAATACTGGTAATGCTACAGCAAAATTATATTCACATACTGCTAACAGATGATTATATCAGTTCAAGCTTTTGAAAAAATTATTCCAAATATAATAATATTTATGTTTAAATTATAACAAATAATATAACACTATTTAATAGTAAACTGTAAACCACTCATAAACTTTAACCAAGGAAAATCTTATCCATAATTACAAAATCCAAAAATTTCTTTTAACAAATTTTTCTTCAATCATTTGTCATAAAACCAGGTCAACTTAGTGTGATTATTTGTAAACTATACTGTAGAAATACAAACGTATTTCACAAGAGAATGGTTCCTCAGACTCCAGTGGGAGTGTTATTAATATATCAATCATATAAACACTATGTTACCTTTCAAAAATACAAACATTTCTCAATTCTGAAACACATCTGGCCCGAGAATTTCAGTTGAGGAGTATTGACCTGTAATTCCTTATCAGACAATCTATCCTAAGAAATTATCGTGAAATGCAGAGAAAATTGTCAGTAGTTTGGTTTTAATTCCAGAGATCCTTATATTATTTAATAATCGATAACATAAAAATTCAATAAGAGGTTGTAAATAGGTTATGCAACCAGTAAAATATAGATCTTATGGAATGTTTAACAGACACCTAATATGGGCTTACAAAAGTGAACAATATGATGCATTAGTTAGAAAAGTTTCAGCTACATTAAAAAAAATGACCTAGATGTGATTTTTAAAATTCTCTTATATAGAAATGTAAAATATACAATATAGGCCTAGTATTAAGGCTCCATGATCAGTTTCCGGGGGCTTTTTTCTATTTCGTTATTTTCAGTGTACTGCTGCTTCAGGTCCAAGATGGCTGCCTAAGCTCCAGCTACTACATTCACATTCCTTTTTTGCAGGAACTAAGAGGAAATGTTGCCTCTATCCATTTTTAAGAGGTTTTCTGGAAATTCTATATAACACCTATAACAGTACATCCTCTTACACAGTAAGGCATGCGTAATGACAAAATAAACTGGGAAAGCCCGTACATAGTTTTAAAAAAGTTTCATTCAGAAAGAAGGGGAGATAAATACAGTTTGGGTGTTGAAGGGGTGGAGATGGCAGTGGGTTAGCAGTCTTTGCACACATGGAAAATATTTATATTGTTATTAAACAAGATAATCAGATTAAGAATAATTTAACTGGCAGGATATCAAGTAAGTATCGTTTGAAAAAAAAAACTGAAAATAAATGCCAAAAAATTTTATGAAAATTTTCCATACATGGCAGAAGAATAAATTATTTCTGACTTCATTATAGCTTTTCTGTATTTTCCAAGTTGCTTTTATTATGTTTTTATTCTTTTTATGAGGGAAAAAATTGACTCCCCATTCCATCCGCCAAAATAATATAAGACTAGGCTGTCAGTTCAGGAGACATGAACTTAATAAAGAGGGCAGACCTTAAGTTGGCCTATTCAAAAGATTCAAAGAATGGATGTGACTTAATAGTAATTGTTAGAGTCAATAAAAGAACCATAGAAGAAGGTGTCATGGGCTTGAGAGTTAAGTTTCTATCATATCAAAGATAATTGTGGTAAATCCAAACAAGGATAACATGTAACATGTAGAAAATATCCAACTGGACAGTCAGATGAGAGGTATGTTTTTGATATATAGATTTGAGATCATTCACTTGAGTGGACACCTCCAAATCCCTTACATTTCAGGAATGACACATTCATTCCTCTAGCTAAGAGTGTTGACAACTTAGAGAATGCAGAGTGGTACTTGCCCCCCCACCCTGCCCCGTCCCATGCCTTCCCCTGCCCCCAACACCAGCCTTCACAGATTCCTTTAGAAGAGAACTGCCAAACCCAAGGTCATGCCTTCTTTGGGATATTGCAAATCAGTTAATGAATTAAGCTGCAGGGTGGTGGTTGTTGTTTTGCTTGAGAGGGAGTGGGTGGTGGGGTAAATTAGAAATGGTGGTAAAGGCAAGGGCCTTCTCTCTTAATTGCAAAACAATTCTAAAGGTCAATCCTAGCCTCAAAACTCCATATAAAATGTTTAAGGCTTTCAACTATGCAGCAGCTCAACTTCTCACCCTGTCCTTTCTGTTCTTCTCCACAGGTATTGATCTCCAGAGCCTTACTAAATAAATGCCTAAAAGCATACTTCAATCTCAAAATTTGCTTTCCAGGGAATCCAATATACAATATCCAAATAAGGGTAAAAATTTAAATCATAGAAGTAAGAATTTTACTGAGAGAAAAAAAAAGAAAAATAAAGAAAAAGATTTGGAATAAAGCAAAAAGAAATCAGAAAAAGTAAGAGGAGGACCTAATAGATGCCATGTCTGCAGATACAGGAAGAATACTTTAAGACAGGTGGCCAAAAAACATAAATGAACTTGAAGCTAGTGTCCATACAGTTGTGGGCAGTATAGGAACCAGATGTCAGGAATTCAGAATGGAAGGAGTGATTGAACAATATTTAGAGAAGAAAGCAGATAGTTTTATATTTGTTTATTTTTAGAAAAAGGTTATCAAAGGATATTTAAAAACAGTAGGAAAACAGCCTTTAAAGACAGAGGATATGGAGCTGCAAACTGAAGAAAGTATAGGTAACAAAATTGGGTGTTCAAGAGGTGGTTATTAGAAATGAGTTTCAGAGTACAGGAGAAATATTAGATTTAAACAACAGTGAAGACTTAAAATTTCTGCTCATGGGAGTAGAGAACTGAAAAAATCATTAGCCCCACCCTTACTTCAAGAAAAAAGCTGAGTAAGATGCAAGGCCATGGCTTTTTAAAGAAACTTTCAGAGTGAAGAAATTACAGGACAAGCAACTAACCCAAAATCTTGGGAGAGCAGGCACCTGCAGGGAGAGATAAGTTGCAAACTCTTGCTTATTTGAGAATGATGCCTCTTTATAGCAACAAGAAAAGTCAACATATTGAAAGAGGCTGAGTGCAGGCTGGGGAAGAGTTAGAAGCCCTTTGTTTCCCCCTGGGGCAATTCACACCCTTTCTGTCTGAGAACCACACCAGCTGTTTAAGGGAAGCCCAAGGATAATCCTGATAAAAATTGCCTGATAGTATAGGCCTAGTGGAGGGAAACAGCAGCTGCTGTGAGATGGGCAAGAAATGCTGCCCAGACTTTTCTGCCTTATCTTTCCTGTGAGACAAACTTCTTAATCTGTAATGGGAAATGGCTAAATTAATTAATTAATTAATTAATCAATCAATCTTACCCTTATGGTGCTGGTGAGAATTCATTGCAACTGGGGGAAGGAAACAAGAGGGAAAAACAAAACAAAAAAACTACACCACTGGTGGAGGAGTTACATATGTGCCAGGTCCCAAACTAGAGTTGGAGTAAGAGTGAGAGTACTTTTGATGACCTTGTACATGAGACTCAGGACTGCAGTGCCTGTCTAAGGCTTGCTGCTTAATCAGAACATCAGAGCACAACTAGCTCTCCGTCATCTCCCAAGAGAGAATAACATCATTGAGTCTAAGGAATAGATGAATATTTGCAGGAGAGCTGCAAGAGATAGATGTTCTCTGAGATTCAACAAAGGGATATCTAAAACTGTGGGTGGAACGACATTGAGAAAAATCTTCTTGCAAACAGCCCTCATACTAAACCCAATGTGTACTCTAGGTAACTAAAGAAACAGTAAAAACTTCAAACAAGTCTAAGTCTCATAAATATCCACATCTAGAAGGAAAGGCATGTCTATTTCCAATCATAAAAACTATTTATTTTAGTCTCCTGAGTCTTCTACGACATGTATATCTTCTTTGAAAAAAGATATGTCAATAGCTCAAAAAATTAACACACCCCCAGGACAAAACAATCAACAGAAACATACCCAGATATGAGACAAATGTGGGAACAATTTGACTGGAAATTTAAGTAAATATAATTGTTGAATTGATTATCATTTGAAAATTTCTAATGGAAAGGATATATAACATGCAAAAATAGGTAATTTTAGAAGAAGAAAGGTAAAATATAAGAAAATCTAACAGAAATGCTAGAGACGAAAAATACAGTAAAAGAAAAATGCTTTTTTGCATTCTTACAAGTAGATAACACAGTTGAAGAATGAATCAGTAAAATTAGATAAGTTAATGAAAATTACCCAAACTGAAACATCAAGAAAAATAAAAGAGTAGAAAACAACAACAACAAAAAAGTAGAACATCCAAGATCTGTGAGACAGATGAGCTATTAGAATCTCAGGAGACAAAAGAAACAGAACAGAGAATGTGGCAGAAGAAATAGCTGAAGGAATACTGGTTTGAGAATTTTTCAAAAATAATGGTAGCAAACAAATCAAAGATCTAAGCTATTTGGAAAACACCAAACAGGATAAATATAAATGAACACGTGAACATGCACGCACACACACACATGTATACACACAACAAACATATACACACACCTAGATATATTATATTTAAACTATTGAAAGCAAAAGACAAAGGTAAAATCCTTAATTTATCTGGAGAAATAAAGTACGTTACAGGTAGAGGAAGAAAGATAAGCAGTAGAACAGACTTCTTGTCAGAAATCACACATAACAGAAGACAATAAAGTAAAATCTTTAAAATATTGAGAGAAAAAAAATCTGTCAAACCAGAATTGTGTACCTAGCAAAAGCAGTTCTCCTCAAAAATAAAGGAGAAATAAGGGATTTCTCAAACAGATAAAAACAGAGAATTCATCTCCATCAGACATACACTTCAACAAATGTGAAAGGAAGTTCTTTGGGCTAAATGCATATACCAGATAAAAACCTAATCAACTCAAGGAAATGAAGTGAGTTGGAAATGTAATAAATGAAGGTATAATAGAATTAATTATTGTCTTATTATTAATTGTTCTTAAAAGACCTGCCTGTCTAAAGCAAAAATGATAACAATATATCATGTGTTTATAGCACATGTAAAAGTAAAAATATATGACAAAATTATGGAAGAGTAGATGGGGAATATATTTTGTAATATCCTTCCATAGCATGTGAAGAAATATAATATTTGAAAGTAGACTTTTTCAATTAAAGATGTATATTGTAAAGCTGAGTGTATACAAAACCAGGTATAATAATAAGTTGAATGAACATAAATCTGAATGAAAAAATATTGCCAATTAAACCCAGAGAAGAATAACCAAGAATAATGAACAAAAAATAGAGAACAAATAAAATACAACTATTGAAGTAATAGATTTAATCTAAATATATCAATAATCACTTAAATGTGAACAATCCAAACACACAGGGAGAGAGAGAGAGAGATGATAGATAGATGATAGATAGACTAGATACACACATACAGACACATGCATTACTTAGATTACACAGCTGTGTATGTATATACATAGATTAGTATACATGCATATATTTCTGAGCTCTGTTCACTGAGAGGGGACTGGAAGAATAATATCCTAGTAACCATGAGCACATCTAGCACTCAAAACCAATAGTATTTGGTTTCCAAATACTATTCTATAATATAAAGAAACAGTATGAAGTGCTTGATTCTAAGCCTGGGTTGGAGAAAATACAAGATGAACTTGGAACTTCCTGTGGTGTCAGAATATAAGGACACATACAAAGAATAATGGAAACATATAGAAAAGTCACAAAAGTTATCTTGAAAGAGCTCTTATTAGTTAAAGCTGGAATAATTTCAACAATAAAATAAATACCAATACTATTGGATTTTAATTAATAAGATAAGACTTTTAATTAATTTTAATTAATAAAATATGAAGTTTGAGTAAATAAATACATTTTAAAAAGGGGCAGTTCATCCTTACAGAAGAATTCCAATTGTTAAATTTGGAATGAGTGAGATCAATAAGAAAACACCATTAGAAAAAACACCATATTCATTTTTTAGGCAAGATCCACTTATGAATGCTAAAATTACTGAGTGAAAATTTGAAGAGAAGCAAGATATTCACTGTCTCAAAGCATCTCCCCACAAGAACGTTATTAATTACAAAGAGAAAACTCATAGTTTTACGTAGAGAAAACCAGCAGACATTATCTTAACCAACTGACCCAAGTAAACATCGCCAGGATTAAGAAATATTACCATCATGAATCTCTGATATAATACACTCAGAAAGGTATAACATTTTCTGTGGTATTGATGTCAGAAATGCATAACCTCAATCCAATCATGAGAATACATAACACCAACCTAAGCTGAGGGACATTCTACAAAGTAATTGGCCAGTACTCTTTAAAAGCATGAACAGCAAGGAAAGATGAGGAACTTTCACAGACTGGAAGAGACTAAAGAGACATGACAATTAAAGGCATCGTGAGATCCTGTATCAGATTCTGAAACAAAAAAAAGGACATGGTGGAAAGACTTATGAAATATGGAAAAGATCCTTAGTTTAGTTAGTAATATTGTAACAATGTTAACTTTTTGTTACAAGAATTTTACCACAGTTAAGTAGGATGTTAACATTGGAGGAAGCTGAGTGGTATACGGCAGGCCTCTGTCAATTCTTTGCAATTGCTCTCAATGTCTAAAATTATTTCAATAAGAAAAGTTTAAGGAACTCACTTAAAAAAAGCAATGAAAACTGTGAGACTTAAAAGTATAAGAAAATAACTTAATAAAATGATTTAAATTGAGAATTTTAAAAACCTTCTCAGGGACTCTGATCTGCAGGAAATGTCAAACTAACAAGTTAAACTATCTATAAGAGAAACCTCCTCACCAACATTAACCTTCAGTTTCTATTGAAGACCACATAGAGTCCAAAACAATCTAGGACATAGTGAAATCTCATAATAGGTATGAATCTCACCTGCAACAACATACTCACCTTCATAAACACCATTCTGCCCTTTAAGCTATCCAAACTCATATCTCATTATTCTCTTCTTACCTTTCCACAATCCTGACTTGCTTTTATTGCTACTTGATACACACTATCTTTTTCATCTGACAGTTTATGCTTCACTTCCCACTTCAAACACGTAAGCATTGACTTCAATTTAGCTTCTCGTGCCACTTCTTTCCTTCTGCCACAGGTCACCACACAATAAGGGGAACTTGAATTGACAAGAGAACATATGAGTTTCTATCACTGCAAATTAGAGCCTCTACCATATGCTATAGTGAATTGGAAAGATTAGAGGAATTGAGATAAATTTTAAGTACTAAGTAAGATTTAGGCAGAAGTCATTTCAGGCTAAGACAAGAACAGCAGCAAAAGAAAAAACAAAGAAGAGAAAAAAAATTGTAGATAATAAGATTTGGAAATAGCCTCAGAGAATGTCTGGTGCAGTCTTCTCATTTTTCAGAGGAGTATTTAGAGGACTAGAAGTTTGTCTAAGATCACATAGAAACTAGACTCCAAATTAGTGTTACTTGTTCCATCTCATACTAGCTCAGTGTGGTGGTGAGAAACATCATAATGTGAGATAACAAGAAGAAAATTAACAATGGCTATAATTTAAAAAGAAGATTGTGAAAGGGTTTGAATGTCAGGCCAAGGAATTAGAATTTATTTTGAAGGTTATTTATGTAGTGATTCGTTTATTTTGTAATCATAGTTTTCCTATTCAAGAGTCTCAAATATACTTTCCTTTGAGTCCCAGATTTCCTATCTGTTAAATGGCAATAGCAATATTAACAAAATAATGTGTATACACACACATACACATAAATATATATATATATAGCCTAATGGTGAAAAAATGACAGCCATTATTACTGTTATTATTATTGTTATTTTATGATTTCTGTCACATTTTTAATGTACCAATACAAAGGTACGTTTTTGTTGTTCTTTCCATTCTCTATTTTATTCATATGTTCTTTATTTCACTATTTTTTTTTTTGGCTTATGACAACATAGGGATAGAAAAATGAACTTTATGAGACTGGAAATATTGTTTTATTTACAACTGCACTGTACAGCAAAGATACAATATAATTTGGGGCAAATCATTAAAAATAATGAAAACTGTGTGAAAATATACAATATAAGTGAAATTCAGATTTAAGTCTTTTACCTAAATGTGCCATAAAAGAAGATGGTACACTGATCACAATGGAAAATTTAGAATAGTCAAATTAAAGTTTTCGAGGAAAACTCATATTATCATTTTTTTGGATATGAAGATAAGAATGCAATGAAAAATTCTGAGATAATAACAGCATAAGAAAGAGATAGCAAAAACTGAGTTGATATTAAAACAGTACACCTTAACTTAGTTATGGATTTTTTTAAGGTCACTCAATGAATTTATACTCAGTGCTTCCTTGGTAATTTTGTCACACCTATTCTAGACAATGACTTAATCAGAATTTATTGAATGCCTACCATTTGTCAAAAACTGGGTTAGATCTAGAAGCTAGAGAGAGCAATAAGAAATTGTCCTTTGCATATAAGTTTTGAGGATAGACAAGATGGATATGCCATAGCTAAATTAGTATCTATAAATAAGCAGTTTTGTCTTACTTATCTGTACTCATAAGCTGAAAGAGGATATTAAAATTTGTAAAAAGACACGGATCTGCATAACTATTATTATGGTAAAGTTTGAATTTAAAGCAATTATTCAAATGCAGTTTTATATCAACCAGGAAAAAGAGGTAACAATAAAAATGAATCTTTGTGATTAAATCTAAAATGAATTGCTGCATGGTCATGGGAAACTTTTTAATCATTAATAAATTTTATTCTTCAATCACTAACTAGCACACTAAACATATTCAAATTATAAACAGAGAAATAATACTGTAAAATTGATGATTTAAAGTTTAGACTGACAAATCATTCAATTTACTGAGTTTAAATAACAAAATTTGTGTTTATTAACTTAGTAGTGACTAAGTTAGACTTGCTTTTAAGTAAATTGTTTTTCAATGAACAGAAAATCATTAACAATAGCAATGAATTTTTACTTCCTCATTTATAGACACACTGAAAGAAAAAAAATTGTTTTGGCACCAAAGAATTACCAATTAACAGAGTACTAGAAAATTCCAGATGAAAACAAAATAAACAAATTTTACAGATTAAACAAAAGGATAACTATGTCTGTTCCTTATCACTAATTTCATTTATAGAAAATGAAATTGTTCCTATGAGAAAATCAATGCTCATAATTTTTAATCAAGAGACAAATAATTGATTATTTTTTTCTTTGAGATTCATTAAATGGAGAGTTTTCTAGAGTGAAACTCACATATATATTAACTGTTTAAACTCTCCGGTAATTTAATTAATACTTGTTAATACACCTTAGAAATTTCTTTTCTGCAAGGTATTATACTCAAGCATTTAATCAAAATGAGTTTGTAAAAATATCTAACTGTAGGGCCATATCTGAGTCAATAATACTACCAATGGCTTCAAATTTATTAAAAGAGAACAAAGAGTCTATTATGCATGCAGAATAATATTCTCACATTTGACTCCCTGCTAGCATCTTCTTCTGTTTGATCCTGTCCTTACAAGCCTGTAATCATCAAGTTTCAGGCAGTCAGTTTTTAAATGTGAAAATTGAAATAGGCTGAAAATGTTATTTCCAAAAGCAGGTAACACAAGATTGTGCCCTGCAGTGCTGTATGATACATTTCAGAGAGAGTTGTATTGCCACTTAAATTGTGGACATATGGAATGGAATCAAAACAGGCCAGCAGGTGTATGGGATCACTGCCAAGAAGGTCTTAGAGAAAAGTGTTTCATTGTCACCTTCACTTCATGGAGATAAAAGCTTAACAAGGAGCAAGTGATTCGTTCAGGTGATGATTACAGAAAGTAAGATGAGCTTCTGGAGAGATGCTAAAAAAAGAGCAAGCTAGAAGTTTTAAGTGACTCATTGCTAATTTGGAGACTTTCATCCCTCCTAAATGTCATTAGTGATGACACCACTGTGAGAAATGTGTTTGTGCAAGAAGTTGTAGGTGGCTGAATACAGAACACTAGATACTCAATTACCCTCTGCATTAATATGGGCTGATCAGCTCATGGCTTTCAACAGGGATGCACCAGCCCTGGTCATTTTTAATAACACTCGGATATCAGCACACAGTCGTGAAGACAGTGAAGGGCCATATGCTGCCAACAGCAACAAAATATTTTCAGCAGCAATTTCTTTTAAAACAATTGTTTACATGTAAATATCAGTACTGGTATTCAGGCTCTTTATTTGATTTCTCTTGAACAGATTATTCAACCCTTTGAAAAAAACTCTTTTAAATATGAATCTAAGGATCATTTTTTCCTATTTGAGGAGAGGTTATGCATATTAAGTCTGAATATGAAAGACAATTAAAAATTTTTAATGTGTATATGACATACAAAGTAGAAAAAAATACAACCTTACATTTCTAGGTAAATGGCAGAGTAAAGATGGATAACAGAACTATCTTTCCCCAATACCAAAAGCAATAAGCAAGAAAGAAACAAGAATCTTAATAACAAACAATTAATCAACAACTAACTAGAAATGGTGAACAATCTCATACATAAACTGTGATATGGCTAAACCATATCACAGTGATATCAACAACTAACTAGAAATGGTGAACAATCTCATACATAAACTGTGATATGGTTTAGCCTGATTTCTAATTCTACCCCCATCTCCCAGAAGCAGTATAAGAGTAGATAATAATCCCACCTTGTGACACAGGAACTATTTGAGGAGAAATAAGTTGAGGATTGAGTAATAATAATGATAATATTAGTGACTGCGAGGGTTTCCATGAAGACATGAGTCTTAGCTTTAACCTTCTGAAACATAAATCAATCTCTTTAGGGCCTACATAAACCCAAGCTCGAGTTTTACAGTACAGAGATATTTCTAGTCATGGACCTCATCATCCCTGGAAATGTAATCACATATCTCTAGAGTTAATTTAGGAGTCTACCTCCTGAAATAAGCATTTGTCTGTCAAGGAAATGTTTTATTGGTATTTCTTTTGGTTTATTATATAAAGTATATAAAATTTTGTTCTGATTTTATAGTCTCTTAAAAACTACCCACATGCATGGACATTGATGAGTTTACTCAAGATAAATCAATTTTCTTTCTTTCCATATTGATTGTGAAGAAGTTGTTGACAGAACTTTTATTTCCTCAACTTTTGAAATAGCTAACTCTAACTCTTACTATATTGACACATTTAATTTTCTTGTGAACAAATAAGTAAATGCTATTATTATTCCAATTTTACATATGAAGAAACTGAGTAAGGGAAAGAAAAAACAATTGCCCTAAATCATGCAGCTAAGGAATGTAAAGTTAGGAATTAAAAACAAATATACTGACCTCTACTACCATAACATCTCAAAAGATTAAAAAACACACACATGCCAAAAACCTGACCATACTTCAGAGCTACCTCTCAAGTGGGAAGGAGATATGAAATTTAAGGGGAGTTTTCCAGAAGTAGATTACCTAAACAAGAAAGTGGAACATCTTTTAAAAAAAAAAAAATCCTGAAACAGCAGATTATTCAATAAAGAATTCTAAAAGGCTTTGCTGAGATTTCTCTATCCGATATTTTTGCTGTCAGGCTACCAGGAAGTAGAAAGAATACAATACCCCATTCTCCATACTTAGCTTTGGTAAGAGGACAAATAAGGCCAGAAAAAGTAGGAAGAGAACCACTGATATTTCATCATCATTGAATCGCACAAATGAGTGGATGAAGTTTTTTTATGAACTACGAGCAAGATGTAAAGAAATAACGTGGAAACCATGTAAGGAAACCATGTATACCAAAACAATTTGAGAAAGGATTATAACATGCAAAAGACTGATCCAGAAGCCATTCTAGACATATTTCGAACTATCCTCCCTGCCTCTTTATCATTTCTATTATTTGCAATGTTATGGTCTGAACATTTGTATCTCACCTCCTCCCTCAAATTTGTATGTTGAAATCCTAATACTCAAGGTGATGGTCTTAGGAGGTGGAGTCTTTAGGAGGTAATTAGGTCATGGGAGTGAAGCCCTCATGAATGGAATTAATGTCTTTAAAAAAGAGACCTTGGAGAGCCCCCTCTCCCGCTTCCATCATGTGAAGACACAGGGAGAAGAGAGGCTTCTGCCACCTGGAAGAAGGTCTTCCCCAGAACCTGACCATGCTGCTACCAGATCTTGGACTTTCAGCCTCCAGAACTGTGAGAAACTAATTTCTGTTATATAAGCTACCTAGTCTCTGGTATTTTGTTATCGCAGCCCAAACAGACTTGAATACTTAATACAAGGTTTAACCTCTTAGAAAATTTTATGTATACACTACAGTACTATTAGCTACAGGCAACATTTAGTGGTAATGGTTTCATAACTGTATACTTATACCCGAACTCATGGAGTTGTATACAGTAAATATGTACAGCTTTTTACATGTCAAAGATATAATGTGTTTTTTTATGTGACAGAAATTATGAAAATAGAAACTGCAGAGCAAATCAGTACACTCCTATAAAAATAATAAGTAAATTGAAATTGACAACACACACTGATTCTAGACAGTCAAATGGAGAATTTCTGAAATAAAAGAAATATGAGATAATTAAGATGGATAAAAAGAAGCAAAAAATGATTCAACATAAGGATTATCATCTCCCTAAATTAAAGGACACACACACATACAAATACTTAATAAAACAACCTGTAATTACATTTAGATGTTGAAAATTTCTCTAAAATAGAGAAAAAATAAAGATGTGAATCAAAAAGGCCCAGTTAACTATGTAGTGCTAACTGCTAATGTAGTTAGCTAATGTTAACTGCTATAATGTTAATATAGAGAGATAAAAAACTTGAACAGGGACCCTTAAGTTATTAAATTTCGATGATTAAAAAAAACAAACTTTTTTGTATAGTCAAGCAGCAAAAATCAACTCACAAAGAATAAAAGAATTTGTTAATTAAGTAACAAAAGATGTTAAAACTATATCTACAAAATTCAGGGAGAAAACAACTATACTTGAAGTTCTCTTTTTTAATCTCCAAACATGGCTCCTTGTGTATGGATCCACAATTCTTTTTCTAAAACCTTTGAGAACAGATGTGTTTTACAATTCAGAATTTGTTGGATTTTAGAAAGATTATATGATTCTTATACTGTTTCTTACATAAGACTGGCTGTGAGCTAACATTTCATAATCATATATCATATGCATTAATATTTCTCTAGAAAAATTTATCAATATTCACCTTTGAGAATAAATATAAACCATACATAGACTTTCATCAGTTCATATCAGAATCTGCTGCCATATAATATTGTTTTAATTTAGGCACACACACAGCCCTTTTGTCTAAGCTATTAAATGTTAAAATTATGGTTAAAGGCAACAGATATATATTTCAACCTAATAACTGATGTTTTAAATATAATTGTAAATTGTTGTTTAAAAAATAATTGATGGCAAAATTTAACCAATCAAAGATTAATTAAATAAAAAATTTGAAGGGTAAAAAGCAGCTATGGGAAAGAACTAAAGGTGAATATAAAATGTTTTTGAATACAGAACTGCAAGTATATAAATGAGAACTTTAGCCAAAGGAAATATAATAAATTTTATATTATTATATTTAATAATATAATAATTAGAGTTATGTAGCTATATAAATTATTAGACTAATAAACTATCTGAGTCCATTTGGGCTGCTGTAACAGAATACTATAGATAGACTGGGTGGATTATAAGTGGCAAAAGTTTATTTCTCACAGTTCTGAAATCTGGGAAGTCCAAGATGAAAGCATTAGTAGATTTGATATCTGGTGAGGACTGGTTTTCTAGTTTAAGTCTACTGTCTCCTTGCTATGTCCTCTCATGGTGGAAAGAGAGAACGAGCTCTTTGTGGTCTCTTTTACAAGCACACAAATCCCATTTATGAAGGCTTTACCCTTATGATCTAATCACTTCCCAAAGATCTCACTTCCAAACACCATGACATTGAGAACTAGGTTTCAACAAATAAGTTTTAGAGGGATACAAACATTCAGTCTATAGCAAGAACCCAAAAAGATCCTGGTAAAGAAAAATTTTTAAAAATTGTAGAAATATGAGCAAACACATTGGCAATCAAAATAATTTATATTAATCTTATGCAAACATGTTAAGTTTTACTATTAAAGAGAAAGATTCTTCTAGCTATGTGCTCATAATAAGGAAAGATATCTAATAAGACTTAACACTTAACTACACAAGTAAAGACATCAATAGAGTAAGACATACCATATAGGATTTTAAAAATAGATACACCAAGCATCGAATGTTTAAAGCAAGAACAGAAAGAAACAGGAAGAAACATTTTAAAATTCAAAATGATAGTAGGTTTTAAAATATTGTTTTCAGAAATAAGTAGATTGTGAGACAATTGAGTTACAATACAGATATATAAAAATAGAGTTAGCGGATGAGTTGAAGATACTCAGAGACATATAGAAATATGTCTATATACCTTATATTTCATAAACATAAAATACACATTCATTTCAAGCAAACATGAATTATTCACTAAAAGTGACCGCTTGGTAAGCCACAAGAAAATTTCTACAATTTCTAAAATGCAAAATCCACCAAAGTCACACTTTCCACAAGTAGTTAAATAAAAAAACACAATAAAAGAAAAAAATTTTTAAAAACTTTATCCACTTGAAAATTTAAAAGCTATCTTCTTAATGACTTTTATATTAAAGAAATCAAAATGGAGGTTAAAATATTTGAAATTTTATGACTGCCCTAGATAGCAAAACCCAGTAGACAGAAAAAAGGCACTCAGTAAGAAGTTAGTGCATGAGTACACAGATGAGAGTGCAAGAAAGATTTAAAATAATTGAACCATTTCTCATTCAGTAAACTAGAAAAATATCAATAAAAGGAACACAAAGATCATAAAATGAAAGTAGTAAAAAAATGAAGGCAGAAATTAATGAATTAAAAAAATTGATTAGAGTTGATGACAAAATCGAAAGCTGCTCTTAATACATATAAATAAATTAGGCAACTAGTCTGTTTAAGGAAAAAGAGGGAGCATAAATATATATTATTAGAAAGGAGAAGAGCATAAATGCTTATAGAGTTTTGTTTTTATGACAGATATGATATGGGACTTTATGTCAGTAAATTTGGGTTTAAGTGAAAAAGGTAATATTATTACAATATATATAAAATTGATATTTTTAATATCAATTTTTTAAATTTAAAAAGAGAAAACCTTGAACAATAACATAGAAGAAAGTGAATATGTTGCTGCATTTTCTATAATAGAAGCCTTAGCCTGAGGAGTTTAACAGGGAATTCTACCATTCAGTCTTGCATACATATAAACTGCTTCAGAGCAAGAAAAGATGAGAATGTTTCCAATTCATTGTTTAAGGTCAGCATAACTATGGTTCTAAGAATGGCACAAAAGTACAAGCTAGTGGTTAATCTTACTTGGGAAATACAGAATATTCTTATTGAAATGTGATAAAAATATCAGCAAAATTGATCTAGCTGTACTGTATATACTGAAGGAAGAAGACATCTTGACCTGTGGGTTTTTTCTCAGAAATGAAACAATTGTTAAATAGTAAAATGTTGTTAATGTAATTAATTAAATTTACCAATTAAAGGAGAGAAACATTTCAAAAAGTATGGTAAAATTAAACTTTCATTTTTTAAAAATAAAAACACTAAACACACTAAAGGAAATTTCTGTAACTTGATAAACGGTACATAACAGAAACCTCAGCATACATTGAAATTAATGGTAAAGTTGTAGAATTTTATCACTGCATTCAAAAATACTTTTATTCTTCATTGTTTGAATTTTTATGACAAAGATATATTACTGTATTGTTAAAAATATTTTTTAGATTATGACTTAAAATAATTGCAGAATAGAAATTATAAAAATATATTGACATTGATGTCATTTTTTTGTGTGTGTGCTTGCACAGATAGACTTTGTTAATCATTCCGTTGCTTATTAAAAAGTGTTCTAAAAACTGTAAGAAAGTATTTTTCACTATTTAAAACAAATAATCTCAAATAATTTAATTTTGAAATAACCATATTAAATTTTATATTTTAGAAAAGCATGAAATTTATCGATTAATAATAGATATTCTTCTGTACTCTTATGTGCTTTTCCCTGGAGTAGAGAAGAAATTAGGGTGTATAAAATACAGATAAAAAACTGAGGCAAAGAGAGATTACAAAGCATGCACGAAGACATACAGCTAATAATTGTCAATGATACCATTGACCTCAAAGCTTATGCATTCCAAAAGTTAAAAATTTTGTGCTTGTTTCCAATAATATGTATCCTTAAAGAAGTCATTTAACCATTTGGTGTGAAATTTTTAAAATGATAACATAAAAATGTTTGGATTTATGGTAACTAATTCCTCTAGGTACTTATTTAAAAAGTTCATTGCACAAGAAAAGACACTCTT